>NC_041386.1:659160694-659195185 GCF_002162155.2 Triticum dicoccoides | reverse complement strand
CCGGCCGTCGCCTCGCCGTCGCCGTCGCCCCGCTGTGAGCTCTCCCCCTCTAACCCCTCTCCCTCGCCCCCGGCGGCCACCATGGGTTCCGCCCCTCCCCGAGCCCATACACACACACAAGCATGATGAACACACACACACACACACACACACACACACACACGTATATATGTATGAATGCATGTATATATTAGTATATACGTATTTTGTATGTTTAATTAGTTTAGATTTTTTAGATTATTGTTTTTTCACTAGTATATATGTATGAATGCATGTTAGATGGATATAATTAGTGTTTAATTAATATGAATTTTTTTTATATAATGTTGTTTTCTGTTTTTTATTGGATGTATAGAAGTTGTTTTTTCTGTTTTTAGTGTTAGATGCTTAATTAGTATGAAATAGCATATAGAATTTTGACACATGCAATGATAGCATAATTAGTGTTATATAGAAATGTTAGTTATCAAAATCCAATCACTAAAAAAATGTTACTTTTTGCGGGCATATAGCTAGTATTTGTTCTCGAAGATGTCTGGCCCGCATCCTCGCCGTCGACCCTTCCGCGACGACGTCCGGCTGACCCATGTCCGGGACTGGGCTCCGCCGGGCTGGCACTGGGAGGTGCTGCGTGGAGGGGGGCGCTGCTTGATGAGGAACCCGGCCTCGGGTCCCGTCGTCGACCCTGATCTCGTTTGGTGGCGTTCGCGTGGGCCAGTTTCGGTGCGGAGGGAGCCGGCCTAGCCGGAGGTGGTACGTCGCCGTGTCAGGGAGGAGGACGAGCACGTCCATCGCTACATGGTTGCGTGAGAGGGCGGCAGGTTCTCCAATACCTGGCAGTTTCTTCAGGGATCTCACTTCAGCTATGATCCTGTGAGGGTTCCTTCTCTTTGGGTGTCCACCGCCCGCGCCGCAGGAACCGCGAGTGTCCTAGATTCTTCTGTAGTATTCGATCTTTATTAGCCACCTAGCCAGTGATGTATTCGATATTATTTCTATTATTCGAGACGATGTATTCGAGATTATATCTATTATTCGAGACGATGTATTTGAGATTATATCTATTATTCGAGATGATGTTTTCGAGATTATATCTATTATTCGAGACGATGTATTCGAGATTATATCTATTATTCGAGACGATGTAATTTGAATACTAAATTGTTTTATATTTCTTTTGGATTAGTTAAATACAAGCTATGGCGGACAATACCGACAGAGAGGGAGAACATGCCATGTTCGATATGATACGCCATCCTCACGGGCCAGATGATGATCAGAATGAAGAAGATTATGACGGCTCCGAATTTCTAAACAACACCGGAGAGGGTGATATGATATTCGATCGCGACGACCAAATTGATGAAGTCATGAACTATGATTATGATGATGACGAAGAAAATGTTGATCTTGAAACAACAAAGATCGGCGAAGTATATATATTTATATAAGCAGGCATCTGGTGATCATCACATGTTTTAAATGACTTGAAGATATATTAACGAATCGATCTTTGTTCTTTCAGCCATCCGGATCAAGCAAATCTTCAGGCAAAAGGACGAAACGAGGCCCGAACAAAAAGTTGAAGGAGGGCGTAAAGTACAATATCGAGGCAATCAGACCTAATGGCGAACCATTAGCGCCTAAGAAGATTGCGGACAAGTTCGTTCGTCAGTGCGGAGTTCTTGTGAAGGACCAACTCCCGATCTCCCTTCAAGAATGGAGAGAGCCAGCAAAAGACAAAAGACAAAAAGACAAAGAGGACGCTGCTCCACGTCCAGATGTTACTTTTGTCGACAAAAAACAAAAAGATCTTCTTTGGGATACTCTCATGGAACATTTCACCCTACCAGATCATTTCACAGAAGCAGATGTGCAGAAAGTCAAGGATGCTGCTCTTAGGAAGATGGCGGTTGCATTCAAGAACCACAAGAATCGTGAATGGGACAAGTACGTCAAGGGAGGAAGGAAGACTCCAGTATTCGAGGGAACACTAGAGAACCAACGTGCTCATTGGGACAATTTCGTGAAATTCAAGGATTCAGAATTAGCTAAGGAACGGTCGAGAATAAACAAGAAGAATGCCGAAAAAAAGGATAAGTTCCATAAGCTGGGGCCAGGTGGCTTTGCGGTGGCAATACCTAAGTGGGATAAGTCTGAGAAAGAGATGGAAGATGCAGGTGTCAATCCGGTTACTAAGAGCTGGCCCCCCAGGGTCAAGACTTGGTTCTATGCGCATGGGGGGGAGTTGGACCCGAAGACAGGCAATGTTTCGACGAGGGCAAGTCTGAAGGGAGCCGACGATGCGATACTTGTTGCAATAGAAGAGGCACGATCGGGGGTGTTCCAGCCCAACAGAGAGAACGACGAGCTTACGCGTGCCCTGGGAAATCCTGAACACCCGGGAAGAACACGAGGCAAGGGCGCTATTCCGTGGTATGAGGGGTTTTCAGACTGGAACACCGACTACAGAACCCGTGCGAGAAAATAAGATTGCGGAGGAGAAGAAGAGGAAGATGGAGGAGGAGCAGAGGAAGCGGGACTATGAACGCCTTCAAGGCCTAGAAGCAAGTCAAGCGGAATTGGAAGTCAAATTCCAGCGGCAGCAGGAGCAGATCGACTCACTTACCCAGCAAAGGGGGTCTCAGCAGCTGCAGCAGCTAGCGAATGATCCAGCATTGGATAGCACCGCCCCATCCATGCCGAGAAGCAGCGTGGGTTCCGCCCCGGACGACGCAATGCTGGATAGATACCCCGTGGATGACATCACGGAGAACACTAACTGCGAGCTACACGTCAAAATGAAGAACATACCCATTAAGGTGGAGGACGCCGTTGCTTTTACAAATCCCCCCGAGGTAACCTTCCATTGCAACCCGATTCCAGCGGGCTATGCTCGTGTCTTGGTTGATGAGGTGGTGGACCCATATTCGAAGCTACAGCTTGACATTCCTGGAGGTGACGGCGAGCACTTTCTCAGAGAGGCCAAACATCGTATCGTCCTATGGAAAAAGGATTGCATCATCTTTCGAAGCCCACCGACACTGCGTCAGCTGACTCCTCGTCGAAGTCCGCCGACGAGTCAGCAGACTCCCGCTCCTGCAAGTCCACCAAGTTCGGCAAAGTGTCAGGCCACTCCTCCTCCAAGTCCGGCAAAGTGTCAGGCCACTCCTCCTCCTCCAAGTCCGCCACAGCGTCAGACATCCACTCCACCTCCAAGTCTGGCACAACCTCAGGCCACTCCTCCTCCAAGTCCGGCACAGCTTCAGGCCACTCCTCCTCGTCCAACTCAGCCCTGTCAGCCGTCTCCGCCGCCTCAGCAATCGCAGAAGAGACACCCCGCAGCTATGGTGCATAGCGGTACGAGTCGAGGTAGTACAGGAAGTACAGGCGGAGGCAAGCGATATAAATATGGTCCAAGCCTCACGCCTCTTCCGCAGAGGCCTTATGACAAGTCCGAGGAGGAAAACGCAGCCATATCGAAGGCCGAGGTGGAAGCCCATTTTGCACCAAAACCGCCACCGCCGCCAAGGGAGAAAGTGCCTGAGGAAACGATTAACCACTTCATTCGTATGGCTCAACCACCAGCTCCCAAGCCTGTTGACACAGACTATGAGCGCCACATCAGGAAGTTAAATTGAGCACGTCTACGTAAGGAGGCGAGCTCGGGATCGAGCAAACAACAAGCAGCTGTCAAAAAATGCGGGAAAACCATTCCCCAGCTGGGAGAACAGGCGGCGCAATCGATCCCCTCGCTTGTTGTGCCAACAACACGTGACAGTACGCGCGCCCAATATTATTGTGGGCAAACAGTTTACGTTCCCGAGGTGGGCAATGTGGTAATAACCAAGGACCATATAATGCAGGCTAAAGTTCTCAACATCACTGTTGGACAACTCCTCGAGATCGAGCCCATGCCTGTGCTTAGAGAGGATGAAATAAAATGGAAATATGTCCGGGGCCAACCTTTGGTCGAGCCAGACAAGTTCAAGAACCTCCCAACGAGAATGTATGAATTGCATCAATGGTACATGAACATTACAAAGATTTCAGATCGATTGTCCCTCATGGTGAATGTCAAGGAGGAGCATTACTTCCATGAGAATGCTCTGTCCGTTGAGTATTCTGAACTGTTTCAGTTATACAATCAAGACGCACTCGACAAATCTATCGTCAGTTGCTATTGTCTATAAGTGATTTCTTTCTGTAATTTAAGTCTCAAGCTAGCTGTAGTGATCCTTTTGATCAATCATTACCTATAATTATCCTCACTATATTCTTTTCTGTGGTATTATGCAGGATGAAGATGTATGAAATGAGAAAAGGTGGACGCTTTGGCATTGGGTTCATTGACCCAAACACCGTTAATGAATACACATGGCTGAGTGCTACAGTACACACGAGCTGCTAATGAGACCGAGCGTGAGTGTTTTCTGGCCTTCGAACCCCCCTCTACGTTGCGCATGGGCCTCCCTTTATATGCACAAGGGGTCACCGACAGGTGGCAACATAGACAAGGGTAAAAATGGAAAAAGAGGGGTGGTTGGTACAGCTACCCGTACAGTGCATCCTACCTAACCCTGACGGCAGGGGACAAAGGCATTAAATGCCCGTCTGAGTCGCCCAAACAGTGTAAAAAAGGACCGTCAGGGACACCACCGCTTGCCATGATGGCGATCTTGTCAACGTCGCATGCCACCGCGCATCGCTGGCTGCACAGCCTCTCGCCACGCGCGCCTGGAAAGGCCCCAGGGCGACACGTTGGTGGATGTGCTGGAGCGTGGGTATAGAGTGGTCGCTTGCCGCGGCGAGCGCCTTGCCGCGGTCGTTGTCTTGTCGCGTCCGGAAGCTTGTTGCTCACCGGGTCTTGCCGGGACGCGTGGCGCGTCACGGCAAGTTCCTTGAGATGCCTTGGTTGGCCTTCCCGGCAAGCTCCTCTTGCCGGGGCCTTGTCTCCTTGGCTTGAATACTTTGTTCTTGAATGGCTCCAAAGGAACCACGGAGGACCTTGGCGGTCACCCGGCAAGCCTTGCTGCGGGGCGCTGCAACTGCCCGTGCACAAGTTCGGGATACTAGGGTACCCCTACTCTAGTACACCGACAGGAGCCCCCAGGCCTGGGCCACACGCGGTGCCGAGCGCTGTTGGGCCAGGCCCAAAACAGGGCACGGGCATGCGCGGCCTGGGTTACACCGTATCTTACTCCGTATCCACCGCGCCCTCCCCCAACGGCACGCGTCGAATGCGGCATCGTGGGAGAGATCGTGGGTGGTTTCTTTATTCGGAAGGACGAAACGTCCGCCTCCTCCCTCTTTATAAGCAGGGGAAACAGGGGCAGTTCGCCCATCTCGCCGGTTGTTACTCCAATTTCACAAATCTCCGCTGCTCCCCCCTTCTTCCCGAAGCTGAAAGAGAGTAGCGCTCTGCCCCCATTGCCACCAGCACCACCAACGTCGTCGATCTCCACCACCACCTCCGCCATGGCTCCGAAAGCCGACAAGGGGAAGGGCGTGAAATCTGTCGAGGCACAGCGGCTCGCGGTGCTGCGAAAGGAGCGGGCCATCTTCCCCCCTCAGCTTGGCGCGAAGGAGCTGAGGGAGTACTACTACCTCTTCTGGTCGACGGAGACACGAGCGCATCCGCGCACGAAGGTACTCCCGGCTGCCGCTTCGGAACTGGCTCCAAATGGCTATCCTTTCTTCGCGCTTTTCTTCTACTGCGGGCTCTGCCCGCCCTTCTCTAAATTTTTCTGTGACATCATGAACACCTACGGGTTCCGCCTCCTTGACTTCACCCCCAACGCCGTTCTGACCATGGCAGTTTTCGCACATCTTTGCGAAAACTTTGTCGGAGTCCACCCAAACGTAGCTCTTTTTCGCCACTTCTTTATGCCCCGAGTCGAGAGAGGAGAGCCTCTTGCCGGCGGGATCGCCAGGATCTCGAGAGTCGGCAAGAAGGAAGCTTATCTGGAGGGAGAGCTCTGCAGCAAGTGGGAGGAATGGAGAGCAGAGTGGTGCTAGATTGTCGAGGAGAACCCGCAGCCATTTACCGCCCTGCGACAAGCCCCAATAGTGCACGGCAATGATTGGACTAACATGGCCCCGGAAGACGACAGGCTGAAGATTGCCGTCACCCGGATCCTTCGCCTCAGGCTTGCCGGGCTCACCGTAGGCACCGTCGGCGCAGATTTTCTTCGCTGCCGCATCGCCCCCTTGCAGGAGAGGAGGAGACCCGCCTGGGAGTTCCAGAACTCGGCGGATATCATGAGGCTACGCCCGGGCCTCAACTTCAACTTCACTGTCCTGGAGCTGGACGCGATGCTCCTGGAACTGTTCAAGCGCGATCCTCAACATCCGTTCATGTTTCCGAGGGGTGTGGTTCAGTTGTGCAACAATTCTTCGCTCGACCGCATCCGTGCAATGATGCCGCTGTGCGACTCGCATGGGATTGTCCCTACTTGGCAAGAGCCGGCAGATGCTGTCGTGCAGGAGTTCTTTGACGGCTTGGTCGAAGTGCCGGTCCGCGCTGATGAACAGAAGAGCCTCACCCGCGACACCACCGATGCGGAGATGCAGCGTATTGCCACCAGGCTGGAAGAGGTGGCGGCAGCTGCTGCCGCGGGCGAGTTCGGATTCACCGTGGAGGAGGCAGAGGCAGCAGAGGTGGCAAGCCTTGTCGAGCGAGAGGAGTTCGCCGGCGAGGAAGAGCTTGCCAGGCCTGAAGCTGAGTCAAGCGAGCCCGGCGAGGGAGAGCTTGTCGGGCCCGAACCTTCAGACAGCTTGCCGCAAGCGGAGCCCCCAGCTGCACCAAGAAGGCGTCTCCGCAAGGCCGGGGACGTAGCGGGGCGGCCAACGAGTCAACAGCCGCCGAGCCGCGCGACACGCTCTACCGCGGCAAGTAATGTTGCCGCGGGAGCGCCTCACGCCGCTGCGGCAACTGGGGCGGGGTCTTCTCGGTCGACCGCTACTGCCCCTACCAAGCGGGCAAGGGAACCTACTCCTCCACCTCGTCGCACCAGAGGCGAGCCAGACTTTGATCTCTCCGCGCTCAGCTCCGACGAGGAAGAAGAAGAGTAAGATTCTTCGATGTACTTGTAGTTCTTCAATTTGGTTGCTTTGTCTTGTATCTGATTTGCTTTACTCTGAACCTATTCCTTTTTAGGACGCTGGCCCAGAGAGCGGCGAAGAGAGCCAAGGCCCCAGTGATTGTCATCGAGGATGATCCCATTGCGACGGCAGGGGACATGTCCGAGACCACCTTGCCGGAGCCGACAACTATTCCCCAGAGCAGCCCCCAGCGTAGCCCCCAGCGTAAGTATATGGTTTACTTCCTGCTGTCTGGTGCGCATGGGTGCTCTTTCTTTGCTGATATCTGACTGCTGATTTGTGCAGGAGCAGAGCAGCATCACCAGGAGTGCCCGGAAGCCGCTCCCGAAGCGCCATCTGCTTCGACTACACCGCCAAGGGAGGATTCCCCAGCAAGGGAGCGTTCTCCGGCAAGGGATAATTCTCCGCCAAGGGACAGTTCTCCGGCAAGGGACAGCGCCAGCGACCCTCTGGTGGTTGAGACCACGACTGCAGGTCCTAGTACAGGTAAGCCACTTGCTTGAAAACTTCCCTTTGGTTCTTCTTCTTCTGATTTTCTTTTCTGCATATTTGCTTGACTCCTCTCCTTTTTCCGTTCGTCAGATCCGCCTGCCACGGAGCCGATGGAAACCGAGGTCGCCGGCAAGGAGGGCGCGCGCGGCGACACCAACGACGCCGTTGCCACCGAAGGAGAAGCCGGTGCTAATGATCCTGCCGGCGAAGAGGCCGCCAAGGCTGCCGCCGCAGAAGCTGGCGAGGGATCCGGCGATCGCACTGACGGCCCTGAGGCCGCTGGAGCGCCAGGCGCTGCGCTGACCGCCGATCCCTCCGCCGCTGTTGCAGAGCCAGGCTACGAAGAGCCCCAGCCCGACGCCTACTTGAAGGCCGGCGATGGCATCTTCATCAAGCTCCCCTGGGCGTCAAGCTCCAGGGCGCCGGTCGAAGGAGAGATTCTGGATGGAGAGGTGCTCGCCTCCGCTGGGCTGACGTTGGTCGACGCGCCAAGCAGCAGCAGCGACGAGCCTAAGGAGGAGCGGCTGCTGCGGAAGCTGCTGTCGCTCTACCGCGCCCGACAAGCCAAGCTGGCATCCCGAGAAGCACTTGTCGTGAAGGCGGGAGTGGACATCGAGAAGCGGGCGGAGGAGCTCCGGGGTCTCAGACAAGAAGCTCTCAGGTCCCTGGCAGAGGAGCGGGAGCGACTCATCGAGGAGCGGAAAGCCTTCCTCCTCGCGAAGGCTGAGGTTGAAGAGCAACAGCGGCTTGCTGCCGAGAAGCTGTTTGCGCAGGAAGGCGAGTTGGCGCAGCGGAAGGTGAACCTTGACATCCACGAGGAGGAGCTTGCCGCGCGCGAGCAAGCAATTGGCGGGGCTCTCAAGGAGGCAAGGGATGCTACGGTAGCTGCCGAGGCCGCCAAGAAGGAGCTGGAGACGAAGGTGGCGCAGCTGGAAGCCGATCTCAGGGCGAGCGGCGAGGAGCTTGCCGCGCTCAAGCGTGAGCGCGAGAAGGACGCTGCCACTCATGGTGAGCTGCAGGGTCTTCTCTCTGAGACGAGCAAGGAGCTCAGCGCCGCCAAGGATTCCAATGCAGATCTCGAGTTGAAGCTGGCTACTTTGACTCAGACGCTGGACGGCGCCAGGGAGCGGGAGGTGGCCTTGTCGGAGAAGATCAAGGCCGACGAGGCGCTGCTGGCGAGTGCTACTGCCGCCCAGGATGCTTTTAGGGAGACTGTGGAACACTGGACCGAGGGTTTGGTGAATGTTGCCGCAGCCATCGACGGGGAGCTGGCGCAGCTGGGGATGGAGGATCTCGGGTACTCCTCCGATGAGCACCTCCAACCCAGCGCCAAGCTCAGCTTGTTCTTCAAAGGCGTGGCGATGGCACTCCAGCGACTCCGGGAGAAGATCCCAAAGCAGCTGGCCGACGAGTCGTGCAAGATCTACGCGGGAGTTCTTCAGAAGGTGCTGGTGAAGGTGGCCTTCCGCAACCCAGGCCTCAACCTCACCAACGTCCTCAGGTCCCTACCTCCGGATGCTGATCTGGAAGCGCTCAAGGCCCTTGTCGCACCCATTGTGGACAAGGTGAGCGAGATCAAGAGGGTTGAGGGCGATCGCGTAGATTAGGCCGCCCGTTTTCTCTTTTTCTTGCCGCTGTTGGTCATGTTATGAGAACAATCTATTAGAGCTGCGACAAGTTATCTTGTAATATAACTCTATTTTGGGTAGAGATTGCTATGTTATTTCCTTTACTTGATTCCTTCCTTTGTATGTTTTTGCACTATGCTTTTAGGGAACTTGTCGGCGCAGGCACCTGAGCCGCGAGCGTTGAGTGCGGGACGTCAGCAGCCTGCTGGCGGTACCGCTTCCGACAAGAAACCTTGTCGCAACTAGTCACAGCTCACTTAAGTTGTTGAGCGGACTCGAAACAAAGTAAGGGCGCAACTAGCTATGAGTTGGTTCCTCCGCACAAAGCACGGTCGTTCGAGGAAAATAACTTAAAAATTTAAAAACCGATTGCTCAAACTTTGGCAACTTAGCTTTTCTGTCGCTTGCTTTCCGGTAAGGCGAGGCTTCCTTGAACGATGCCTGGTCCACACCGTTATCTTCTCCTTTCCCCCCGGCAAACTCGTGTGCGAGGGAACCTTCCTTTCCTTTTTGAGAGAAAGAAAGAAGAGAAAATAAAGATATGGAGCCTTACGGCTCGTTATTGCTTACCGGGGGTAGGCGCTGCACAAAGTGTCAGATAACACATGCAAAGATAATAGAAAGCATGAAATTGACAAGATGTGCGGAGCACATGAGGTTTACTTATGCACGGGGTCTGCGCCCAGCTTTGTACAAAGGATTACATGCAACATCGGCAATACTTGTACAAAAGGTGGTTGCCGGAACAGGTTCCGGCAACCGCGCCCTATGGGTAAAACTTACGAAGATGCTCAATGTTCTAGGAGTTGCTCACCGGAATGCCATCTTCGGTCTCAAGGCGGACAGCGCCAGGCCTCGTGATTCCTTTCACCCGGTAAGGGCCTTCCCACTTCGGCGTCAACTTGTTGGAATTCTTGGCGGACTGAACGCGCCGAAGAACAAGGTCGCCTTCCTCGAAACTTCTGGCATTAACTTTGCGGCTATGGTAGCGGTGCAAAGCTTGCTGGTATCAAGCAGCTCGTACAACAGCCTGAAGACGGTCCTCCTCAAGGAGCAGCGCGTCATCTTGCCGCAGCTGCTCTTGCTCAAGCTCATCATAAGCGAGCACTCGAGGTGACCCGTATACGAGTTCCGTGGGGAGAACTGCCTCTACTCCATAGACTAGAGCGAAAGGTGTCTGGCCAGTGGCTCGATTTGGCGTCGTCCTGATCGACCAAAGAACCACCGGTAGCTCCTCAATCCAGTTCTTTCCGCACTTGTGCAGCCTGTCGAAAGTCCTGGTCTTGAGTCCGCGCAGCACTTCAGCATTTGCCCTCTCCGCTTGACCGTTGCTTCTCGGATGAGCAACAGAAGCGAAGCAGACCATGGCGCCAAGATCTTGGACGTACTGCATGAAGGTGCGGCTCGTGAATTGTGTGCCGTTGTCGATGATGATCCTGTTAGGAATCCCGAAGTGGCAAACAATCGACTTGAAGAACTTGACTGCTGACTGTGCTGTCACCTTCCTCACTGCTTCCACTTCCGGCCACTTTGTGAACTTGTCGATTGCAACGTACAAGTAATCAAAGCCCCCGACAGCTTGGGGAAAGGGGCTGAGGATGTCGAGCCCCCAGACCGAAAATGGCCAGGATAAAGGGATCGTCTGGAGAGCTTGAGCTGGCTGATGTATCTGCTTGGAATGGAACTGGCATGCTTCACACTTGGTTACTTGTGCAGTTGCATCCTGGAGGGCTGTCGGCCAAAAGAAACCTTGTCGGAACGCTTTGCCGGCAAGTGCTCTTGCGCCAATGTGGTGACCACATATGCCTCCATGTATCTCCGCCAACAGCTTTTGTCTGTCTTCCCGGTGAATACACTTCAATTTCACACCGTTTAGTCTTCTTCTGCAAAGTGTGTTGTCGACAAACTGGTACATACTTGACTGCCGGGCTACTTTTTCCGCTTCTTCTCGCTCTTCGGGAAGTTCTCCTGTCTGAAGGAAATGGACAATCTGATGTGCCAATGCTGGAGCTTGCGGCTCGTCAACAAGGACTAAAGGCACATCTGCTACTGTGGGAACATCCGCTGCTACGGCGAGAACCTGCGGCTCAGCCGGAGCTTGACGTTCCCCGGCAAGCTTGCCGGGGCAAAACTTGTCGGGAGCGTCTTCTACGACGGAACAAACCCTAAGGCTTGCCGGAGCAGACTGCTCCTCAGCACCCTTGGTGTTGATCTTGACGACCTTCTTGGCGGCGGCTTCGGGGAGCTCTGCTGGAAAATAATCACCAGAAATCAACTTCCTCTTCTTGCTCTGTCCAGTTGATGGTGTTACAGATGGTTGAGTCAGCTTGAGCACAAAGATCCCTGGTTCCACAGGTAACTTAAGCGCGGCGCACTTTGACAGGCCATAGACAATGTCGTTCCGAGCTCTTGGAACATGTTCCATCTGTAGGCCGTCAAAGTGCTCTTCTAGCTTCCTCACTTCATCCACGTAAGCTTCCATCAACGGACTCTGATAATTCTTGTTCACTTGGCGGACGACAAGCTGTGAGTCACCCCTGACAATGAGCTTCTTGATCCCAAGGTCCGCTGCGATCCTGAGACCGTCAAGCAAACCTTCATACTCTGCAGTATTGTTCGTTGCTTGCTCCTTGGGAAAGTGCATCTGGACTACGTACTTGAGGTGCTCTCCGGTGGGTGCAACATGTAGCACGCCTGCACCGGCGCCTTGCAGCGAGAAGGCACCATCAAAGTACATCAGCCATTCTTTGCTTGCTTCCTTGACGGGGATGCTTGTTTCTGGAATTTCTTCATCTTGTGTTGGCGTCCATTCTGCTATGAATTCTGCCAATGCTCTGCTTTGGATAGTTGAAGTGCTTTCAAATTTGAGGCCAAAGCTTGACAGTTCCAGTGCCCATTGGACAGTCCTGCCTGTTGCTTCTGGATTTTGTAGTATCCTCTTTAGGGGAAAACGAGTGACGACTGTGATCTCATGTGCTTGGAAGTAATGGCGCAGCTTTCTCGAGGCCATGAGAAGGCCGAAAAGCAATTTCTGCACACCAGAGTACCTTGACCTAGCCCCCTGCAGAAGGGAACTGACAAAGTAAACTGGGCGCTGCACCATTCTTTTCTGCGTCTTCTCATGCGCCTGCGCAGATCCATCTTTGTCGGGACCAGAGCTTGTTGGTGAAGTCCCCTGCTTGTGGATGGATGCATCTGCCATGGTTGCTGGCTCATCATCCGCCTCCCTCTGCGCTACTAACGCAGCACTAACCACTTGATTGGTTGCCGCTATATATAGCAGCAACTTCTCTTGTGGCTTAGGTGCGACAAGTGTTGGAGTGGAGGACAAGTATCTCTTTAAGTCCTGGAGCGCAGCCTCCGCCTCCGGAGTCCATTTCATTGGACCTGCCTTTTTCAATATTTTGAAAAACGGCAGGGCGCGCTCAGCAGATCTAGAGATAAACCTGCTGAGAGCAGCCACGCAACCGGCAAGTCTTCGTACATCCTTGACGCGCTTTGGTGCTTCAATCTGCTCAATGGCCTTGATCTTGTCGGGATTGGCTTCAATTCCCCGCTGAGACACGAAGAACCCGAGAAGCTTGCCGGAGGGGACTCCAAACACACACTTCTTGGGGTTAAGCTTGAGGTTGATCTTGCGCAGATTTGCAAAGGTTTCGTCTAAATCTTGAATCAGAGTCGCCTTGTCCTTGCTCTTGACCACTATGTCATCCATGTAGGCTTCCACATTTCTGTGTATTTGCGGCCCAAAAGCATCATGGACTACCCTTGCAAATGTTGAACCAGCATTCTTTAAACCGAAAGGCATCCATACGAAACAGTATGTGGCACATGGGGTGATGAATGCGGTCTTCTCCTCATCCTCTTCTGCCATGAAGATCTGATGGTATCCTGAGTATGCATCAAGAAATGAAAGCAAGTCACATCCGGCCGTGGAGTCAACAATCTGGTCGATGCGCGGCAAGGGAAATGGGTCTTTGGGACAAGCTTTATTGACATCGGTAAAGTCGATGCAAAGCCTCCATTTCCCGTTTGCCTTGCGCACGACTACAGGATTGGCCAACCACATAGGATGGAGCACTCCTCTGACAAGGCCTGCTGCTTCCAATTTCTTGATTTCTTCTGCGATGAATTCTTGGCGCTCCACTGCCTGTTTCCTGACTTTCTGCTTGACGGGCCACGCATGAGGAAAGACGGCAAGATGGTGCTCGATTACTTTCCTGGGAACACCGGGGATGTCAGACGGTTGCCACGCAAATACGTCGACATTCGCCCGCAGGAAAGCAACGAGCGCGCTTTCCTATTTAGGGTCGAGAGTGGCACTGATGGTGAAGGTACCACCAGTACCATCCTCCTTGGTGGACACCCTCTTGGTCTTTGGTGGAGCTGCCATTGTCTTCTTACACTTGCCGGTGGAGCTCGATGGTGCGTCCTCGATGGTAGTGCAGCACTCCGGAGAGGTGCGCTTGCCGGAGTGGGCATCAGAACTCTTGCCGGACTTGGTCTTCTTCTTCGCCCCGGGAGCTTCAGCGGCAAGTGACTTGTGATCTGTTGCGGCTGCTGCTTCTCGGTAGATCTTGTCGGCGCAGATAAGAGCATCCTTCTTGTCGCCAGGGACAGAGATGACGCTTATCGGGCCTGGCATCTTCAGCATGTTGTATGCATAGTGAGAGGCTGCCATTAATTTGGCGAGTGCTGGGCGGCCGAGTATCCCATTATAAGGTAATGGGAAATCAGCAACGCCAAAAGTGACCCTCTCAGTCCTGAAGTTCAACTCGCTGCCAAAGGATACCGGCAACGGGATCTTTCCCTTTGGCTTGCTCCTTCCCGGATTGATTCCTTGGAATGTGCCTGTCTCTTCGAGCTCGCTATCAGGGATCTGGAGTTTCTGGAGTATCGCGGAGGAGATCAAGTTTAAGCCGGCCCTGCCGTCAACTAGCATCTTAGTGACCATGAGGTTGCGGATAGTTGGTGAAACCAACATCGGCAAGCACCCGACCGCAGTTATGCGATCAGGGTGGTCCTCAATATCAAATATGATAGGCGTGCTAGACCATTTCAGAGGCTTGCGTGACTCGACGGGTGGTTCTACCGCATTGACTTCCCGCACCCACTGCTTGAGCTAGCGGTGCGAAGTATGCAGAGAAGCACCACCGTCAACGCACAGGACCTCTGTGGCTTTCTGGAACTCCTGGTCATCGGTTTCATCATCATCCATATCTTCATCGTCGTCGTCATCTTCATCCTTGTCGCGGCCGCGGGGAGGTCTGTCTCCTTGCCGCTGCTTGGCCTTGCCGTGGCGTCCTCCCCGGCCGGGGCGTTTCTTGTCGGCTCCTTCAGCACCTTCCTGGGCCTTCTCCTTGGCGCGTCGCTCGTATTCAGCCTTTTGCTGCTCAATAAGCTACTCGACCTTCTTGCAGCTCTGGAGGTCATGGCCCTTGGTGCGGTGGATCTTGCAGTATTGCTTGTTGGTGCCGTCCTGCTTGTCGGCGACCGCCATAGCCTGGTAGTTGGTGCCGGCGGCAATCTCCTTGCCGGAGCTACCAGCTTTGTCTTTCTTGGCGCCGCCTCCGTTGCCGGACTGTTCAACGACTAGCACCTCTTTGCCTTTCTTTTTCCTGTTGTTCCGCCGCCGGCTTCTCTTTGGCGGGGCAGTCTCCTCACTGTCATATCCTCCTGCTCCTATATTCTCTCCGGGAAGTTTCCTCCCTTCCTCAGCACGTGCCCACTTGTCGGTCAAGGCGTATAGCTCACTGACGTCTCTGATCTTGCACATCGCCATCTCCTCCCGCATCCTGCGGTTTCACACGTTCTGATGGAACGTGCGGATTACCGCGGCAGGGTGGACATCTGGGATATTGTGCTGTACACGGCTGAATCTCTGAATGTACTTGTGCAGGGGTTCTCCTTCCTTCTAGGCGAGCAGATGAAGATCGCTCTCTTGGCCATATGGCTTGTGGCCGCCTGTAAAGGCGCCGATAAACTGATGGCATAGATCTGCCCAGGAGGATATGGAGTTATCCGGCAAGTGCATGAGCCAGGATCTGACATTGGGCTTGAGCACCAGCAGGAAGTAGTTGGCAAGGATATTGTTGTCCCGTCCCCCGGCAGCTTGCACCGCGATGGTGTAGATGCTGAGGAACTCCGACGGGTGCGACTTGCCGTCGTACTTCTCTGGCACGTCTGGCTTGAAATTTTTCGTGCTAGGCCACTGGACTTGCCGTAGCTCACGAGTGAACGCAGGGCAACCTACCGCGTACGGCAAGTCGCCTGGTTCCCCTGGCGCATGCATGTCGACAGAAGGCCCAGCGCGCTGGTCGGATTGACGCCGCGCTTCTCTTTGGCGCTCGATGCGAGTACGAGCGTCTTCTTGCTGTCGTTCGTGAAGAACTTGGCGCTGATCGCGACGAGCTCGTGGGTCCGATGATGCAGTGGAGTCGTTGTCGAGGTGGATCTGGCGAGTCAGCAATCTTGGCCTTCGGGGTGGAGAGTGCATGGTGGTTGCACCCCCACCGGTTTCGTCGCCACCGGCTCGTGCCTGGCAGTCCTGCCGCGGCTGCGACGTACTCGGCTGCCGCGGAGTGTCGCCGTTGGCGAAGCCGATGAGACTCTGAATGGTGGCCCTCCATCCGTCGATCTTGTCTTCCGTTGGAGGGTAATCCAGGAGTAGTTGAGCTCACGCCAAAGCTTCTACTGGAGTGGTGCGAGGCAGTGGAAAACAGTGCGAGGAGCGGGATATGCTCGGACTTGTAACTACGTTAGAAGGAGCAGTATCCCGTCCAGGCGACCGTGTCTCGCTCATGTCAGCATGTTGGCGTGCATGCTGGTCTTGAGCACCCCGAGATCCACCAGCTCGATCTTGGCCCAATAGACGTATGGCATTGCGAGTACCATGACGCTGTCGGTCCTGCGCCTCCTGAGATGGGCGCGGAACATGTACGGACGCCGAGGTCTGCGCAGCCTTGTCCTTGGACCTGGTAGCGCCGTGAGCTCCCTCGTCCATGTCCGTTCTTCCGTCGGCGTCTACCCCACCACTCGTTTGCTCCGGTGGTGGTGGGATCGACGTGGACGGAACAACTACCGCCGAAGTCTTCTTCTTCGGTGGCATGTCGATGAAGAAGATGAAGTTCTAGCTCGTGTGAACGCGAGATCAGGTTCACACAACCTCGATGCCCCCTACCTGGCGCGCCAAAGATGTCGGGGAAGCTGATCCACGAACACCTATGGGGACCGGCGGACCGGGCCCCTTTTGGTTCGGCGGGGGGCGGAGGTCGCACGAAGAGCGGATCGAGGCGAAGCACACGAGCAGTTTACCCAGCTTCGGAGCTCTCCGGAGACATAATACTCCTACTGCTGCTTGTCTGATTGTATTGAGTTCTTGCTCGGGAGCGCTGAGTGCTACAGTACACACGAGCTGCTAACGAGACCGAGCGTGAGTGTTTTCTGGCCTTCGAACCCCCCTCTACGTTGCGCATGGGCCTCCTTTTATACGCACAAGGGGTCACCGACAGGTGGCAACGTAGACAAGGGTAAAAATGGAAAAAGAGGGGTGGTTGGTACAGCTACCCATACAGTGCATCCTACCTAACCCTGACGGCAGGGGACAAAGGCATTAAATGCCCGTCTACATCGCCCAAACAGTGTAAAAAAGGACCGTCAGGGACGCCACCGCTTGCCATGATGGCGATCTTGTCAACATCGCATGCCACTGCGCACCGCTGGCTGCACAGCCTCTTGCCACGCGCGCCTGGAAAGGCCCCAGGGCGACACGTTGGTGGATGTGCTGGAGCGTGGGTACAGAGTGGTCGCTTGCCGCGGTGAGCGCCTTGCCGCGGTTGTTGTCTTGTCGCGTCCGGAAGCTTGTCGCTCACCGGGTCTTGCCGGGACGCGTGGCGCGTCACGGCAAGTTCCTTGAGATGCCTTGGTTGGCCTTCCCGGCAAGCTCCTCTTGCCGGGGCCTTGTCTCCTTGGCTTGAATACTTTGTTCTTGAATGGCTCCAAAAGGAACCACGGAGGACCTTGGCAGTCACCCGGCAAGCCTTGCCGCGGGGCGCTGCAACTGCCCGTGCACAAGTTCGGGATACTAGGGTACCCCTACTCTAGTACACCGACAAAAAGATACTTACAAGAAAAGTGACTAAGAAAGGTTAGCTATCCAAGACAGAAAACTATCTTTATATTTACATCTAATCATGTGGGACAGAAGAGAGATGTCATGGATAAAGTTTCTTCTCCAAGCTCTAAATGAGGGTTGCTCATTTCTGAAGATCTTCCCATTCCTTTGTATCCAAATATTGCAAGTAGCAGCGAAGACCACCTCAGAGAAAAAAGGGTGACCAAAATCCTTCCTAACTGCTTGAGCCATATCATATGTGGTTTGGTTCGGTTGAACAGTCCAAGAAATCCCAAGATAGTTCCAAACCCTTTGGCTAAAATTGCAAGCAAAGAAAAGGTGAGCCCGATCCTCGTATTGTGCAAGGTTGCATAGAACACAATTGTCATCCTGGATGATCCACTGCCGATGTTGCATCATATTCGTAGTGTTCAGAACATCCATTAATAGTAGCCAACCAAAAACTTTTAGCTTTAGCGTGCATGCACACTTCCAAATCCACCTGAATATGGGATCAACCGCTAGGTGTGAGAAGCAAGAGACATAATATATCTTTGACAAAAAGACTCCAGACTTTGAAGGCCACTTCCAAATGTTCTTGCTCTCACCATCCAGATTGATTAAGGGCAGGAGGGCATCTAGTTGTCTGAATTCTGAGAAGGCCTCCTGTGATAGAGACAAATGGAAATGATCCAAGATATCAGGCTGCTCCAAAAAGTCCTTAACAGTGATAGCATCATCCACAACAAAAGAGTGTAGCCTCGGGAAACAGTCATGCAAAAGAACAACACGATTGCCCAGCTGCCAATGGTCAAGCCAAAAAAGCACCGTGTCACCAGTATTAACATGTCGAATAGCAAGCTTGCAGAATTTGGGATATAAGCGCATGATATCACGCCACCAAAATGAACCACAGATCTGGGTGCTTTGGGGTGGTGAAGATGCATAGTAAGTGTCCCGAATTAAAGAAACCCAAGGCACGTCCACTTTGTTGAAGAACTTGAAGAGATGCTTTATTAGAAAAGACTCATTTTGAATTGCTAAGTTAAGAACACCTAAACCACCACAACTCTTAGGGCGACAGACTAAATCCCAAGCAGCTAGAGATTGACGAGGATTATCCGTGTTGCCTCTCCATAGACATTGTCTCATGATTCTTTCTAGCTGTTGTAAAATGCCCTTTGGGAGAGATAGAGTGCACAAAAAGTATATTGGCATGGAGCACAACACCGACTGAAGAAGTTGCAGACGGCTCCCTTGATTTAGTAAGCATGAAGAGGCAGATAAGCGGCACTCGACACGATCAACTAGAGGCATCAGATCATAGATCATAGGCCTAGAAGTTCCCATTGGCAAACCCAGGTATGTGAACGGCATAGTCCAAACATCGCATCCAAGCAGAGAGGCCACTCTAGCTCCTTCCTCATCAGACATTTTCAGAGGAATGAGAGAGGACTTACTAAAGTTAACACACAAACCAGTTGACTCAGCAAAGGTGACAAGCATGTCCTTGAAAGCAATGAGCTGATCATCGATCGCCGGCAGAACAATTAATGTGTCGTCTGCATATTGAACAATCAGGTAATGATTGGAGCTGGTTGGGATTGGCAAAGGTAGAATATTCCTGGAACACATCTCGTTGACTACGGATTGCAATAAATCCACCGCAATCACAAAAAGCAATGGAGAGAGAGGATCCCCCTGTCGCACGCCCGTTCTGCAGACAAAATGATTACCAGGCACACCGTTGAGAAGCACAGAAGAGGATCCCGTAGACAGAATACTAATGATCCACCCAGTCCACCGGGAGCCAAAACCCTTGCATTGCAACATTCGGATAATTATGTCATGCTCAATTGTGTCAAAGGCCTTCGTGAAATCCAGCTTTAGAAGGACAATGGGGCGCTTGGAGGCCTTGCATTGGTGTATATACTCAAAACACCAGGCTAGGCAATCTTGAATAGAGCGACACCGGAGAAAAACATATTGATTGCGGTGGATGCAACTTAGGATCACTTTCTAGATGCGGTTGGCAACCAGCTTAGTCAAAAATTTCAAGCATGTGTTGGTCAATGAAATGGGCCGAAAATCACCAACAACTTCAGGGCTCAGCTTTTTAGGTATCAGAGTAATTAAGGAAGAATTAAGACACTCCAAATTGCACCTCCCCTCATGAAACTCCTTAACAAGTTGCATGAAATCCTCCTTTAGGATTGGCCAGCACCTCTTTAAGAACAGACTAGAAAAACCATCGGGACCAGGAGCACGGTCCGGCGGCATGTTCTTAATGATAGCATCAACCTCGGAATCAGTGAAAGGCTGGGAAAGATCCTCAAGGCCATCAACTCTCTCAATTAATGTGTCCAAATCAAAACCCATGCGAATCACTTTTGCATTGCCCATTCTTTGGTTAAAATCAGACCAAAACATGCCCGCAAGTTGTTGGTAATCCGAGACCACATCACCAACATCATTCTTAAGTGAGGAGATAGTGTTTCTCCTATACCTTTCCGTGGCCATGGCATGGAAAACCTTCGAGTTTTCCTCACCAACTTTAATGCTGCAAATGGTACAACGCTGCTTCCAATAAACAAATTGCCAATGTAAAATATCCTCCAGATGCAATTTCACAAATCGCCTGAAGTTAAACTCCGGCCTAGACAAAGGCCTAATCTCCTCCAGACCATCAAAGAAAAGAATCACTTTGTTGCAATCAGAAATGAGCGCCTTAATTGTGGACAACTTCATGTGCCATTTCTTGAGTGCATACCGGAGCACTTTGAATTTACAGGAAATAGTTAGGGCGACCGTGGGTCTGGCCACGGATTTGTTCCAAACCTGAGCCACACAGTCCTGAAAGCCAGGCAAGTCAATCCAATAATTTTCAAAACGGAAGATTTTAGCCTTAGGGATAGCAGTAGCAATTGAGACCACACACAGAACATGATCGGAGGCCGTTCGTGCAAGGGGCAAAACAAGCGTGTTTAGATGATTCATGGTCCATGCAACTGAAGTAAAAAACCAATCAATCTGCTTTAGTAAAGGTTCAGTTTGCATATTTGACCAAGTAAATTCCCGTCCCTTTATAGGTAGCTCAACAAGAACCCAGATGGCCAATCACTTCATTAAACAGGAAGATATCACTGACATTACCCCATGAAGGTTTCAATTTTCCAATGACCGCATAAAATTGAAATCACCCAAAAGAAGCCAATTATCATCGCAGTTTATATCAAGGTTATATAACCATTGAACAAAATCATCCCGGGCCGGACCCTAGCACGGACCATAGACAGACACAAGGTCCGAACTTCATAAGTATGCTTAGAGCGTAATTCCATAATAATACCAAAATGTTTTGCCTCAATTAGCTTTCCCTCAAACAAAGAAGAATTCCAAATAATGACCATACCAGCCGAGGCACCCAACAAAGGCACATAGTAAAAATTATCAAAACGCCGTGGACAGAATTTCCTAATAAACCTATGATCAATATGCATGCACTTCGTTTCTTGCAGACAGACAACCGAACAACCACTTTCATCAATCTTTTGCTTAACCGCTAATTGCCGTGCTTCAGAATTAAGACCACACACGTTCCAACATAAAACCTTCCAGTATTTAAACCCGGACTGATTCATTACAAACCATAAAAGAAAGCAGCAAAAGTAGAACATGTAATGACCTACACTGACCAACTAAACAGGGATAGAACCCAAACAGAAAACATAAGGACGGATAGATGGCGTTTAAATCGGTACGCCATGAACCATAAAGCCTTCCGGTGCAACTAATCATCAGAATCCTTGCTGCTGGTGGAGGTAGAAGGATCAACCTGAAGTTTTTCCTTGGAGATCATCTCAGGAGCAATGCGCAAACATTCCCCAATACACTGAAGATCAGAATCAGGCGTTGGGGGAGGCACTGACTGCTTCTCCTTAGGCTGAGCTGAGCTGGTTCGACATCTCTACGAAGAACGCTGGGTCTTGACCTGCTGGGAGCCTCTACTGTCAGTGTACTAGAATAGGGGTACCCTACTACCCCGAACATGTGCACGGGCAGTTGCAGCACCCCGCGGCAAGGCTTGCCGGGCTAACACCAAGATCCTCCGTGGTTCCCTTGGAGCCATTCAAGAACAAAGTATTTAAGCTCAGGAGACAAGGCCCCGGCAAGAGGAGCTTGCCGGGAAGGCCAACCAAGGCACTACAAGGAACTTGCCGCGACGCGCCACGTGCTCCGGCAAGGCAACAAGGCCCCGGCAAGAGGAGCTTGCCGGGAAGGCCAACCAAGGTACCTCGAGGCCCGGTGAGCAGCAAGCTTCCGGACCCGACAAGATAACAGCAGCGGCAAGATGCTTGCCGCGGCAGGCGGCCACTCTGTGCCCACGCTCCAGCGCATCCACCAACGTGTCGCTCTGGGGGCCTCTCCAGGCGCGCGTGGCGGGAGGCTGTGCAACCAGCGATGCGCAGTGGCATGCGAAGCTGACAAGATTTCCATCGTGGCGAACGGTGGCGCCCCTAACGGTCCTTTTTTGCACTGTTTGGGCGACTCAGACGGGCATTTAATGCCCTTGTCCCCTGCCGTCAGGGTTAGGTAGGGTGCACTGTACAAGTAACTGTACCAACCATCTCACTTTTTACATCTGTACCCTTCTCTGCGTTGCCACCTGTCGGTGACCCCTTTAGCGTATAAAAGGAGGCCCATGCGCAACGTAGAGGGGGTTCGGAGGTTCAACTGGTTCGCGAGGTTCGACTCATTCGTAACCCAGAAAAACACTACGCTCTCTCTCTGGAGCGAGAACACAAGATAATCAAACAAGCAGCAGTAGGAGTGTTATCTCTCCGGAGAGCTCCGAAGCTGGGTAAACTGCTCGTGTGCTTTGCCTCGATCTGCTCTTCGTGTGATCTCCTCCCCCCGCCGAACCAAAAGGGGCCCGGTCCGCCGGCCCCATAGGTGTTCGTGGATCAGTTTCCCCGACATATTTGGCGCGCCAGGTAGGGGGCGTCGAGATTGTGCGAACCTGATCCGGCGTTCACACGAGCTAGATCTTCATTTCCTTCATCAACATGCCACCGAAGAAGAAGACTTCGGTGGCAGCCGCTTCGTCCACGTCACTTCCACCACCGTTGGAGAAAACGGGTGGTGGAATGGACGCCGGCGGAAGAATGGACGTCGACGAGGAAGCTTATGATGCTGCCAGTTCCAAGGACAAGGCTGCACAAACCTCGACGATTGTACATGTTCCGCGCCACTCTCAGGAGGCGCAAGACCAACAGCATCATGACACTCGCAGTGCCATACGCATGATAGGCCAAGACCAAGCTGGTGGATCTCGGGACGCTCAAGACCGGCATGCACGCCAGCGTGCTGGCACGAGTGGGCCACGGTCGCCTGGACGGGATACAGCTCCTTCTAACATAGTTAGAAGTCCGAGCACGTCCCGCTCCTCGCGCCGTCCGCCACTGCCACCCACCACTCCAGCAGAAGCTTTGGCGCGAGCTCAACTACTCCTAGATTACCCTCCGACGTTAGACAAGATCGACGAATGGAGGGCCACCATTCAGAGTCTCATCGGCTACGCCAACGGCGACACTCCACGGCGGCCGAGCGTGTCGCCGCCGCGTCAGGGTTGCCGGGCGCGAGCTGGTGGCGACGAAACGGGTGGAGGTGCAACTACCATGCAATCACCGCCCCGAAGGCCAAGATCGCCGACTCGCCGGATCCACCTCGATAGCGACTCCACCGCATCGTCGGATCCACAAGCTCGTCGCGATCAGCGCCAAGTTCTTCATGATCGACAACAAGAAGACGCTCGAACTCACATCGAGCGCCGAAGAGAAGCGCGACGTCAATCCGACAAGCGCGCTGGGCCCTCTGTTGACATGCATGCGCCAGGGGAACCAGGCGATCTGCCGTATGCGGTAGGTTGCCCTGCGTTCACTCGTGAGCTGCGGCAAGTCCAGTGGCCCAGCACGAAGAACTTCAAGCTAGACGTGCCGGAGAAGTACGACGGCAAGACGCATCCGTCGGAGTTCCTCAGCATCTACACCATTGCGGTGCAGGCTGCCGGGGGACGGGATGACAAGATCCTTGCCAACTACTTCCCGCTGGTGCTCAAGCCCAACGTCAGATCCTGGCTCATGCACTTGCCGGACAACTCCATATCCTCTTGGGCTGATCTGTGCCATCAGTTTGTCGGCGCCTTCACAGGCGGACACAAGCCTCATGGCCAGCAGAGTGATCTTCATCTGCTCGCCCAGAAGGAAGGAGAGCCCCTACGCAAGTACATTCAGAGATTCAGCAGTGTGCAGCACAACATCCCAGACGTCCACCCTGCTGCGGTGATCAGCGCATTCCATCAGAACGTGTGAAACCGTAGGATGCGGGAGGAAATGGCGATGTGCAAGATCAGAGACGTCAGTGAGTTATATGCACTGGCCGACAACTGTGCACGTGCTGAGGAAGGGAGGAGACTCCCCGGAGAGAATGTGGGAGCGAGAGGATCTGACAGTGAAGATGCTGCCCCGGCAAGGAAAAACTGGCGGCGGAACAATAGGAGGAGGAAAGGCAAAGAGGTGTAGTTGTTGAGCAGCCCGGCAACGGTGGTGGCGCCAAGAAAGCCAAAGCTGGTGACTCCGGCAAGGAGGTTGCCGCGGAGGTGGCGGTCGCCGACAAGAAGGACGGCACCAACAAGCAGTATTGCAAGATCCACCGCACCAAGGGCCATGATCTCCAGAGCTGCAAGAAAGTCGAGCAGCTTGTTGAGCAACAGAAAGCTGAATACGAGCGGCGCGACAAGGGGAAGGCACAGGAAGGTGCTGGGGGATCCGGCAAGAAACGTCCCGGCCGAGGAGGACGCCGTGGCAAGGCCAAGCAGCAACAAGGAGACAGACCTCCTCGCGGCCGCGACAAGGATGAAGATGACGACGACGATGAAGACATGGATGATGAGGAGACTGATGAGCAGGAGTTCCAGAAAGCCACAGAGGTCCTGTGCATTGACGGTGGTGCTTCTCTGCATACCTCGCACCGCCAGCTCAAGCAGTGGGTGCGGGAAGTTAATGCAGCAGAACCACTCGTCGAGTCACGCAAGCCTCTGAAATGGTCCAGCACGCCTATCATCTTTGATATTGAGGACCACCCTGATCGCATAACTACGGTCGGGTGCTTGCCGATGTTGGTTTCACCAACAATCCGCAACCTCAAGGTCACTAAGATGCTAGTTAACGGCGGGGCCGGCTTGAACCTAATCTCCTCCGCGGTGCTCCAAAAACTCCAGATCCCTGACAGCGAGCTCGAAGAGACCGGTACATTTCAAGGAATCAACCCGGGAAGAAGCAAGCCGAAGGGAAAGATCACGTTGCCGGTAACATTTGGCAGTGAGCTGAACTTCAGGACTGAGAGGGTCACATTTGATGTTGCTGATTTTCCATTACCTTACAATGGAATCCTTGGCCGTCCGGCACTCGCCAAGTTCATGGCAGCCTCTCACTATGCGTACAACATACTGAAAATGCCAGGACCGATAAGTGTCATCTCTGTCCCTGGCGACAAGAAGGATGCTCTTATCTGTGCCGACAAGATCTACCGGGAAGCAGCAGCCGCAGCAGAACGCAAGACACTTGCCGCTGAAGCTCCCGGGGGGAAGAAGAAGACCAAGTCCGGCAAGAGCTCTGATGCCCACTCCGGCAAGCGCACCTCTTCGGAGTGCTGCGCTACCGTCGAGGACGCACCATCGAACTCCACCGGCA
Organism: Triticum dicoccoides; assembly: GCF_002162155.2. Lineage (NCBI taxonomy): Eukaryota > Viridiplantae > Streptophyta > Magnoliopsida > Poales > Poaceae > Triticum > Triticum dicoccoides. Next base: position 659,170,097 of record NC_041386.1, on the reverse strand, counting down.
AGTGTAAGAAGGCAATGGAAGCTCCACCTGAGACCAAGAAGGTGTCCGCCAAGGAGGACGGCACTGGTGGTACCTTCACCATCAGCGCCACTCTTGACCCCAAATAGGAAAGCGCGCTCGTTGCTTTCCTGTGGGCGAATGTTGACGTGTTTGCGTGGCAACCGTCTGATATCCCCGGTGTTCCCAGGAAAGTAATTGAGCACCACCTTGCCGTCTGTCCTCATGCGTGGCCCGTCAAGCAGAAAGTCAGGAAACAGGCAGTGGAGCGCCAAGAATTCATCGCAGAAGAAATCAAGAAGTTGGAAGCAGTAGGCCTTGTCGGAGGAGTGCTCCATCCCACGTGGTTGGCCAATCCTGTTGTCGTGCGCAAGGCTAACGGGAAATGGAGGCTTTGTATTGACTTCACTGATGTTAATAAAGCTTGTCCCAAAGACCCATTTCCCTTGCCGCGCATTGACCAGATTGTTGACTCCACAGCCAGATGTGATTTGCTTTCATTTCTTGATGCATACTCAGGATACCATCAGATCTTCATGGCAGAAGAGGATGAAGAGAAAACCGCATTTATCACCCCGTGTGGCACGTACTGCTTCGTACGGATGCCTTTCGGTTTGAAGAATGCTGGTTCAACATTCGCAAGGGTAGTCCACCACGCTTTTGAGCCGCAGATGCACAGAAATGTGGAAGCCTACATGGATGACATAGTGGTCAAAAGCAAGAACAGGGCGACCCTGATTCAAGATTTAGACGAGACATTTGCAAATCTGCGCAAGATCAACCTCAAGCTTAACCCCGAGAAGTGCGTGTTTGGAGTCCCTTCCGGCAAGCTTCTCGGGTTCTTCGTGTCTCAGTGGGGAATTGAAGCCAATCCCGACAAGATCAAGGCCATTGAGCAGATTGAAGCACCAAAGCGCGTCAAGGATGTACGAAGGCCTGCCGGTTGCATGGCTGCTCTCAGCAGGTTTATCTCTAGATCTGCTGAGCGCGCCCTGTCATTTTTCAAAATTTTGAAAAAGGCAGGTCCAATAAAATGGACTCCGGAGGCGGAGGCTGCGCTGCAGGACTTGAAGAGATACCTGTCCTCCACTCCAACACTTGTCGCACCTAAGCCGCAAGAGAAGTTGCTGCTGTATATAGCGGCAACCAATCAAGTGGTTAGTGCTGCGTTAGTGACGGAGAGGGAGGCAGATGATGAGCCAGCAACCACGGCAGATGCATCCAGCGACAAGCAGGGGGCTTCGTCGACAAGCTCTGGTCCCGACAGAGATGGATCTGCGCAGGAGCATGATAAGATGCAGAAGAGAATGGTGCAGCGTCCAGTTTACTTTGTCAGTTCCCTTCTACAGGGGGCTAGATCAAGGTACTCTAGTGTGCAGAAGTTGCTTTTCGGCCTCCGCATGGCCTCGAGAAAGCTGCGCCATTAATTCCAAGCACATGAGATCACATTCGTCACTCGCTTTCCGCTGAAGAGGATACTGCAAAATCCAGAAGCGACAGGCAGGATTGTCGAGTGGGCGCTGGAACTGTCAAGCTTTGGCCTCAAGTTTGAGAGCACTTCAACTATCCAAAGCAGAGCATTGGCAGAGTTCATAGCAGAATGGATGCCAACACCAGATGAAGAAATTCCAGAGACGAGCATCCCCGTCAAAGAGGCAAGCAAAGAGTGGCTGATGTACTTTGATGGTGCCTTCTCGCTGCAAGGCACTGGTCCGGGCGTGCTGCTTGTCGCGCCCACCAGAGAGCACCTCAAGTACGTAGTCCAGATGCACTTTCCCAAGGAGCAAGCAACCAACAATACTGCAAAGTATGAAGGATTGCTTGCCGGTCTCAGAATTGCAGCAGACCTTGGGATCAAGAAGCTCATTGTCAGGGGTGACTCACAGCTTGTCGTCCGCCAAGTGAACAAGAACTACCAGAGTCCATTGATGGAAGCATATGTTGATGAAGTGAGGAAGCTAGAAGAGCACTTTGACGGCCTACAGATGGAGCATATCCCAAGAGCTCAGAATGACGTTGCTGACGGCCTGTCAAAGTGTGCCTCACTAAAGTTACCTGTGGAACCAGGGATCTTTGTACACAAGTTGACTCAACCATCCGTAACACCATCAACTGGACAAAGCAAGAAGAGGAAGTTGATTTCTGGTGACTACTTTCCGGCAGAGCTCCCCGAAGCCGCCGCCAAGAAAGTCCCCAAGATCAACACCAAGGATGCTGAGGGGCAGTCTGCTCCGGCAAGCCTTATGGTTTGTTCCGTTGAAGCAGGCGCTCCCGACAAGTTTTGCTCCGGCAAGCTTGCCGGGGAACATCAAGCTCCGGCAGGGCCGCAAGTCCTTGCCGTAGAAGCGGATGTTCCCGCAGCAGCAGATGTGCCTTTAGTCCTTGTTGTCGAGCCACAAGCTCCAGCATGGGCACAGCAGATTGTCCATTTCCTTCAGACAGGAGAACTTCTCGAAGAGCAAGAAGAAGCGGAAAAAGTAGCCCGACAGTCAAGTATGTACCAGTTTGTCGATAGCATACTGTACAGAAGAAGACTCAACGGTGTGAAATTGAAGTGTATTTGCCGGGAAGATGGACAAAAGCTGTTGGCAGAGATACATGGAGGCATATGTGGCCACCACATTGGTGCAAGAGCACTTGCCGGCAAAGTTTTCCGGCAAGGTTTCTTTTGGCCGACAGCCCTCCAGGATGCAACTGCACAAGTAACCAAGTGTGAAGCGTGCCAGTTCCACTCCAAACAGATACACCAGCCAGCTCAAGCTCTCCAGATGATCCCTTTATCCTGGCCATTTTCGGTCTGGGGGCTCGATATCCTCGGCCCTTTCCCCCGAGCTGTCGGGGGCTTTGAGTACTTGTACGTCGCAATTGACAAGTTCACAAAGTGGCCGGAAGTGCAGCCAGTGAGGAAGGTGACAGCACAGTCAGCAGTCAAGTTCTTCAGGTCAATTGTTTGCCATTTCGGGATCCCCAACAGGATCATCACCGACAACGGCACGCAATTCACAAGCCGCACCTTCATGCAGTACGTCCAAGACCTTGGCGCCAAGGTCTGCTTCGCTTCTGTTGCTCATCCGAGAAGCAACGGTCAAGCAGAGAGGGCAAATGCTGAAGTGCTGCGCGGACTCAAGACCAGAACTTTCGACAGGCTGCGCAAGTGCGGAAAAAACAGGATCGAGGAGCTCCCGGTGGTTCTTTGGTCGATCAGAACGACGCCAAATCGAGCCACTGGCCAGACGCCTTTCGCTCTAGTCTATGGAGCAGAGGCAGTTCTCCCCATGGAACTCGTATACGGATCGCCTCGAGTGCTCGCTTATGATGAGCTTGAGCAAGAACAGCTGCGACAAGACGATGCGCTGCTCCTTGAGGAAGATCGTCTTCAGGCTGCTGTATGGGTTGCTCGATACCAGCAAGCTTTGCGCCGCTACCATAGCCGCAAAGTTAAGGCCAGAAGCTTCGAGGAAGGCGACCTTGTTCTTCGGCACGTTCAGTCCGCCAAGAATTCCAACAAGTTGACGCCGAAGTGGGAAGGCCCTTATCGGGTGAAACGAGTCACAAGGCCCGGCGCTGCCGCCTTGAGACCGAAGATGGCATTCCGGTGAGCAACTCCTGGAACATAGAACATCTTCGTAAGTTTTTCCCGTAGGACGCGGTTGCCGGAACCCATTCCGGCAACCACCTTTTGTACAAGTCTTGCCGCTGTTGCATATAATCCTTTGTACAAAGCCGGGCGCAGATCCCGTGCATAAATAAAACCCCATGTGCTCCGCACAACTTGTCCATTTCATGCATTAGTTTCTTTCTTGCATGCGATTATCTGATACTTTGTGCAGCACCTACATCCGATAAGCAATAACGAGCCGAAGGGCTCCATATCATTATTTTCTCTTCTTTCTTCTTTTTCAACAAAGGAAAAGAAGGTTCCCTCGCACACAAGTTTGTCGGGGGGGAGGAGAGGATTGTGGTATGGACCAGGCGTCGTTCAAGCAAAGTTTTGCCTTGCCGGGAAGCAAACGACAGAAAAGCTAAGTTGCCAAAGTTTGAGCAATCAGTTTTTAAATTTTTGAGTTATCTTCCTCGAACGACCCTGCTTTGTATGGAAAACATGTGCGCGGAGGAACCAACTCATGGCTAGTTGCGCCCTTACTTTGTTTCGAGTCCGCTCAACAACTTAAGTGTGCTGCATCTAGTAGCGACAAGGTTTCTTGTCAGAAGCAGCGTCGCCAGCAGGCTGCTGACGTTACGCACTCAGCGCTCGCGACTCGGGTGCCTGCGCCGACAAGTTCCCTAGAAGCGTACGGTAAAAACATACAAAGGAAGGAATCTAGTAGAGGAAATAACATAGCAATTGATAACAGAAATAAAGTTATATTACAAGTTAACTTGTCACAGCTCTAACAGACTGTTTCATAACGTGATTAGCAGCGACAAGGGAAAAGAAGAAGGGGGGAGCGGAGGAGGTTCGTGAAGATGGAGTAGTAGCAACCAGCGAGGGGGAATGAACTGCCCCTGTTTCCTCTGCTTATAAAGAGGGACGGGGCGGATGTTTCGCCCTTCCGAATAAAGAACCACCCACGATCTCTCCCATGATGCCGCATTCAACGCGTGCCGTTAGGGGAGAGCGCGGTGGATACAGAGCGAGATTCGGCGTGGCCCAGTCCACATGTGCCCGTGCCCTGTCTTGGGCCTGGCCCAACAGCGATCGACACCGTGTCTAGCCCAGGCCCGGGGGCTCCTGTCGGTGTACTAGAATAGGGGTACCCTAGTACCCCGAACTTGTGCACGGGCAGTTGCAGCACCCCGCGGCAAGGCTTGCCGGGCTAACACCAAGATCCTCCGTGGTTCCCTTGGAGCCATTCAAGAACAAAGTATTTAAGCTCAGGAGACAAGGCCCCGGCAAGAGGAGCTTGCCGGGAAGGCCAACCAAGGCACTCCAAGGAACTTGCCGCCACGCGCCACGCGCTCCGGCAAGGCAACAAGGCCCCGGCAAGAGGAGCTTGCCGGGAACACCAACCAAGGTACCTCGAGGCCCGGTGAGCGGCAAGCTTCCGGACCCGACAAGATAACAGCAGCAGCAAGACGCTTGCCGCGGCAGGCGGCCACTCTGTGCCCACGCTCCAGCGCATCCACCAACGTGTCGCTCTGGGGGCCTCTCCAGGCGAGCGTGGCGGGAGGCTGTGCAACCAGCGGTGCGCAGTGGCATGCGAAGCTGACAAGATTTCCATCATGGCGAACGGTGGCGCCCCTAACGGTCCTTTTCTGCACTGTTTGGGCGACTCAGACGGGCATTTAATGCCCTTTTCCCCTGCCGTCAGGGTTAGGTAGGGTGCACTGTACAAGTAACTGTACCAACCACCTCACTTTTTACATTTGTACCCTTCTCTGCGTTGCCACCTGTCGGTGACCCCTTTAGCGTATAAAAGGAGGCCCATGCGCAATGTAGAGGGGGTTCGGAGGTTCAACTGGTTCGCGAGGTTTGACTCATTCGTAACCCAAAAAAACACTACGCTCTCTCTCTGGAGCGAGAACACAAGATAATCAAACAAGCAGCAGTAGGAGTGTTATCTCTCCGGAGAGCTCCGAAGCTGGGTAAACTGCTCGTGTGCTTCGCCTCGATCTGCTCTTTGTGTGATCTCCGCCCCCCGCCGAACCGAAAGGGGCCCGGTCCGCCGGCCCCATAGGTGTTCGTGGATCAGTTTCCCCGACATCTGCGTGGAGACCTATGGTAGCCATCGCGTAGCGCACTTAGGCGTGCGCTGCAGCGCACCTCAGTATCAACTACAATCTTAGCAGATTTTGGTTGCCGGCCACGCTTGGTAGAAACCTCAGGAATAGCAGAGAACTCAAAAGACTCACTGACAGGCTCAGAGAGGTCATCGAAGTAGAGTGCCCTGGCAACTGGTCTTCTAACTAGAGAAACCTGGCGTGGAAGGCAGAGAGAATGATTCGGTGCAGGCTGCAAAGAGAAACTGACATCTGCCCCATTGAAACAAATATCCCAAGAGCTCTTAGACAGTAGCAGGGAACCAAGTTCAGTCTTGAACACACACTTTGGTATATCAGCAGAGAAAATAGCCGGCATAAGCTTCTGGAAACATCGTTGCCATTGCACAGGAGGCAGAACAAGGCCAAAAAAAGTGATAACTTGGCCAACATGGAGGGCGGCTGCATCTGGACAGCTGGTTCCTGCAAGATCACTAAATCCTCAACTGGCTGAGCATTAACAGAATCATCCGAAACCTGGAGAATTATAGATTCCTGGGACTGGTTCACATCAACCTGATTTTCCTCCACAATCTCCTGCTGCATATTCAGATTATCAAGGGGAGCCTCCTGGTGGTGCTGTTCATTCTCCTGTGCTTGAGGTGGCAGCTCATCCCAGCCAATCTCAGGATATTCAGGCATAACCCAATTGTGGTTATGAAACTGGAGATGCCCAGGGAGTGGGTGAGGGTTGCCATCGAAGGGCATCGGATTCTCATCAGGTGGCAATATATAAGCAAAATCACCAGAGAAAATATATATCAGCAATGCGCGAACCTCCAAAATCAGCAAACTCCCAATAGACCACATCACGCGGCACCAAAGTAGTTGCCGGAAAAGAAACATACACCAAGGTACAAACAAGCAGCGGGTCATCCTGGTGCCAGTGATGGAAGCAGCCAAAGGTACTGATTGCATCAGCAATATACTGTGTACGCCTATAATCGAGGGGTATTCCAACAATCATAACCCAACCCCTACGAGAACCCTGGATAGCTCTGAAATTGATCCCTTCATCATGCGGCACAAATCTAACAAAGCTATCAATGTCCAGCTCAAACGGAGGATGATCAACCAAGGCCTGCCTAGCAACCGGACTACGGAAGGGAAGAGACCAACTCCTTGGATCCAAGGCTGAGCATCAAGAATTGCGCGGCCAAGATTGTTGACAATAAAATCACTGACCATTTTTCTGAAGATAGCAACTTCTTCAGGCACGGGAGCAGGCTCGACGATGGCAATGGAATATTCCTCATCCTGACGATCAGGAGCCACAGCAGGAGAGTAGAAGGTGCGCGGCAGCCGCCGCGGACCACCATCGATGATCTCGAAGCCGAGCGGGACGAGAGGCGTGGGGTCGAGGCGGAAAGTAGCCATTGATGGATGCGGTGGAGAAGCTGATGGCAGTGTGGGAGCCGCGATGGATAATGGCGAGGCTAAGCTGGGCGATGGTGGCGAGGTAGGTGGCGGTGGCGTGATGGGCGGTGGCTCGGCAGGCAATGGCGGAAGCGATGGTGTTGCAGGCGTGATGGGACTGGGCAAAGACCCAACTTGGCTAGCTGCGAGGGAAACCGAGGCGTCGGGCGAGGAAATCTCAGCTGACCGGCCCGGGGAAGTAGGATTGACCCACGGGACCCACTTGTAAGTCGGGGAATGCGCAGCGTCGGAGCATCCTTTGGCATGGTGGACCAGCCAAAAGCATCAACGGTAGCGTATTCGATTGGTGCACGAAATGGTGTAATACCACATAGATAAAAAATTCTGACATTTCCAAACCTTGAATGCAATATCATCAATGAGATCATTAAATTGAGCAGAATCCTCAGAAAGATCCGGTAGACGGTCATCCATAACAGCCTGAGCAGATATTCCAACTATGGCCGCGGAAAACTCCAAAATATCTTGAGATGGTTGGGCCAAAACAGGCGGGGTCGTAGCAACCCCTCCCAAGGCTGGCAAGCCATTGTGGGCTATGAAGCCATGTTGGGCTGGGAACCCATGCTGGGCCATGCATCCATGTTGGGCTGGAGAGTCCGGTGCAACACGATCACGTGTGATGGAAACATGTGGAACATGCTCAAAACGTGCAGATCCGGAATTGTCGGCGGTGATCCTGGCAGGGACATTGATCGTGCCGAAAGAGATGGACGGCGTCGCCACTGTCTACTGAAGATCGGTCACCGACGGTGGGGGCAAGATCACCTTCTCTCGTGGATTCACGACATAGCCGGCATCCGAAACCGCATCAACACAAGGCTGTGAAGCAGGGTATCTATAACCCTTGTAGGCAGAGTATTGCTGGAACGTGGCAAAAGTGAGATTCTTCCTCAAAGATGAACTCGATCTAAAAGAAGATTTAGCCGGGGGTTTATGCATGGCTAGCAACCCCAAAGTGGCCCTCTTCTTAGAGGGACTCACAATAATCCACTCAGCGTCACACTCCTTTTTCCAGATCTTAAACTCACGAGTCCAATTAGGGCCACCATTCCCCCAAAGATGAAAATAGCATTTGAATTGTGGACACACAAACGATCTCGACTGGAGGATGCAGAGGCCAACTTGCTTGCAAGAGACAAAAAAGGAGAATACCTTGTCTCGGATGATTTGAACTGAAAATTCAATTGCCGAACCTCCAATCGCTGATTCCAAAGCCGCCGCCACAGAATCATCATTAAGACGAAATATATGTGTGCTGAAAGACACCACCATAATGAAATGGCCCGTGTCATCCGTGGAATGAATAGATCTCCCACAATGACTGAAAACCTTCTCCGCAAAGATGGCGCCCGCCAAGAAATCCAAGTCCAACGTTGATCCACCAGAAGGGCCCATATGAAATGGGTATAGACGTGTAGATCAGAAGCCGCCGGAGTAGATGGGAGGAAGGGAAACACAAATCACTGGCTAGAAGAGGAGATCGCCGGAAAACCTAGGCCGGGGGTGGGAGGGGTGGGTGGGTCGGTCGAGCGCCATGCGTCGATTTCCGTACCAGTGCATTGCCTGATATATTAACTCAAGTACTAGGCACGAACAAACAGGCTGAATTATGTGCTCATCCTGGTGTAGTAGTAGTAGTACTAGGCAATGCAGTTGACGGGTGACCTTGGGGAGCGGCGACCAAGGGAATTGAACCATGCTTAGCATGGTAGGTAACATTGTCTAGTTACTAAAGCATCCCTCCATTGTTCATCGGTAGTCATTATGGACCGGGGACATGAGGGGAATTTCCTAGGGCTGTAATTCTGGCCGCCTGATATTTCGACTCGAAATGCGGAGGCTCGACTAGTTGGGGTTGCCTAATGGGCGTACCATGCACGCCACCAGATGGACACGAGCCTGGTTTTTTTAGGATCAACACAAGCCAAGGTCTGGCTGGTACGCCGTTGGGTCCTACCATTCGAGAATACGAAAGGAATATTTTAAATTGCCGAACGAATATATTTGTATTACAATGCCCGTATTTTCCTTGCAAATACTAATCTCAACGTGGTAATTGATTTATGATGAGTTCTTGAATTAGAGTGAGTTTGTGCTATAGTGAGCTCAACGTGGATTTCACATTTCACGGTATCCCAAGTAAGTTTTTCATTGAAAATTTAAATTTAAAAGATGAACAATATGGAGGTGATAAAACTTTGTATGTATC
>NC_041386.1:659145386-659160459 GCF_002162155.2 Triticum dicoccoides | reverse complement strand
GTGCATCTATTTTCCAAACCATGCATGTATGACACGAATTCAAAAATACTCCTTTTGTTCCTAAATATTAGTCTTTTAGAGATTTCAACAAGTGACTACATACGGAGCAAAATGAGTGAATCTACACACTAAAATATGTGTATATACATCTGTATGTGCCAGTCCATTTGAAATCTCTAAAATGTCTAATATTTAGGAACAGAGGGAGTAAAACGTAAGACATGCATGTTCCTCAATTCAATATTTAAAATGAACAGGAAAATGAAACATGAATATTAAGTCTAGAACTACAGTACATGCAAATGTTGTGTTTAGGCGGAGCTATGTAGATTGCCGGGGGTCAACCCCTCGACGTTAGATAAAATTGTGAAGCTCTGTTTAGGGTTGTTTAGATTATATTTGTTCCCACCCTCCCAAACACTGATTGGTTGTGCGCCCCCACCCCTCCTCCCCGGGAGAATATCATGTGCCCCCATACCGTAGGTGCTATATGCCGATACGCGTTGCTTGGAGCTTGTAGATCTGAGATATAGCAGCTCACATGATGTCTTAATATTTTTACAGGAAACCTTGATGAGTTTGAGAATTGCACACAATTTTTACAAAAACTACTCAGATGCCCTTGGATCCCATATCCAATGACCTCAAAGCTCGTATTACCGTAGCATCTAAGATGAAGGAGGACATCATATTGTCCTGTATGTAAGAATATCATGTGCTACCACACCTTAGATGCTTTGGTGATACAAGCTCTTCGGAGCCGTTGGATTTGTGACCCAACAACTCCTCAGTGGTTTGAATGGTTTTTTGTAGAAAGCCCCCAAAGAGTTTGGCCACTGCTTACAAGCACAAAGACTGCTCAGATGCCATTGGATCTTAGATCAAACGACCTTGAAGATCGTACAACCGTAGCATCCCAGCTGTGAGAGCACCTTATATTTTCTCGCACGGGAGAGTATGAGGTGCTCCTGCACCGTAGATTCTATGGTGATACGAGTTCACGGAGATCTAACGGTCCATAGTAGGAGGTTTCAATGATTTTGCAATATACGGCTGAGAGAGTTTGGGAATTGCGTAGAAAGTACAAGTACTTCGCATGTGCCATCTGATCACTGATCATACGACCTAGATGCTCGTAGCACCATAGCAGGTAATTAAGCTATGGGGAGCACCTAATATGAGCAAGGGGGAGTCGTTGGATCCAAGATGGAGCGGCACACACGAGGCCTGAATGTTTTATTTGCAAAAAAAACCTTTGGAGAGTTTGGAAATTGCGCAAAATTACAAAGACTACTCCCAAGCCATTGGACCTCACTTCCAACGATGTAAAAACTCGTATCACCATAGCATCTAAGCTGCGGGGTGGATGTGATATTCTATGCCGCTGTCATTTTTGTTTGTAAACTTGCAAAATACGTGTAACTCGTGCCGTTACTCGTCTAACCATGCAAAGTTTTTGTTCAAAAAAAAACCATCCTACACTGAAATATCGAAACAACACACAGGAGTCCCACTTGTCATTAATCAAATTTGAACCTAAAACTAACAAATCTGAAAGATGAGATTCGAACGGGCAACCCGGACTACAACGCATAAGTTGATAGCCTGAAACAAAAACGGTTGTTGGCTTTGTCCCATAACTTGATTTTATACAGTACTCCTATGTTGAGTAGAGTAGAGGGAGTGCATCATCAACACATGCATGACCGTTGACTCACTTACTGGTGGGTCCCAGGTCTGCGATCTCTCTCTCCTCTCCATCGTCCAACCTTTGCACGAGCACACACGAAGAGCGGCGCTAGCTTGCCGTGGTGTTATTATAACTAAAAAAAGCTTGGAAAATAGAAGAATCGCCTAGAACAAGAGACGTTGTGGCTGGTTGAGACAGAGCTAACCACACATATCCTCCGTGCCACGTTAGCATGATGAAGCTGTGTGGCTAGTGGGGTGTTTTCGACCGACTGGATGGGTCCCGAGGTCTAACTATAGGTACATACAATATATTTTTACACGCACATTTTTCCTCCATGCCGAGACGTGGCACACCCTACCGCGCGGTTTCGGGGTCCTCCCGGGTGGTGCATGCATATATTCTTCCTGACGTGGGATGCCCTACCGCGCGTTTTCTGTGTCCTCCTCGGTCGTAGCGCCGAAGCAAGTAAATGAGTCATCAAATCATGAAAGACCACCTTTCCCACCGAGTACATCAGTGAAGCACGGTGGCTAGCTAGCTGGGCTAGTTCCCGATTAGCTAGGCCACCGCGACATTGATTTTTTCACCCCTTTTTTATCTCCTTGCCGGAAGGTAAATTTAAATATCCACCACAGCATTGCTCTGGTGTTTGGGTGCGGCAGGATTTTTAATTTTTTGATTGATGGGAGCAGGCTCGACAAGATTTTTTATTTTTTGATTGACGGGAGCAGGCGCGGCAGCAATTAGTCACGATGACTCCGCCTGTAAAACCCACTGCTCCCTAATGTGAGAAGTCATCGACTGGTATTTTACCATGGTGAAAACCAAAAGATTCCCCGCTCCTCGGCTGGCTCCCTCCGCCTTCTCATAGATTGCATTGCCTTTCAGCCGTTTCGCCCCCTTTGGTTCCTCTCCCCATTGCTTCTACCTGGTGCCATGGCGGTGCAGCAGATCACGGAATCCGAGGTGAGGCACCTGACATAGGAGCTCCAGGCCAAGGATGCGGAGCTCAGGGCCAAGGACGTGGAGCTCCGTGAGCTCAAGGAGGAGAGGAGTGCCATGCTCCTCCGTTATGTGCAGGAGTTCATGGAGCTTCAAAAGAGGCAGGCGTCCACCATAAAGATGCTCGAGGCGTCGGCGGCATTGCTGCAGAAAGCGGGAGATACGATAGGCCATCAGGGGAGACGGCTAGAGCGCGAGCGGGCCGATCGTGACGAGGTCCAAGATCGCCTCAGCCACTTGGTGAACCAAGTTGCCACAAACGTGTTGCAGCTGCGCGATGCCTACCGTCATGCCAGCGCGACCATGCCGGCCGTCGGGCTAAACCCGTTCGACCACCCGGTCGACTTCAACGAGCTGCAGCTTCCTGACCTGGTCTCCTTCTTCACCTATATCTCCGAGGAGCTGGGTCGTCTCCACGCGATGGTGGGGGCGGAGCTGGACAAGGAGGGGTTGCAGGCTACCGTCACCGTTGTCGGGCGAATCCTTTCAGGGCTCCATCACCGGAATCCATTTGTGCCATTTGTGACAGTCTGGTTTTTGCCCTCTTTTCTTTGCCTGGTTTTCAGTTGAGTTGGTTTTGAATTTGGAGTTTTTGAATCATTTCATTTGGACTTAACCACTTGGGTACCCCTTGATTTTCACCCAAGTGCTCCCTCTCCTCCTCAAAACCATCATTCCACCTCAGGATCATCTCAAAATATTGCTTGGAATATTTTTCTTAAATGAAAAATATTCATTTTGCCCCCCAAAACCCTAGTTAGCCCTTTGTGCTCCAAAGCAACCCTAATTTTTCTTGCTCCAAAAATCCTGAGAAATATCCCAATTATTCTTTGGACCCTAGGGCACCTTTCTGAGCAAAAATATTTCATCACTCTTTGGAATATTTTGGCTATAGAAAATAAATTCATTTCTAGACAGAAATGGTAGTTTCTACAGCAACTACCATTTTACTAGCTCTATTGTAGCTGTTTTTTCTTGTGCCTATTTACCATAGTAAGTGTAAGTAAACCTCCAAAGCTCAGCCCTTAACTCCCAGTAGTTTGACCACAATAAATCTTCAAAGTTACTGTCCAGAAACTTGCCAGCAGTACAAATCCATTTCTACTACACCTGGATCCAAGCCAAACCGTGGTAACACTTCAATTTACTAAGGACTACACGCCAGACATCATGGATAGCGCTTAGGGTGGCCTGATGTCATGGTTCACATGGTGACCGTGTTTGTCTAGGCGTGCTGGCATGCAAAACACGCGCTCTGCGTGCCGCCTAGCGCTCTATTGAGCACGTGCTCGCTGCCTAGACGGCCCAAGCATGCCACACCTCGCCACCATCCTTGTCTCCACCCCCTTAACTCCCCCTGGCGCTCGCTGACGCCGGATCTCGCCACAGCGAGCATGGGCATGGTCCGGCCAATGACACAGTGTGCGGCGAACTGTGCTCGTCGCTTTCCCCCTCGCTCATGTGCTCGTCCGCGTCCGCAAATAGTTCCTGCGTGACCTCTGTCGTCTTCTCCCTCTCTCTGGCAACGTTCGTCGCTGGGCGCCGTGGACAGGTGTCCTCCGACGGAGCCCGAACCCTCCTTGCCGCCCGCCTATAAATGTCGCCACCCCCAGCCTCTTGGAGCACCCGCAACTACTCCCACACCCTCCACAAACTTGTAGAAGCCGCAGCCGGTGATCCCCTTCGGATTGTCCCGCAGCTCCAGCCCCTCCTAGGCCAGGGCGATCCTGCCAGGGCCTCCTCCACTCTTCGGTGAGGCCGTTCCACCCCGCTAGAGCCCCTGGAGCCGCCCCGAGCCGCTGTCGTCTTCGTCTCCGGCAACCTCCGCCCTTTGCCTCCGCTGGAGAGGACGATTCCGACACTGTCCGGTCACCTCTAGCCATGCTACGGGTACGGGCAGGTGCGCAACCTTCTTCTTCTTTGATCCCCCCCTCTCATTTGACCCCAAGAACCCTCGTCACTGGCGTGTGCTCCGGCGAAGCGCCGCCTCCCTCTTTTTCCCTATCCCCTCCTTCTGGCCTGACTCACGGAGCCTGCTAGTCAGCCACTCATTACGCGTGCGAAGCGGTATGAGTGGTGGCTCCCTGGGCGTTTACGCCTTCGACGTCACCCCCCCCCAGTTTGTTTATCTTTATTTCAAATTCATTTAAAGCCAGGAAGCTTCAAACAGCCACAATTATTTATCTATAAGTCCAAATGCATTGATTCTTTTTGCATTGTGTTCTTTGTCCAAAAATCTAACAGCACCCAAAAGATGGGATTTTTCCTTGCTGTCTAGATTTTTTGGTAATTTTCAGAAGGTTTCTTGATGTTTTCCTTTTGTGTTTTTATTTATTTTCAGAAGAGCAAGCTTGTCTTGAGGATCACCAGGAGATTTGTGAACCTCATCAGCACTAAGGCAAGCCACAGCAACATTTTCATAGTGCCAATTCAATATTTGTGATTTTCCTACTTGAACTTATGATTATTCATGCATTTAAATTATTTATATGATAATTATATTCTGTGAGATGCTTGTCATGTTAAAATGCTTGATTTACAGAAAGTTTGAAGTAGATCTTGTTAATAAGCTAACAAGAACTTAGTTATGAGTAATCAATAAATGATATGGTCATGGAGGTTAATAATTAGTTTAATTATTATTCTTGCATGATGAAAAATGATGAGATTGCTAGAAATGATTCTGGTCTAAGTGAGGTTTGATCTTAACCAGAGGAGTATCTTGAGTTGATGATGGCTCCGTGGGAGCATGGTTGATTTAGTTATTTTCATGGTTATGTGATGCATGTATTAGTGATGCATAGCATGGCATTATGACACCGGTTATTTTCACTTTTAAGTTGAACCTGATAAGTAACTCAACGTTAATATGTTGTTGACTGGGTCATGGTGCCGCTGAAACGAGTTTTTCCCAGTGCAACCACATTTGCCGGTATGGGACGGCCTTAATGCGTTTCATTATCGTGCCTCTGGTCGGTGCCTCCATCTAGGGAAGGTTATGGGCATGCTGTACCCTGGCCCGGTAAGCAGTCATAACCTTGTGAGCCCGTTGTTAAGTTAAGTTTTGGTATTGGGTCCCATAGTGGATCCTGGCCACAACGGTGGTCGAGGTGTCTGGAGGTAGACACGGGGCCACCTAGGACTAGCCCAATGGGGACTGTGTCGGAGTGGCTGGGAGAGTGTCATGACAATGAAGTGGTTTCGTCGGAATGTCGTTGGTCCACCCGAATGGGAGTGCGAGGCCATGGGTTCCGTAGTGTGGGTACAGTGTACTAACCTCTCCAGAGTGTATTAATCTATCGATAGCCGAGTCCACAGTTACGGACACGCTCGAAAGTAGGGTACACCATGGGTCAACACTTAATAAATATGCACACTAAGCTTGCACTCAGGATGGCAGTGAGGCCATCGTGTTGAGTCGGGCCATGTATTGGTCGGGTTGTGATTGCCGTAAGGATCACGGGCCATGTATTGGTCGGGTTGTGATCGCCGTAAGGATCATGGGCCATGTATTGGTCGGGTTGTGATTGCTATAAGGATCACGAGTTTGTTTTTTAGATCGTCTCATTTGGGGTCTGGAAATGATCATGTTCGGTAAGCCAGTCCATGGGACGAGTACCAGTTGAGCATATTCACATCATGTTGGATATATTGTTGCATTGTTGTTAAATGGTTATATATCATGATATTGTTTGTCATTATGTTTATGCTTGTTGTGAGCTTGCAAGTACATTCAATGTACTGACCTAGCATGTCATGCCAGATTTCAGGAAAGTCTCGTTGGAAAGGAATGATGTTTGAGTCTAGATCGTGTCAACATCGGTGTCCCCGTGCTATGGAGTTCCGCTACGATGTTGTTCCGCTGCCACGTAGTTGTCATGATCGAGGCCCCTTTATGTTCACTAAATAATGTACATATTGTTCAACCACACCGTGTGTGCCACTTGGCCTCGCTATCTGTTGTAATATAAACTATGCTCCGCTAGCATGAATAAAGCGGTTGTTTTTCTGTACCAAGTTGTTGTGTGTTGCCAGAAGACAAGGTCTCTGGGCTGGCAATGCAAGGTAAACCGGTCGCTCTGAGCTGGGGTGCCACAACTCTTGGTATCAAAGCCTCGCTGACTGTAGGCCACGCTAGACTAAGCCGAGTTAACTAGACGTTAGATGCGAGTTGTAGCTGAGTTCCGGTAACACTTGTAGTTGGTTGTTGCATTGCATTCACTAATTTTATTTTTATGCTAAATTGTTAATGGTTGTGAGTGTAGATGGCTCCGGTGCTGTATCCGTGCCAGTTGTAGCTGATGCCGTACACGTCGCCGCATCTCCTTCGTAACGTGTGGCGTCGGCTGTACCATCACAGTGACGATCCAGTTCATCGTGTGTACCGGTAGCGCCTAGCTGACTCAGTGTATGAGTATCACACCGTGGTTACTCTGCGCACCAGTTCCGACTCCAGCTCTTACACTCGTACCTCTCAAAGCGGCTACGCTTCTACCGCTTCTCAGGCTGTCTAGTTTGCTGCATTCGAGGTACTTGTTGAGCTCCGCTACAACGAGGTCCGGATGCAGAACCACCCAGGTTTTCATTACTATCCTTCTCTCCATGATAATGGTCGTGTCCGTTTCCCTGCCATTGATCCGGAGTCTGATAGTGTAGCTAGCCACCTTTCTCGCTACATCACTACTAGCTATCTTTTGATCTACGAGCTGGCTCGTGAGCTGAGTCGTGCTCGTACTGCTTTAGCCTCTACTTTAGTCTCTGCTAGCTTACCATCTGTAGGATTTACTCCCTATATTCCTGCCAGTTCTAGATCCCCTGTTTCCCCAATTACTCCTCCGAGTAGCTCGGGCACCGCGACTGTGAGTCCACTTAGTGCTCCTGTTGAGTGGGTTTCACTCCTCGCCACTCCTGTAGCCCCGATGATTCACCCTCCACCTGCCCCAGAGGGAGAGCCCTCGAAGCAGCATCATCGTGTCACTTTTAACCCGGAGGTCTCAGTTAATCCCGCCAGTTTAGGATCAGAGTCCACTTTAGGAGAGGACCCCGCAGCACCAGCAGAGAAGAAGAGCTTTCGAGTATTCGCAGTCGTCAGGATGGAGTATGGGTGTAGTCGTACGAGTCATGATGTTTCGTTTCATGTATGAGGGTAGTTGGACCTGTCATGTTGTTATCTTTCATGTATGAGTCTATGTATAATTATGTTGGACTTTATTTTATTCGTCGTATTTTCTTCGCCATTTCGGTTTTACTCGGATATTTGTTGCTGGCTTCTCCCCGGTTTATTTTTGAATGCTTCTCATCTCGGTTGCGCTGACTTGGGAAAAATCATATTAGGATGATGTGGGGAGGCTGCAGTAGCAACGTTTGCGAGGGTTCTCCTGTTCGGCGTTCCGCACGACAGGCAGGACAATCACTCGAGCCGTACGTTCCACCACCGCCTCCACCGCCAAATCCGCCCTCCATCGAGCAAATTATGCGTATGTTCGAGGAAAGACGAAATAATGATCTGATGGAAATATTCTGAAGTATTCAAGCTATGGTTGGACAGAATGGAAATCAGCCAGGCCATCACTCCAAGTTATCTGATTTTCAAAGGACTAAGCCTCCCAGTTTCAGTCAGGCCACTGATCCCTTGGATGCAGATGATTGGCTGAGAACTATGGAAAGAAGCTTGAGGTTGCTCGCACTGATGAATGGGATAAGGTTCCATTTGTAACACATTATCTTGAAGGCGCTGCTGCTATATGGTGGGAAAATGAAAAAGCCATGGGGACTGCTGATGAAGAAATTACGTGGTCAAGATTCAAGGAGCGATTCCAGAAATATCACATCCCTACGGGAATTATGAAGACTAAGCAGCGTGAGTTTCTCGCGCTCCTCCAAGGAAGTCAGTCTGTGGGAGAATATTTGCAGAAATTCAATCACCTGTCATGTTACTCTCAATATGACGTGGCCACTGAGGAAAGAAAGATGGACAGGTTCCTTGGTGGATTAAACCCGCAACTCCGTTGTGCTCTCAGTATGTTCGATTTGCAAGACTTACAAACTAGGCTTTTATTGCTGAAAGGGAACACAAGCTTGTATCATACACTAAGCCCGTCAATAATGATCACAAGCGCAAGTTTGAGCCAAGAAAGGAAATGCAGCCAGTGCAGAAGGCTCGTACCTGGCAGCCGACTCAGGTAGCGTACAAGCCCAATTGGCAACAAAATGTTAACAAGGCCACCACCCAAGTCAAGAATGACATGCTCAACCCAGCTCTGGAGAATCGCCTGTGCAACGATTCTTGTTAAAGTTGTGGACAAACCGGACATTATGCCAAATAGTGTCCCAAGAACAACCAGACCGATGCTACATTCAAGCCACAAGTCCATTATCTGGAGGCATGCCCAAATCAGCACGACATCACGGGATATGTTTATCACATTTCCGCCGACGAAGCCCAAGAGAATCCCGAAGTCATCATTGATATGTTCCCAGTTAATAACATACCTGTAGTAATCTTATTTGACTATGGGGCTTCCCACTCTTTTATTTCTCAAAGTTTTGTTGCCCAAAACAAATTTCCTTGTTCGCTTTTGGGCAAGAATATGCTGGTACAAACCCCGGGATCTCTAATCAGAAACAATCTAGTCTGCCACAATTTGGAAGTCAAAATCAACGGAGTCTGTTTTCCAACCTCTTTGATACTTATTGAGTCTGATAAGTTGGATGTTATCTTGGGTATGAATTGGCTGACTCAGTACCAACACTAGTAGAAAAAGGGTCAAATGTGAGACACATTAGTCCCGGTTTGTAACAGAACCGGCACTAATGTGTCCATTAGTGCCGGTTCCAACGGCTAGGCATGAGGAGCTCTTTAGTACCGGTTCATGGCAAACCTTTAGCACCGGTTCGTGCCACGAACCGGTACTAAAGAAAGTGGTGGCAGGATGTTGTCAGAGTGGGGCCCTTCCAGCAACTTTAGTACCGGTTCGTGGCACGAACCGGTACTAAAGGTCGTCCTATATAAACCCTTCGTCCAACCGCACTCTGTTCTTCCCCCTTTCCCCTCTCCCTCTCCTCTATTCTTCCCTTCTTCCTCTCGAGTTCATCACAAAATTAGCCCCAAATTTGTCAAGATTTGCAGGCCCCCATCCATTCAAATGATCACCAAGGTTAGCAACTTTGTCCTTTCATCTCTCATTGCTAGATTAGCTCTTGCATTGGTTTATATAGTGATTAATTGTGGGCTTTAGTAATTTGGGAGGAATTATATGTGGTAGTATTTGATTTATATGCAATTTGAGGTCAAAATAACAGTTAGTTTGCATATGTAGGTGTGGTTTACTTAGTGCCTTCTAAATCTCCGTCGTAACCACCGTCGATCGCCCGCACCGTCCCGTCGCCGGCACCACCTTGTGGTGAGCCTCTTGTTCATGAAATTTTATATAAAAAAATTGATGTTTGTGTGATTTGGATATATAGTTACTCGTACAATAATTATATTACCCCTACGTTGTTTGTTATACATAGTGCCATGGTTTTAATATCCGTCCCCGTTGGCCCTCGTCCTTGTTATGATTCAGATGTGGTATATTCTCTTTTAAAACTATTTGTTGCATTTCGTGTTTATGACAAATTATGCCCATCAAGTTGACATAGATATTTTTATTTAGGAGGTATGTGAACTGGAAATTCCAACCGACCCTATTGTCGAGAGGTTAAATTTAGTTGAAAGAGAAAACGAGTACTTGAAAGAAAAATTGAAAATAATTGAGGGGGAGAAGATGGAATTGGAGTTGCATGTTGCCGATGTCGTCGATCATCACAAGATCAAGATGGAGAAAATGCGCTTGAAGATTAGAAAGATTAGAAAATATGCCATCGATAGTGAGGCTTGGTATCATTATGCTGTTGGATCAATTGTTACCTTAGTTGCAATCTTGATCGCATTTGTTGTTGCATTTAAATGCTTTAGCTAGAGAGTTATTTGTTTGTTGCATTTAAGTGTTGTATGAACTTTATGTATGAACTTGTATTAATTTGGTCTATTTGGTGTTGTGTAATGAAGATGAGCCGGCAATGGATGTACGATGACCGATGCTCTCCCCAGTTCGTTGAGGGCGTGCATACTTTTCTGCTTGCGGCTGAGGCAAACAAGCGGGCGGATGGTTTTATGCCTTGTCCATGTGCTGGCTGTAAGAATGGTCGCAATTACTCTACGTCAAGAACCATTCACGTCCACCTGTTTGAGTCCGGTTTCATGCCCCACTATAATGTTTGGACCAAGCACGGAGAAAGAGGGGTTATGATGGAAGACAATGAAGAAGAAGAGGACGACGACAGCTATCCTGGCCATGGGTTCCCTGAATACGATGATACAACAATGGGGGAAGAAGCTGAGCCGGTAATGCGGGAAGAAGCTGAGCCGGCAATGCAGGAAGAAGCTGAAGAAGAGGCATCAGATGAGCCCGTTGATGATCTAGGTCGGGCCATTGCCGATGCAAAGAGAAACTGCGCAAGTGATTTGGAGAAGAAGAAGTTGCAGCGCATGTTAGAGGATCAAAAAAAATTGTTGTACCCGAATTGCGTAGGTGACAAGAAAAAGCTGGGCACCACACTGGAATTGCTGCAATGGAAGGCAGAGAATGCTGTATCTGACAAGGGATTTGGAAAGTTGCTGGTAATGATAAAGGATATGCTTCCAAAGGACAACGAATTGCCCGAGAGTACGTACGAAGCAAAGAAGGCTGTCTGCCCTCTAGGGTTAGAGGTGCAGAAGATACATGCATGCCCTAATGATTGCATCCTCTACCGCGGTGAGTACGAGGATTTGAACGCTTTCCCGGTATGTGGTGCATTGCGCTATAAGATCAGCCGCGATGACCCTGGTGATGTCGAGGGCGAGCACCCCAGGAAGAAGATTCCTGCCAAGGTGATGTGGTATTCTCCTATAATGCCACGGTTGAAACGTTTGTTCCAAAACAAAAAGCATGCCAAGGTGATGCGATGGCACAGAGAAGACCGTAAGAAAGACGGAAAGTTGAGAGTACCCGCTGACGGGTCGCAGTGGAGAAAAATCGAAAGAAAGTACGGGAAGGAGTTTGCAGATGACGGAAGGAGCGTATGGTTTGATCTAAGCGCAGATGGCATTAATCCTTTTGGGGAGCAGAGCAGCAACCATAGCACCTAGCCCGTGACTCTATGTTTGTATAACCTTCCTCCTTGGTTGTGCATGAAGCGGAAGTTCATTATGATGCCAGTGCTCATCCAAGGCCCTAAGCAACCCGGCAACGACATTGATGTGTACCTAAGGCCATTAGTTGAAGAACTCTTACAACTGTGGAATGGAACAGGTGTACGTGTGTGGGATGAGCACATGGGGGAAGAATTTGACCTAAAGGCGTTGCTGTTCGTGACCATCAATGATTGGCCTGCTCTTAGTAACCTTTCAGGACAAACAAACAAGGGATACCACGGATGCACGCACTGTTTGGATGATACCGACAGTATATATTTGAATAGTTGTAAGAAGAATGTGTATCTGGGACATCATCGATTTCTTCCGAGCAGGCATCCCGTAAGAAAGAAAGGCAAGCATTTCAAAGGTGAGGCGGATCACCGGATGAAGCCTCGCCACCGTACTAGTGCTGATGTACATGATATGGTCAAGGATTTGAAGGTGATATTTGGAAAGGGTCCTGGCGGACAACCTGTTCTGAAGGATGCTGACGGACATGCACCCATGTGGAAGAAGAAATCTATATTTTGGGACCTGCCATATTGGAAAGACCTAGAGGTCCACTCCGCAATCGACGTGATGCACGTGACGAAGAATCTTTGCGTGAACCTGCTTGGCTTCTTGGGCGTGTATGGGAAGACAAAAGATACACCTGAGGCACGGGAGGACCAGCAACGTATGCATGGAGAAGACGGCATACATCAGGGTCATGCAAGCTACGCTCTTACCAAAGAAGAGAAGGAAATCTTCTTTGAATGCCTGCTCAGTATTAAGGTACTGTCTGGCTTCTTGTCGAATATAAAGGGAATAATAAACATGGCAGAGAAAAAGTTCCAGAACCTAAAGTCTCATGACTACCACGTGATTATGACGCAACTGCTTCCGGTTGCATTGAGGGGGCTTCTACCGGAAAACGTTCGATTAGCCATTGTGAAGCTATGTGCATTTCTCAATGCAATCTCTCAGAAGGTAATCGATCCAGAAATCATACCAAGGTTACAGAATGATTTGGTGCAATGTCTTGTCAGTTTCGAGTTGGTGTTCCCACCATCCTTCTTCAACATCATGACGCACGTCCTAGTTCACCTATGCGAAGAGATTAATGTTTTGGGTCCTGTATTTCTACACAATATGTTCCCCTTTGAGAGGTTCATGGGAGTCTTAAAGAAATATGTTCATAACCGTGCTAGGCCAGAAGGAAGCATCTCCAAGGGCCATCAAAATGAGGAGGTCATTGAGTTTTGTATTGACTTTATTCCTGACCTTAAGCCGATTGGTGTTCCTGAATCGCGGCATAAGGGCAAACTGGATGGAAAAGGCACGCTAGGAGGGGAACAAATAATATGTATGGACGGACATTCTCTCACTGAAGCACACTACACAGTTCTACAGAATTCTGCCTTGGTGGCTCTGTATATGGATGAACACAAGAATTTGCTACGCTCCAAACACCCGGAGCGGTCTGATGACTGGATTACACGTGAACAAACCAGGAGTTTCGCCAGCTGGTTGCAGACACGTACCATGCATGACACCTCTATTGAAGATGCCCTGTACTTGCTGTCCGAGTTACCATCTTCGAATATAATGACTTTCAAAGGGTACGAGATAAATGGTAATACATTTTACACGATCGCCCAAGATAAGAAGAGCACCAACCAAAACAGTGGTGTCCGCTTTGATGCAGAAACCAAGACGGGAAAGGAAACATATTATGGTTATATACAGGACATATGGGAACTTGACTATCGACGTGGTTTAAAGGTCCCTTTGTTTCGGTGCAAATGGGTCAATATGACACGAGGCGGGGTAACGGAAGACCCGCAGTACGGAATGACAATAGTGGATCTCAACAATCTTGCGTATGCAGACGAACCATTCGTCCTAGCCAATGATGTGGCACATGTTTTCTATGTGAAGGACATGTCTACCAAGCCAAGAAAAAGAAAAGATAAGGAAGCGAATGCATCGTACAATGAGCCAAAGCGGCACATAGTTCTTTCTGGGAAGAGAAACATCGTGGGAGTGGATGACAAGACAGACAAGTCAGAAGATTATGAAAAGTTTGATGAAATTGCTCCATTCACAGTGAATATTGACCCGAGCATCCCGTTAAATGATGAAGATTTTCCATGGTTACGGCGCAAAGGGACACACGCGAAGAAAAAGTTTCACACCCAAAGATCTGGGATGTGATCGGCTTCACTATCATCACTTTCTTCCGTGTTTCACACCCAGAGGGGAATCTCTGTAATAGTTAGGGTAGTTATGTGTTTTGGCATTTTAAACGCGAAGAAATTTTATGTGCAAACAAATTCTTTCATGCCTTTACTGATTTTTAAAGTTAAGTTATTCACAAACTAGTGATTCACACTAATTTCAAATAATTCAAAATTTAAACTATTCAAATTTGAAAACTACGGGCACTAACAGAAAGTTTGTAATTTTTTGTACCTAAAGCAAAAATATTCACAAAGAAACTCTAAATACACAAAAAGAACAACACAAAAATAAATAAAGCAAAAACTACTAGGCCAGAGCGGCCTGCATACGACTAGAAACCCAACCTGTCGTTGGGCCAGGATGCAGGCCCGCAAAGGCCAAGTGGGCCCACAGGGCAGCAAAGAACACGTAGGCCCAGTAAGCCTGCTTTGGAGAGGATCTCGAGAGAGCGACCGCACGGGGGTTTACAAACCAGTGCGGTCGCCCCTCGGCTAGTGAGGTGGGCTAAACTTGTCGCACCGCACCTGTGCCAGCGCACCCCCTTTAGTACCGGGTCGTGGCACAAACCGGTACTAAAGGGGGGGCCTTTAGTACCGGTTTGTGCCACCACCCGGTACTAAAGGGGGTCGCTTCCCGCCGCTTGGGCTGGCCAAAACTGGCCTTTAGTACCGGTTGGTGGCTCCAACCGGTACTAAAGGTGCCTTCTATATATACAACACTTCGAAAAATTTCATTCTCCCTCTGTTTCTTCCTCTGTTTCCCCATTGAAGCACCGCCCGCCCCGATCGATCGACGCCATCACCGACCCCGTCGCCGTCGCCACCCCCGTCCCCGTCGCTGCCCCCGTCGCCATCGCCGCCCCCGTCCCCGTCGCCGCCCTCGTCTCCGTCGCCGCCCCGGGCCCGTCCCCGTCGCGTCGTCCCTGCGTCGCC
>NC_041386.1:659132544-659144699 GCF_002162155.2 Triticum dicoccoides | reverse complement strand
CCCCAGCCGTCGCCTCGCTGTCGCCGTCGCCCCGCTGTGAGCTCTCCCCCTCTAACCCCTCTCCCTCGCGCCCGGCGGCCACCATGGGCGCCGCCCCTCCCCGAGCCCATACACACACACAAGCATGATGAACACACACACACACACGTATATATGTATGAATGCATGTATATATTAGTATATACGTATTTTGTATGTTTAATTAGTTTAGATTTTTTAGATTATTGTTTTTTCACTAGTATATATGTATGAATGCATGTTATATGGATATAATTAGTGTTTAATTAGTATGGAATTTTTTTATATAATGTTGTTTTTCTGTTTTTTATTGGATGTATAGAAGTTGTTTTTTCTGTTTTTAGTGTTAGATGCTTAATTAGTATGAAATAGCATATAGAATTTTGACATATGCAATGATAGCATAATTAGTGTTATATAGAAATGTTAGTTATCAAAATCCAATCATTAAAAAAATGTTACTTTTTGCGGGCATATAGCTAGTATTTGTTATCGAAGATCTCCGGCCCGCATCCTCGCCGTCGACCCTTCCGCGACGACGTCCGGCTGACCCATGTCCGGGACTGGGCTCCGCCGGGCTGGCACTGGGAGGTGCTACGTGGAGGGGGGCGCTGCTTGATGAGGAACCCGGCCCCGGGTCCCGTCGTCGACCCTGATCTCGTTTGGTGGCGTTCGCGTGGGCCAGTTTCGGTGCGGAGGGAGCCGGCCCAGCCGGAGGTGGTACGTCGCCGTGTCAGGGAGGAGGACGAGCACGTCCATCGCTACATGGTTGCGTGAGAGGGCGGCAGGTTCTCCAATACCTGGCAGTTTCTTCAGGGATCTCACTTCAGCTATGATCCTGTGAGGGTTCCTTCTCTTTGGGTGTCCACCGCCCGCACCGCAGGAACCGCGAGTGTCCTAGATTCTTCTGTAGTATTCGATCTTTATTAGCTACCTAGCCAGTGATGTATTCGATATCATTTCTATTATTCGAGACGATGTATTCGAGATTATATCTATTATTTGAGACGATGTATTTGAGATTATATCTATTATTCGAGACGATGTTTTTGAGATTATATCTATTATTCGAGACGATGTATTCGAGATTATATCTATTATTCGAGACGATGTAATTTGAATATTAAATTGTTTTATATTTCTTTTGGATTAGTTAAATAAAAGCTATGGCGGACAATACCGACAGAGAGGGAGAACAGGCCATGTTCGATATGATACGCCATCCTCACGGGCCAGATGATGATCAGAATGAAGAAGATTATGACGGCTCCGAATTTCTAAACAACACCGGAGAGGGTGATATGATATTCGATCGCGACGACCAAATTGATGAAGTCATGAACTATGATTATGATGATGACGAAGAAAATGTTGATCTTGAAACAACAAAGATCGGCGAGGTATATATATTTATATAAGCAGGCATCTGGTGATCATCACATGTTTTAAATGACTTGAAGATATATTAACGAATCGATCTTTGTTCTTTCAGCCATCCGGATCGAGCAAATCTTCAGGCAAAAGGACGAAATGAGGCCCGAACAAAAAGATGAAGGAGGGCGTAAAGTACAATATCGAGGCAATCAGACCTAATGGCGAACCATTAGCGCCTAAGAAGATTGTGGGCAAGTTCGTTCGTCATTGCGGAGTTCTTGTGAAGGACCAACTCCCGATCTCCCTTCAAGAATGGAGAGAGCCAGCAAAAGACAAAAGACAAAAAGACAAAGAGGACGCTGCTCCACGTCCAGATGTTACTTTTGTCGACAAAAAACAAAAAGATCTTCTCTGGGATACTCTCATGGAACATTTCACCCTACCAGATCATTTCACAGAAGCAGATGTGCAGAAAGTCAAGGACGCTGCTCTTAGGAAGATGGCGGTTGCATTCAAGAACCACAAGAATCGTGAATGGGACAAGTACGTCAAGGGAGGAAGGAAGACTCCAGTATTCGAGGGAACACTAGAGAACCAACGTGCTCATTGGGACAATTTCGTGAAATTCAAGGATTCAGAATTAGCTAAGGAACGGTCGAGAATAAACAAGAAGAATGCCGAAAAAAAGGATAAGTTCCATAAGCTGGGGCCAGGTGGCTTTGCGGTGGCAATACCTAAGTGGGATAAGTCTGAGAAAGAGATGGAGGATGCAGGTGTCACTCCGGTTACTAAGAGATGGCCCCCCAGGGTCAAGACTTGGTTCTATGCGCATGGGGGGAGTTGGACCCGAAGACAGGCAATGTTTCGACGAGGGCAAGTCTGAAGGGAGCCGACTATGCGATACTTGTTGCAATAGAAGAGGCACGATCGGGGGTGTTCCATCCCAACAGAGAGAACGACGAGCTTACGCGTGCCCTGGGAAATCCTAAACACCCGGGAAGAACACGAGGCAAGGGCGCTATTCCGTGGTATGAGGGGTTTTCAGACTGGAACACCGACTACAGAACCCGTGCGAGAAAGAAGATTGCGGAGGAGAAGAAGAGGAAGATGGAGGAGGAGCAGAGGAAGCGGGACTATGAACACCTTCAAGGCCTAGAAGCAAGTCAAGCGGAATTGGCAGTCAAATTCCAGCGGCAGCAGGAGCAGATCGACTCACTTACCCAGCAAAGGGGGTCTCAGCAGCTGCAGCAGCTAGCGAATGATCCAGCATTGGATAGCACCGCCCCATCCATGCTGAGAAGCAGCGTGGGTTCCGCCCCGGACGACGCAATGCTGGATAGATACCCCGTGGATGACATCACGGAGAACACTAACTTCGAGCTACACGTCAAAATGAAGAACATACCCAATAAGGTGGAGGACGCCGTTGCTTTTACAAATCCCCCCGAGGCAACCTTCCATTGCAACCCGATTCCAGCGGGCTATGCTCGTGTCTTGGTTGATGAGGTGGTGGACCCATATTCGGAGCTACAGCTTGACATTCCTGGAGGTGACGGCGAGCACTTTCTCAGAGAGGCCAAACATCGTATCGTCCTAT
Source organism: Triticum dicoccoides (assembly GCF_002162155.2). Classification (NCBI taxonomy): domain Eukaryota; kingdom Viridiplantae; phylum Streptophyta; class Magnoliopsida; order Poales; family Poaceae; genus Triticum; species Triticum dicoccoides. The sequence goes on along the minus strand of NC_041386.1, from coordinate 659,141,710 downwards.
GGAAAAAGGATTGCATCATCTTTCGAAGGCCACCGACACTGCGTCAGCCGACTCCTCGTCGAAGTCCGCCGCCGAGTCAACAGACTCCCGCTCCTGCAAGTCCACCAAGTCCGGCAAAGTGTCAGGCCACTTCTCCTCCAAGTCCGGCAAAGTGTCAGGCCACTCCTCCTCCTCCAAGTCTGCCACAGCGTCAGACGTCCACTCCACCTCCAAGTCCGGCACAACCTCAGGCCACTCCTCCTCCAAGTCCGGCATAGCTTCAGGCCACTCCTCCTCGTCCAACTCAGCCCCGTCAGCCGTCTTCGCCGCCTCAGCAATCGCAGAAGAGACACCCCGCAGCTATGGTGCGTAGCGGTACGAGTTGAGGTAGTACAGGAAGTACAGGCGGAGGCAAGCGATATAAATATGGTCCAAGCCTCACGCCTCTTCCGCAGAGGCCTTATGACAAGTCCGAGGAGGAAAACGCAGCCATATCGAAGGCCGAGGAGGAAGCCCATTTTGCACCAAAACCGCCACCGCCGCCAAGGGAGAAAGTGCCTGAGGAAACGATTAACCACTTCATTCGTATGGCTCAACCACCAGCTCCCAAGCCTGTTGACACAGACTATGAGCACCACATCAGGAAGTTAAATCGAGCACGTCTACGTAAGGAGGCGAGCTCGGGATCGAGCAAACAACAAGCAGCTGTCAAAAAATGCGGGAAAACCATTCCCCAGCTGGGAGAACAGGCGGCGCAATCGATCCCCTCGCTTGTTGTGCCAACAACACGTGACAGTACGCGCGCCCAATATTATTGTGGGCAAACAGTTTACGTTCCCGAGGTGGGCAATGTGGTAATAACCAAGGACCATATAATGCAGGCTGAAGTTCTCAACATCACTGTTGGACAACTCCTCGAGATCGAGCCCATGCCTGTGCTTAGAGAGGATGAAATAAAATGGAAATATGTCCGGGGCCAACCTTTGGTCGAGCCAGACAAGTTCAAGAACCTCCCAACGAGAATGTATGAATTGCATCAATGGTACATGAACATTACCAAGATTTCAGATCGATTGTCCCTCATGGTGAATGTCAAGGAGGAGCATTACTTCCATGAGAAAGCTCTGTCCATTGAGTATACTGAACTGTTTCAGTTATACAATCAAGACACACTCGACAAATCTATCGTCAGTTGCTATTGTCTGTAAGTGATTTCTTTCTGTAATTTAAGTCTCAAGCTAGCTGTAGTGATCCTTTTGATCAATCATTACCTATAATTATCCTCACTATATTCTTTTCTGTGGTATTATGCAGGATGAAGATGTATGAAATGAGAAAAGGTGGACGCTTTGGCATTGGGTTCATTGACCCAAACACCGTTAATGAATACACATGGCTAATAAATCCACATAATCAAAAGGACGTAGAGGACAACATGCTAGAGTTCTGGAAGCGCCTCAAATACAATGAAGATATACTACTTCCTTACAACTTGCAGTGAGTCACACTGTCTTGTACTACAAATTCTCTGTTTTTGCCTACTAGCTAGCTACATGTTTTTGCTTACATATGCCCGCTTAATTAAGACATGCAAACGTGTGTGCATGCAGATTTCACTGGATCTTGTGTATCATTAAAGTTGATGCCGGAACAGTTGAAATACTGGACTCACTACTCAAAGAAAATACTGACTATAACATCTTGTTTGGGATAGTTAACAGGTAATTTCAATCATTATTAACTATATATCTCGGCCTATTTAGTTCGTCATTTCATGATATGAACTATTTAATAACCCCTTTATTCATTTTCTTTGTCGGCGGGCAGGGCTTGGGCAAGGTTCATCAGCGTCACGGAAGGCGAATGGAAAAAAAGCTTAAATGGTTTCGACCCAAGGTAAGTAATTAAGTAGTACTAGCTAGCTAGCTAGCTGCCATCTCTTTAATTATCATGCTTGATTAATTATTATCTGATCAAATTCCATTCTCGTAAAGGCCCTGAAGCAGGCGCAGGGGACTGATCTGTGTGCATTCTGCGTTTGCGAGAACATTCGCATGGTGGCATATGAAAGGAGCAGATCTCAAAGACTGGAATGGGTACGCTTGTCAGAACACTATTCACAATTTTTACACCATTATCGATATCTAGTCACACAACTAATACACATGCATATTGATCTCCTTCTTAACAGTTCAGAGAGGTGCGGGAGAAGCTCCTAGAAACGGAGCGCGTAGAAGCACTTCAAGAGGAAATAGCGGGATTTTTGCTCGACCAGGTCATAAATCCGAAGGGAGAATACTATTACCCGCTACCGCCCCCATGAAAACCACTTCCAATTGTCATCGTGCTCCGAAGGCACCAATTAGGCTAATGCCACTGGCTCCGAAGGCAACATGCATATGTAGGAGAAATTTTATATAGCTATACATGTGTGTATGTGTGAATTAATTAATATGGTGGTTTGTGAGACATTGATGATATATATATGCATGATTGGTTCTACTAGAAATTCTATATATATATATGCATAACGTGTACAATGTGTAGTATCGTAAAATACCAGCAAACAAAAAAGAATTAAAATGGAAACAAAAAATTAAATGAAAAAGAAATCATAAAACTAAAAAAAAAAACCAAACCTTATAGTACCGGTTGGTCTTACCAACCGGTACTAAAGGGCTCCAGGCCCCCGGAGCTGGCTCGTGCCACGTGGTTGCCCTTTAGCACCGGTTCGTGCTGAACCGGTACTAAAGGGGGGGGCCTTTAGTGCCCACACTTTAGTGCCGGTTATGGAACCGGCACTAAAGGGCCTTACGAACCGGTGCTATTGCCCGGTTCTGCACTAGTGCAAGTGTGCATAAATTGTGCGACCCGAGAAGTCAACTTGACTAGCCAAGAGGGACAAACTACAAAATTTATTGCTCGTAGGAGCATACCCTCCAAGGAGATGGTCTTCACAGCAATGGCTGAAATGGAATTAATTTCGGTGGTCAGCGAGTTTCCCGGTGTATTCCCAGAAGAACTGCCAGGCATGCCACCTGATCGAGATCTTGAGTTTGCAATAGATCTTGTGCCCGAAACCACACCAATACACAAGAAATATTATCGAATGTCGTCATCAGAATTAGTGGAGCTAAAGAAACAACTTGACGAAATGCTCCAAAAAGGGTATATCCGCCCCAGTTCCTCACCATGGGGATCAACTGCTATTTTCGTGGACAAGAAAGATGGCAGCCTCCGCATGTGTGTGGACTACCGATAGTTGAATGATGTCACAATCAAAAACAAATACCCTCTACCAAGAATTGATGATTTGTTTGATCAACTCAGTGGAGCCAAGGCGTTCTCCAAGATCGATTTATGGACTGGATATTATCATCTCAATATTAAAAAGGAGGATATTCCCAAGACCGCATTCACCACTCGCTATAGTTTCTATGAATATATAGTCATGTCTTTTGGCATCACCAACGCCCCCGCCTTCTTCATGCACATGATGAATAAAGTATTCATGGACTTCCTCGATAAGTTCGTGGTCGTCTTCATCGATGATATACTCATTTACTCAAGAATTGAAGAAGAGCATAAGGAACACCTCCGAGCAATGTTACAATGACTCCATGAGCATCAGTTATACGCAAAATTCAGTAAATGTGAGTTTTGGCTCAAGCAAGTTGGATTCCTCGGGCATGTGCTATCCGCTGAGGGTATAGCCGTGGACGCAAGCAAGGTAAAAGATGTGCTCGACTGGTTGCCACCCGCAACCGTATCTCAGATCCGGAGTTTTCTTGGATTAGCCGGATACTACCGCCGTTTCATTGAAGGGTTCTCGAAGATTGCTAAACCCATGACAGAGCTGCTCAAAAAGGATAAGATGTTTGAATGGACTACGGATTGTGAGAAAAGTTTCACTGAGTTAAAGAAACGCTTGACAACTGCACCAGTATTAACACTTCCAGATATCTACCGCAACTTTGATGTGTACTGCGACGCTTCCAGGCAAGGACTGGGATGCGTACTTATGCAAGATGGCAAGGTAGTAGCTTATGCCTCATGGCAGCTACGACCCCACGAAGGGAATTACCCCACTCATGATTTGGAAATGGCCGCGGTAGTTCATGCTTTGAAAATTTGGAGACACTACCTCCTCAGAAAAAGGTGCCAAATCTTTATCGACCACAAAAGCCTCAAATATATATTTACTCAGCCGGATTTAAATCTCCATCAACGAAGATGGCTTGAGTTGGTCAAGGATTATGACCTTGGAATAAATTCCCATCCGGGTAAGGCCAATGTGGTTGCCGACGCACTCAGTCGAAAGCCCGTCAGTTTAAATGTCATATTGGAATATTTGCCTCCCGAACTTAAAGAAGAGATTTCTCAGCTCAACCTGGTCATAGTTGAGGCTGGCCTTGCAAATATTCTGAAAGTTACCCCTACTCTTGAGGAAGAAATCCGCAAAGCCCAGCCAGGCGATGCCAATCTGCAGAAACGTGTCAAGCTTTCCGATTTCTCGAAGGATCAGTGCGGTACCCTCCGATTCAGGTGAAGGATTTGTGTGCCTATTCAAGCAGATTTGAAGCAGAAGATCCTGTCAGAAGCCCACGAATCCTCGTATTCAATTCACCCTGGAGGTACAAAAATGTACGAAGACCTTCAACAATTATTCTGGTGGGATGGAATGAAGAAAGACATTGCTTATTTCGTGGCATGTTTTGACATATGCAACAAAGTAAAGGCAGAACATTAGAAGCCAGTCGGACTTCTCCAACCGCTGCCCGTGTCACAATGGAAATGGGATGATGTCTGTATGGACTTCATCATAGGACTACCTAAGACCCGACAGGGCAATGATGCGATTTGGGTCATAGTGGATACATTGAACAAGCTAGCCCACTTCCTCCCAATCAGAACCTCATACCGAGCAGATGAGCTTGCACAACTGTATGTATCCAGAATAGTCAGTCTGCATGGAGTTCCCCGAACTATCACTTCCGACCGAGGTTCACTTTTCACCTCCATTTTTTGGTCCCGTCTCCATCAAGCCCTAGGAACGGAATTGAAATACAGTACCGCTTATCATCCTCAAACGGATGGACAGACAGAACGGGTAAATCAAATAATCGAAGATATGCTTCGATCCTGTGCTTTGGCCCAAGGCCCAAAATGGGAAGATTGGTTTCCATACGCCGAGTTCTCGTATAACAATAGCTTCCAGACCAGTTTAAAGATGTCACCATATGAAGCTTTGTATGGCCGTAAGTGCCACACTCCAGTAAATTGGTCTCAAACTGGAGATAGCCATATTTTCGGAACGGATCTCATGCTGGAAGCCGAAAAGCAAGTCAAGGAGATCCGAGACAGATTGCAATTGACCAAATCGTGACAGAAAAGTTATTACAATGCAAAACACCGACAGATCGGCTTTGAACCCGGAGAACATGTCTATCTTCGAGTCACGCCTATGAAAGGTATCAAGAGGTTTCAAACATGTGGAAAATTGGCACCCAGATTTATTGGTCCATTTCCCGTTATGACACGAGTGGGTGCTGTGGCATATCAGTTGGAGTTGCCCCCTGAATTGTCAGACGTGCACAACGTGTTCCACATTTCACAATTGCGATGGTGCATATCACCGCCCAAGAAAAAGACCGATTTGATAGAGATAGAGCTGGCAAAGGACTTAACCTATGAAGAGAGGCCAATGAAAATTTTGGATCAAATGGAAAGAGTCACTCGCAGTAAAGCACGAAAGTTTTACAAAGTCCAATGGAAGCATCATACCGAGTCAGAATCAACGTGGGAATCAGAAGAATTTCTTAGGGCATGTTATCCGGAATGGTTTTCCCAAGCAACCGAATCTCGAGGACGAGATTCATTCTAATTGGGGGAGGTTTGCCCCAATATATTTTTATGCATTTTAAATGCTGTTTTTTATATTTATTTGTGTTTAAATATGTTCAAACTTGTTTAAATCATAACAGTAATATTTTTTTATAAAAACAGTAATAAGTTTTTTAAAAATATGTTCAAATTTCTTACTTGAAAATATCATCGGCGGCGGCGGTGGAGCGGGGGAGGGTGCGGGGATCGAGATCGAGATGGAGGGGGAATCGAGATCGAGATGGAGGGGGATTGAGATCAAGTGTCCTCATGAATTCAAAAAGTGCCCATGAAATTTAAAAATATTCATGATATCAAAAAGTGCCCATGAAATACAATCGAGAAATGAAGACTACGATTTAAATACAATCGATCTTAGCTAGCTATCTGTTCACAATCTTCTTGCCCTTCTTTTTCGCAAATGGAGTTCTTCTGTGGAACGGACGTCCTTTAGGTAGGGTGGTCCTGCTTCTTCTTGTGGTGTGTGCTACTACTTCATCTTTGTCGTCATGTTCGATCTTCGGGTCGCCGTATGTCGAAGTCTTGCTCATTGGCTACTCCATCCATTCCGATGATCTTCCTTTTGCCTCTCCTCAAGACAACACGACTGGGCTTTGGCGGGTCGGTAATGAAGAAGCATTGGTCCACTTGGGAAGCCAGTACCCATGGCTCATTTTTCGCGGTGACGTTTGCGCCCACGGTCTTGGAGTTGGCTTCGGGTATAAACACGACTGGGCTTTGGTATAGTGCGCCATTAGTAGGTTTGCAAAAAAATTAAAAAATATATATATACTAATGGCGCACTGTCCTGGTCGTGCGCCATTACTAGTTCTAACTAGTAATGGCGCACTTTGCCATCCCTGCGCCATTAGTTTGTATGGAAAAATGGGGAAAAAATCAATAGTAGTGGCGCACCGTGAGCACGGTGCACCATTAGTGTCTTCCACACTAATGGCGCACGAGCAACCGGTGCGCCATTAGTATATAGTAGTGGCGCACTACTTACCTGGTGCGCCATTAGAATCAGTCCTATCTATAGCCCTTTTCCTAGTAGTGTGTATCTAATACTAAAATGTGACTTGATACATCCGTATCTAGACAAATCTAAGACAAGAATTTTGGGACGGAGGGAGTACTTTATGAACATCAATGCTACCTTTGAAGAGGGTATATTTGCCTCAGTAACTTGTGTTATGGATATTGCAAGTAATCCCTCTGCTCTCATGCCTTTGAAGACATGTTCTAGTGTTTTTGTTCACTCATTTCTGTGTATATATATAGTCATATATGGAGTATAATATCGAAAATCATCTTATATTTATGAACGGAGGTAGTAATAAAATATGGTTTCTGTTTGAATTAGAACCAGGTCTACGGTGGAGATGAAGTTCTCAAAGTCATGTCATGTGAACTGGAAGACATGAGGATGAGTTCTACTGCTAAACTATCCAGCTGTTGTGTCCTTGTCGCCATGTGTCCTGAACTAGTGTTTTCCTGTAGCATTGTTGTCAAGCGTGTTCTCGAGGTTGTACTTGACCACAACAATTTCCTGGTTGTGCCTTCGATTATGAAGGGTGTGGTTCTTGTAAAGCTTCCCGACAAATCTAATGCAGCATGTCTTCATCATCATGTTTATGAGTGGAAATACCACTCTGTTAGGTTCTACAAGGTTGACGAGATGGTGATGGTGCAGGTAGAAATCTCTCATGAAGTCCATGGCCTAGTCAGTTATGCGGGGTTCATCCCGTAGGTCGGTGGCAAGAAATAGTTAATTAGTGCAACTTTGCTTGTCTGTAGTAAGTACTATCATTCAGTACTTGATTTGTGTTTGTGAACCCTATATTGTTTAGTACTGCTGCTTTTGGTGTGTGGTGAGTCCTGAGAACAGTCTATGTTAATGTCTGTCCACTCAATTCAGTCTATATATTTTGAAGTATCCAGATCATCTTTTTTGTGAGGGCGGTTTATCAATTATGGTTACACTCCAATATCTGTATGCATTGCAGGGTTTATCGCATCCACCAGGATTTCCAGTCCCATGGATGTTCGGTCCATACGATTTGTCACGATCTTTGGACTATCCTGCTTGTGGGAGTAGGCGGGGGCACTGCATGCCACCCGTAGTTGGACGATCAATCTTCTGTTTAGTACTTCAACATAGTGATTTCCTGGTAAGGATTCACTCATGTCACATCAAGTAAATCTTATTGATTTACTGTCTAAATCTTATTTCATTAATGTCATGTTTTCTTTCTTTTCCTACAATTTTATGATGCAGGTTTTGCCATGTGACATTCATCACAGAATAAACCATTTGGTTTGCTCTACGATGGCTATTTTTGCAGGTTTCACTTCTTATGTCGTGTCAGTAATGAAGGCACTGTCCATCACTTGTATTACTGGAAAAAATTGGATCAATCTGTTGTCTGAGTACAAGCTAAATCCCTATTATGAACTACAGTTTGGTTTAACAAAAACGCCACAATTAGTCCTCCTTGCATTTAAAAGAAATGAAGAAAAAAACTGGATCACGGTCACGGAGCCAAGTCAAGTTAGAAGTTGATCATAGCAGACCAAACACGATCACCACTGTCTCGCACATCGGTACCACCTTCAGCAATAGATCGAGCACCGACAGTTGCTCTAGCACTATAACATCCCAAATTCTCAATTTGGAATGTTATACATAGATCATCATTGCATATCATATTTTATTTGCATTTTTGCCTTGATCCTAGAAATCCCACGCAACTCAAGGACCCACAGAGAGAGTTGGGGATCTCGTTATTTTCATATTTGAGTTTTTCTCAAATTTTGAAAATAGGATCATTTGATTTCATTTATTTTATCTTCAATTATTTCAATTAAAAATATATGAGAGAGGGAATAAATGACTTTCCCAAAATAAAGAAATAATGAGGAATTTAATAAAAAAATCAAATAAGTTTTATTTTGGTGTTTTTGCTATTTTATTGGAATTTAGGAAAAATTGCACAATTTTCAAAAATGCATTTTAGGACCAAATAAATGTTCATCTTGTTCTAAATATTTTATTTGGGCGACAAAAATTTATTTTGGTATTTTTTTTATTTTAGTTATTTTACTAGAATTTATTTTCTGTCGGTGGAATTATTTAAAAAAAAACAAAAAACTCCCCGCGCCTGACTGGGCCAAAGCCCAGCCGAGCCAGGCCGGCCCAACCCAGCGCCGCCGCCACCCCACGCGCGCGCCGTCGTGTGCGGCACGGACGCCGAGGAGAGTCTGAGCCGGACTCCTCCCAGGCGCCCCCTCGCCCAAGCAAGCC
>NC_041386.1:659124198-659132312 GCF_002162155.2 Triticum dicoccoides | reverse complement strand
GAGCGCCGCCGCCGAGTCGCCGCCGCCCCTCACCACCCCGCCGGAGCTGCCCCACCCCGCCGGAGTGCCTCGCCGAGGTACTGCCCAAGCCGCCGTCGCCGAACCATTTTTTTTAAGAAAACCACTTCGGGTTTTTTAAAGAAAAACCCTAAATTTTTTTAGATTGTTTTTTCTTCGGTTTATTTATTTAGCGAGCGTTCGCTCGTTCGTTCGTTTTAACGAACGCGTTCATCGTTTAGATACAGATAACGAATGTTCGTTCATTAATCTGTTCGTCGTTTTTCTTTTTCTCGGATTTATTCCGTGATTTTTCTGATCGTGATTTCTGATCCGATTTTCGTTTTAGTTTATCTTTTCGCTCGTTTATCGGAATCAGGCGATTCAAACGCCTAGAGTTTCGTCTCGAGACCCTCTTTCTGTTTAATCCACTCAAACCAGTTTTTGCTTCTATAAAATTTGACTTAGTTCCAGATTAGTAAACGAAGCTTGTTTCTTTCGCAATTTGAGTTTTGCTTCTTCGTTTGATTTGATTCTTTTTGCAAACCGGAGTTCTTAAGTTGAACTTTATGGTTAGATCTTTTATTTGAGTTTTACCTGTGCATTAGGTGAGTACTTATTGTATGCTTCTTTGTTTGATTGCGTACGATAGAGTACCCAGATTGCGCCGCTTGCTACTTTGAATCCCTAGGTTTCACAGATCATCAGCAAGGCAAGTAACACTTTAATCATATCCCTTTACTATCCAGTTTTTATGCATTAGATCAATCCTCAAACATTGCATGAATAGGACCTAATTAAATTGTGGGTTTTGGGAAGTAGATTGAGATAGTACCTATTACCTGTTTTATTATCAAACCCTTGGGAGTTACTTCTACGTTTGCTTATTTTGCCATGCTATGCAAGTAGACGTGGATTGGGTGAGTGATTTTCCATGACAGATGTGAGATTGTTAATTAATGGTTTATTTAAGGTGGCAACATTAATACACATCTGGGTGGATTGAGGTACCTGGTTATTCCAGGATTGCCTGTCAAGGCACCTGGGTAGACCAGGATTGCCTGTTTTTTTATGGACTGCCACCCAGGCTCGAAGGGATCGTAAGATTATTCATGCTAGAAACTTCTGTGTGTAGCCACATGCTATTATGGGCTCTAGCATAGTTGACTAAGTCGTGCGAACTCTTATAGTGGTAGACTAGCAGATGTAGGGGAAAGTAGGTGTACCGGTCTACCCAATCGTAAGGTGCTAGCGCTTCTGAAAGACTATGTCTCAGTCATCCGTTTCTCAAACACCATGTAGTGTGAGAAAACCAACGGAGGAGATCGAGTCATGTGGGGAAAAGTGCGCAACCTCTGCAGAGTGTATAAACTAATCATGATTAGCCGTGTCCCCGGTTATGGACGTTTTGAGTATCTAGTACTTGGATTATCGTGTGAATCTCATCATGTTACTTTAAATTAATATTGTTGGGTTTTAATGATGATGTTTAATTGGGATTGAGAATGCTGTCAACCATTCTCAATGTTTAACAACTACCGTGATAGTTAAAAAAAATTATTCCTTTCCAGTACGGAAAAACTGGCTTTACGCAAAACTGTAACCATAGAGCTTTCCACCAGCCATATATGCATGTAGAATAGCTTTATTCTTCATTACTCTCTATGTGTTATTTTGCCAGCATATTCCATGTGCTGACCCGTTTTCGGGCTGCAACGTTCATGTTGCAGACTTTTCAGACGACGAGTAAGATTGCCTTAGGATCGTGGTCCTATACTCAGTGATGCCGTTGGAGTTGATGGACTCGCTTATCTTCCAAGCCTTCCGCTGTTATCGTTATTAGATGGCCTTAAGCCATATTTATTGTAATAAGCTCTCTTTGGAGACATTCGATGTAATAAGTGTGTGATTGCTACTCTGTTATAAATCCTTCAAGTACTGTGCGTGTCAGCATTACTGATCCAGGGATGACACTGATGCAGAGAGATCAGACCGTCTGAGGTCTGGTCGCTACAAGATGGTATCAGAGCACACGCTGACTGTAGGACACGACCACTAAGCCAAAGCCCTAGATCACTACTCTCTCTTCTCGTTTCTAACTCCTCATCTTTTCTACTCTCTTAGGATGGCGGATGCAAGGAACAAGTTCATGCAACCGGATGAAGATACACCCTTTGGATGACACCTGAAGGAAGTCACCAATTACCTTAAGATCGGAGTACCAAGCTTCACCGGGACCTACAATGCCACCTTACCTGAAGAGGAGCACTGGATGATTCAAGTTCAAGTTCCAGGAAGGACGTTCATGCCCGTCACTGAGCCCATAGAGTTTTCCTTTGATGCACCAACCTGGAGTCCAGGAAAAAGCATGGCAAGCCACATTACCATGGGACGTATTGGAGAAGTTTACCACAAGGAGCTTAATGATACTATCTACCAGATTTGTGGGCGCCGAGATGAGCAATGGGAGATGATCAGCACCCGGAAGGACCGCTCAATTGCAGCTTTCATCCAGGAGTTAAACAAGCACATTCGACGCCAAGAGAACCAGATGTGCGCAGGAATGATGGATCTAAAGAATGCCATGATCAAAATCACGGAACTGGAGGAAGAACTCAAGTCTACACGTGATGGATATGAGGAGGAAATTGCAACACTAGTGGAGAAGAGCGATGATCTGAAGAAGAAGCTGAAAGTATTTATGGGATTTCCCGCGACAGAAGGAGAAGATGAAGATTTCACATGTCCAGAGAACTACATCATCATTGACGACACCGACTTGGACCCAGATGATAGTGATGATGATTATGTTGATGAAGCTGGAGCAGATATCATGGAGTCTTAATCGGAGCAGTTTTTCTAGTCGACCACCATAACAGTAGTAGTATTTCCCCATGTATCTAGTATAGTCCAAGCACTTTTGTAACGATAGATAGACCGTTGTATGCCCTTGCTTGTTGAATGAAGTGTTTTGATTGAAATTTGTCTCATGTGCATATGGGTAGTGTTTTCCCTCTAGACCTCATTCTATTCTATATTCTCATCCTTTCTAAACCCTCAGATGCCTCCAAGACGTGACAATGGATTTCCACCGGAGCTCACCCAGTTGATCCAGCAGCAGAATGCATTGATGCATATACTAGTCCAGAATCAGAATCAGGGGAACAACATAAACAACAATCCACCACCGCCACCACCTGTTGATCACTTAACCCGTTTCCTTAGGCTAAATCCGCCGGTGTTTTCCAATAGCACCGAGCCGATTGTTGCAGATGATTGGCTTCGCAAGACAACCAGGGAGTTAACCACTGCAGGATGCACAGATGCGGAGAAGGTGCGATTTGCCGCACACCAGCTTGATGGACCCGCAGCATCATGGTGGGAGAATTTCACAGCCACTTATCCAGTAGACACTGTCACATGGGATCAGTTTCAGCAGGCTTTCCGTACTGCCCATGTTTCAACAGGAGCAATGGCCATGAAGAAGCGTGAGTTTCGCAACTTACGCCAGGGAGGACGTATAGTTGGCCAGTATGTGGATGACTTTAGTAAGCTAGCACGTTATGCCCCAGATGACGTTGCTACGGATGCAGCTAAGCAAGAGAAGTTTCTGGAAGGACTGAATGATGAGCTGAGTATGCAGTTGATGGTAGCAAGTTCCAATAACTACCAGGAGTTGGTAGATAGAGCTCTGATGGTTGAAGGGAAGCAGCAGCAGATTGAGAACCGCAAGAGGAAGTATGGACAAGGGAAGCACAATTCTTGAACTCATCAGAAGCCACGATTTACTCCAAAGTCAGGAGGACAGTTTCAGCATACCCATGGAGGAAGTAGTTCGCACAATCACAATGGTCCCAAGAATGGTAATGGGAATGGAGGAAGCAACGGCCAGAACCGTACCAACCCATCAACCCCAGCCAAGAGAGATCTGAGTCAAGTCATTTGCTTTAAGTGTTAGAAGACCGGACATTACGCCAATGAATGCCCTGAAGGCCAGAACGGAAATGGAAATGGAAGCTCAGGGAAGAAGCCAAACCCTTTCAACAGGGGATAGGTAAACCACGTTAGCGTGGAGGAGGTTGAAGCTCAGCCAGATGCAGTAATAGGTAAGTTTTTGGTTAAGTCATTTACTGCACTCATTCTTTTTGATACTGGTGCATCGCATTCATACATATCAAGGGGATTTGTGGATAAGTATAGACTGCCCACTAGGGTTCTGAAAACACCCATGCTAGTAACCTCACCAGGAGCAAAGTATATGGCCAGTCGAGGATGTTTTCAAGTTCCGTTGGGTATAGGCAAGCATGTTTTCCCCTTAGATTTAATCATTTTGGAATCTCAAGGTTTGGATGTAATTCTGGGTATGGATTGGCTATCAATGTATGGAGGAAACATTGATTGCGCCAGTAAGTCGATTCTGCTTACTACCCAAGAAGGGAAAGGATAAGGTATGTATCAAGGCATGAGCCGAGGAGGATGCACGTAAATTCCTTACTAGGAGTTGTGCAGGAGGAAGTACCAGTGGTGAAGGATTTTCCTGATGTATTTCCGGAAGAGTTGCCAGGCATGCCACCAGACAGAGACATTGAGTTTTTGATTGAACTTTTGCTAGGCACAGGGCTAATATCCAAGAGACCATACAGGATGCTAGCAAAGGATTTGGTGGAGATTAAGAGTCAGATTAAGGAGTTACTGGATAAAGGTTATATTCTCCCAAGTTCTTCGCCTTGGGGATCACCAGTACTTCTAGTGGAAAAGAAGGATGGATCTTTGAGGATGGTTGTTGATTATCGAGGATTGAATTCTGTAACCATCAAGAATAAGTACCCACTGCCGATGATCAATGATCTGTTTGACCGCTTGAAAGGAGCCAAGGTATTTTATAAGATTGATTTGCGATCAGGATACCATCAGTTGAAGATTCGAGAGCAGGATATACCTAAGACGGTTTTTACCACCAGGTATGGGCTGTACGAGTACACCGTTATGTCATTTGGTCTGACTAACGCACCTGCCTATTTCATGAACATGATGAACAAAGTATTTATGGAGGTCCTGGATAAGTTCGTCGTGGTGTTCATTGATGATATTTTAGTCTATTCAAAGAATGAAGAAGAGCACAAAGAGCATTTGTGTTTGGTATTGGAGAAGCTCAAAGAACATCAGTTATATGCCAAGTTTAGCAAATGTGAGTTTTGGTTGAAGGAAGTTGGATTCCTCGGACATGTTATATCCGGAGAAGGAATAGCAGTAGACCCCACCAAAGTTGTCACCGTGACAAATTGGGTAGCCCCAATGACAGTTGGAGAGACCAGGAGTTTTCTTGGACTGGCAGGATATTACCGGAGATGTATTGAGAACTTCTCAAAAATTGCAAAACCTATGACGGAATTGCTGAAGAAGGATAACAAGTTCAAATGGACTGAGGAGTGTGAGGCCAGTTTCCAGGAGTTGAAGGAACGTTTGGTTACCTCACCAGTGTTGATTCTGCCAGATCAGACCAAGGATTACGAGGTGTATTGCGATGCTTCACGTCGAGGACTGGGAGCAGTGCTTATGCAGGACGGGAGAGTTGTTTCGTATGATTCACGACAGCTGAAACCTCATGAGTTGAATTATGCCACACATGATTTGGAGTTAGCAGCCGTAGTGCATGCTTTGAAGACATGGAGACATTTTCTTATCGGAAATCATTGTGAAGTGTACACGGATCACAAGAGTTTGAAGTAAATTTTCACGCAGAAGGAGTTGAACCTCAAACAAAGGAGATGGTTGGAGCTCATCAAAGATTATGATATGAGATTGCAGTATCACACACCCCGGGAAGGCTAATGTAGTAGCCTACGCGTTGAGCCGTAAGAGCCATGTCAATACACTCATGACCGCAGGACTGACAAAGGAGTTAGCCGAGGACTTTTACAGACTATGTTTAGAGATAGTTCCAAGAGGCTATGTAGCAGCATTGGAGATTCAGTCGACCCTGATGGATAAGATCAGAGAAGCTCAAAAGACCGATAAGGAGATTGCAGAGATAAAGGAGAGATTGAACAAGGGAAAAGCCAAGGGATTTCGTGAGGATGAGCATGATACCCTCTGGTTTGAGGACCGCGTTTATGTACCCAATGACCCTGAGATCGGGAAGCTGATTTTGCAAGAGGCCCATGATTCGCCGTATTCAATTCACCCAGGGAATACCAAGATGTATTTGGATTTGAAGGAGACTTTCTGGTGGACCGGAATGAAGAAGGATATTGCGGAGTATGTAGCAGTTTGTGATGTATGTCAGAGAGTAAAGGCAGAGCATCAGAAGCCAGCAGGATTGTTGCAACCATTGCCGATACCCGAATGGAAGTGGGATAAGCTAGGCCTGGATTTTATTACGGGATTGCCCAATACTTGTTCAGGCTATGACCCGATTTGGGTGGTAGTCGATCGTTTGACAAAGGTAGCTCATTTCATTCCAGTGAAGACAACTTACACCAGTGCCAAATTGGCCATGATTTACATGACCAGGATCGTATGTCTGCATGGAGTTCCTAGGAGCATTGTATCATATAGAGGAACCCAGTTCACCTCAAAGTTCTGGAATCAGTTGCACGAAACTTTGGGTACCAGATTAGAGTTCAGCGCAGCTTTTCATCCGCAGACAGATGGACAGACGGAGAGAGTTAATCGGATTTTAGAGGATATGCTAAGAGCTTGCGCCCTAGACTATGGGTCAAGTTGGGACGACAGTTTGCCATATGCAGAGTTTTCTTACAACAACAGTTATCAATCCAGTTTGAAGATGGCCCCTTTCGAAGCCTTATACGAAAGGAGGTGCAGAACCCCGTTGTCTTGGGACGAAGTTGGAGACCGTCAGTTGTTTGGACCAGATTTGATTAAAGAGTCTGAACGGAAAGCGAAGTTGATTCGTGACAGGCTCAAGGTAGCCTAGTCCAGGCAGAAAAGCTACGCAGATGCAAAATGCAAGGAGACAGTTTATGAAGTCGGAGATAGAGTTTATCTTCGAGTATCTCCATTACGAGGAGTTAAGCATTTTGGTGTTAAGGGAAAGTTAGCGCCACGTTTTGTTGGACCATACAAAGTTTTGGAACGTATGGGAGAGGTTGCCTACAAGTTGGAATTGCCTGAGGGATTGTCAGGAGTTCACGACGTGTTTCACATTTCCCAATTGAAGAAGTGCCACGCAGAGATGGTCGATATACCACTGAGAGATATAGTGTCACTAGAGGCGATTCAGTTGGACAGTGATTTGACCTATGAGGAGAAACCAGTTAAGATTCTTGAGTATGCCAGCAGAGTCACCCGCAGCAAGGTTATCAAGTTCTGTAAGGTTTAGTGGAGCCACCACACCGAGGATGAAGCCACCTGGGAGCGAGAGGAAGATTTGCTGAAGGACCACCCTCACCTATTTTCAAGCCAACACGAATCTCGAGGGCGAGATTCATCTTAAGGGGGGTAGGTTTGTAACATCCCAAATTTTCAATTTGGAATGTTATACATAGATCATCATTGCATATCATATTTTATTTGCATTTTTCCTTGATCCTAGAAATCCCACGCAACTCAAGGACCCACGGAGAGAGTTGGGGATCTCGTTATTTTCATATTTGAGTTTTTCTCAAATTTTGAAAATAGGATCATTTGATTTTATTTATTTTATCTTCAATTATTTCAATTAAAAATATATGAGAGAGGGAATAAAATGACTTTCCCAAAATAAAGAAATAATGAGGAATTAATAAAAAAATCAAATAAGTTTTATTTTGGTGTTTTTGCTATTTTATTTGAATTTAGGAAAAATTGCACGATTTTCAAAAATGCATTTTAGGGCCAAATAAATGTTCATCTTGTTCTAAATATTTTATTTGGGCGATGAAAATTTATTTTGGTATTTTTTTGATTTTAGTTATTTTTCTAGAATTTATTTTCTGTCGGCGGAATTATTTAAAAAAACTCCCCGCGCCCGCCTGGGCCAAAGCCCAGCCGAGCCAGGCCGGCCCAACCCAGCGCCGCCGCCTCCCCTCGCACGCGCCGCCATGCGCGGCACGGACACCGAGGAGAGTCCGAGCCGGACTCCTCCCCTGGCGCCCCCTCGCCCAAGCAAGCCCCCC
>NC_041386.1:659091974-659123306 GCF_002162155.2 Triticum dicoccoides | reverse complement strand
CCGCCCCTCACCACCCCGCCGGAGCCGCCCCACCCCGCCGGAGTGCCTCGCCGAGGTACTGCTCGAGCCGCCGTCGCCGGACCGTTTTTTTAAGAAAACCACTTCGTTTTTTTTAAGAAAAACCCTAGATTTTTTTAGATCGGTTTTCCTAAGGTTTATTTATTTAGCGAGCGTTCGCTCCTTTGTTCGTTTTAACGAACGCGTTCATCATTTAGATCCAGATAACGAACGTTTGTTCATTAATCTGTTCATCGTTTTTCTTTTTCTCGGATTTATTCGGCGATTTTTCTGATCCGATTTTTGTTTTAGTTTATCTTTTCGCTCGTTTATCGGAATCAGGCGATTCAAACGCCTAGAGTTTTTTCTCAAAACCCTCTTTCCGTATAATCTACTCAGACCATTTTTTGCTTCTGTAAAATTTGACTTAGCTCCAGATTAGTAAACGAAGCTTGTTTCTTTCGAAGTTTGAGTTTTGCTTCTTCGTTTGATTTGATTCTTTTTGCAAACCGGAGTTCTTAAGTTGAACTTTCTGGTTAGATCTTTTATTTGAGTTTTACCTGTGCATTAGATGAGTACTTATTGTACGCTTGTTTGTTTGATTGCCTACGATAGAGTACCCGGATTGCGTCGCTTGCTACTTCGAATCCCTAGGTTTCACGGATCATCAACAAGGCAAGTAACACTTTGATCATATCCCTTTACTACCCAGTTTTTATGCATTAGATCAATCCTCAAACATTGCATGAATAGGATCTAATTAAATTGTGGGTTTTGGGAAGTAGATTGAGGTAGTACCTATTACCTGTTTTATTATCAAACCATTGGGAGTTACTTCTACGTTTGCTTATTTTGCCATGCTATGCAAGTAGACGTGGATTGGGTGAGTGATTTTCCATGACAGATGTGAGATTGTTAATTAATGGTTTATTTAAGGTGGCAACATTAATACACATCTGGGTGGATTGAGGTACCTGGTTATTCCAGGATTGCCTGTCAAGGCACCTGGGTAGACCAGGATTGCCTGTTTTTTTATGGACCGCCACCCAGGCTCAAAGAGATCATAAGATTATTCATGCTAGAAATTTCCGTGTGCAGCCACATGCTATTATGGGCTCTAGCATAGTTGACTAAGTCATGCGAACTCTTACAATGGTAGACTAGCAGATGTAGGGGAAAGTAGGTGTACCGGTCTACCCAATCGTAAGGTGCTAGTGCTTCTGAAAGACTATGTCTCGGTCATCCGTTTCTCAAACACCATGTAGTGCGAGAAAACCAACGGAGGAGATCGAGTCATGTGGAGAAAAGTGCACAACCTCTGCGGAGTGTATAAACTAATCATGATTAGCCATGTCCCCGGTTATGGATGTTTTGAGTATCTAGTACTTGGATTATCGTGTGAATCTCATCATGTTACTTTAAATTAATATTGCTGGGTTTTAATGATGATGTTTAATTGGGATTGAGAATGCTGTCAACCATTCTCAATGTTTAACAACTACCATGATAGTTAAAAAAATTTATTCCTTTGCAGTAGGGAAAAACTGGCTTTACGCAAAACTGTAACCATAGAGCTTTCCACCAGCCATATATGCATGTAGAATAGCTTTATTCTTCATTACTCTCTATGTGTTATTTTGCCAGCATATTCCATGTGCTGACCCGTTTTCGGGCTGCAACGTTCATGTTGCAGACTTTTCAGACAACGAGTAAGATTGCCTTAGGATCGTGGTCCTATACTCAGTGATGCCGTTGGAGTTGATGGACTCGCTTATCTTCCAAGCCTTCCGCTGTTATCGTTATTAGATGGCCTTAAGCCAAATTTATTGTAATAAGCTCTCTTTGGAGACATTCGATGTAATAAGTGTGTGATTGCTACTCTGTTATAAATCCTTCAAGTACCGTGCATGTTAGCATTACTGATCCAGGGATGACACTGATGCACAGAGATCAGACCGTCTAAGGTCTGGTCGCTACAAGCACTGACAGCGGCAGCAGCTCAATCTGATCCAGCTTAGGATTGGGCACCGACCGCGTCAGCGGATCAGGCTGATCTACCGGAGGATCAGGCATCGACACCAGCACCTGCTCCGACACCGGCACCAGCTCTACAACGAGCACTATCTCCGGCAGCAACAGTGGCACTACTAGTCGCACCGGCACGGGCACCAGCAACGGCTTCGGCACCTACACCAACACTTGCACTTGCATCTGCTCCGGCCCGTGAAGCGGCAACCGAATGAGCAGTTGCACCGGCAGCAGACTAGGCTGCAGTTCGCACTTCATATACCGAAGTCCTTACAAAAACTGACATGTCCACCTTCTTGGTAAGCATTGGCCGCCCAAGTGCTTCATTCTTTTTTCTTTCCACGTTGTTTCACATGATTCTCTGTGTTGATCTAACTGTTTGTGTATGTCTTCCTGTTTGCAAACAGAGAATTGCTAGAGCAACGAGGGAGTCGTTCAACAATCCAGGCGACCATGGCCAAGTTTCTCTTACCATGCGCAGCCTTGGTGTGAATGAACCTTCTCAATATACCGTAATTACAAAGGATGGTCGCATGATGATTGATGCTAAAGGATGGTCAAGGTTCAAATCTAAATCATATCTTGCGGTAGGGGATGATGTCAAAATCAAACTTTCTCGGCAAGGAGAGCTGGTCCAAATCAACTTTGAAATTCTTCAGTAGCAACACGCAACTACTTAACTGATCTATCCTCTGAGAGATTTTGATGTAATAATATGGCATGGTGAAACAAGTGTCATGTGTGTATAAGTAGTACGACAGTATTATTTATCACATGGTATATCGTTGATAGAATTTCAACTCTCATTGCTGGTTAGGAACTATCGTTTGATTTCATTCCAACAGCTGCCATGCTTTATTCAATTTTGTGTATTAGCCTTGCGACAACATCTAAAACCAACACCGTAACGATCCCCTGCAATATGAAAAGCGCTGAGGTAGAACACATGGGCCCCCAAACATGCAGGGTGGACCTGCGGCCCAAAGTCCAGAACCGTGAGCATGTTTGAGTATTATATTCTCAGCTGAACCCCCATAATGCATGTGCGTTGCATGTAACATCAAGATGCATTTGTATGAGTATTTTATCTTGTGAGAGAAAAGGATGAATGAGGGAAGGCCTTATTTGCAAATGTGGAGAGGTGTGTGGGTACCATTTTGCAAAATTGCGATAGTTTCCTTCCTATCCGTCAGATATAAATTGGACGACCTATATTGCGGGATGGCAGGCACACCATCATCACCAACTCGTCTATACTATGTTAAAAACAACTCTGGTTTTTATAATTATATATGTTATATATATTCCCCTTGATTTTTCTTATGTATAAAGTTGTAATACAAAATATTTTTATATTTCTTTACAGAGGGAGTATCTCTCTGTCAAAATATATTTATGTGTAACTAGTTACTCTTGTCTTTCTACTTCCTTTCGCTTATATGTGGGGCATCCGGCAACGGGGTCCACATGCCATATGCACCAAATTAGAGTGCACAACTACTTGGTAGACACACCCCGGTCGTAGCGCCGCAGTAATGCCCAATGAGCCGTCAAATCACAACCCCCCCCCCTTCCAGCTTTAGCAGTAAGCTGGACGGACGAAGCGGCAATATTTCACTGGTCCTGCATCCCCTTCTCCCTCGTGTGCTTGTTCAGAGAAAACCCCCTCTAGGCGATTGCATAGGGTTTTCTCATGGAGAACTAGGTATGAATTTTTCATACATCCCTGATAAATCCAAGTCCCTTGGTCGCGGGTAATCCTAGGATGGCAGCCGCCGCCGTTGATGCATTTTTCTTCCTACTGAATCTAGTGTGCTTCATTTGTAGTGCCCAACGTGCGAGGACCCTATAGATTTCAATGCCCCCAGCGAGATGCCACACTTGTTCCTTCTCATCCTAACACAGGATTTTGAAATGCGCACAGTATGTTCCTAGAATCCTCTTTTCTATCTGGGATGGTGGGGTTTTTTGAACATGCTATCGACTAATTTGGAAATTTGGATTGCTATATTTGGATAAATTGTACTACTAGTACGATGGTCAACACTGACATGAAGGAGGAAATTATTTCTAGATTTGGTTAGGGAATACATTGTGTTCTCATATTCCTGCAATGCATTATTTGCTCTGCCAGAACACATGTACTCAAGATGCTCGGCCTTGCCATAACTGAATACACCAGTTTAATGGTCACAGTGAAGACAAGCCATGGATATAAGTTCCAAGTTGGGTTCATGAACCAAGAAGATCACTGCTTTTTTTATGGCCGAACTTGGATAAACTTTCTCAAGTGTTACAGACTGAAAGTTGGCGCATGAATGTTGATGGAAATAGCAGAACCTAGTCTCATCTTCACTGCGATCTTCCACCCCGACGTCGTTCCAATTGTTCATCCATGTTAGTTTTGTATCTGTTTCTTGCTTGTTGCCTCGATTACTTTTAAACCCACCTATTATGTCTAACTAATCACAATTTAACTTTAGAAGTGGCAACGAATCTCTCACGAAGATGCTACTTCTAACCAATATTTTCTTATAATTGGTGGCACGTGTAGGTTTTTTCAGAGATAAGCAGGCTGCTCGTTTGTTATTCTGTAAGAACTCGACTGTTACTAATGGCACTAAAGTTGACTGGGAGGACATCCACAAGTTCCTACACTTTATTGATCGTTTTGAGGTCCTTGTGGGGCGTTTCAATGGTGGAACACCGCGTGGGATATGTGTGCCACTGCTGCACTCGTTGAATAGGTCCAACTGTGTCGAGAAACTTATGGTACGAGTTGTTTTCTGTTATATATGTTGTTCATAAACTATTGCTTATACACAGTTTTACAGCTGTTATCTTCTTGAAACAGAAACTGCCCAGTTCTATTGTTCCTATACAGATGCCTGACCATGGTCGGGTCAGACTTGCGCTTGGTCACAACATGATGTTTATGTCGACCTACTCCATTCCCCTTGCAGGTGAAATGATACTTATTCATGGGTGGTCTCAAATAATGAAGGCCCGTCCATCTTGGAGAATAGGACAGAAGATTATGTTCCTGCTTTTCCATGGCTCTAAAGCGAATATCCTATTTATTGACCACATTGTGAGACGAAGCCGCTTTAAGAAGGTTGTGGATGCGCGGGCTGGCGCCTGGGCCTTGTCCTGGGGCTTAGCGGCCTCACCCTTGGTTAACTGTAGGCAAAGTAGCACTGTTCGAGGCGTGCTTTGTACGGTTGAACCTGTATAAGTACTCATATACTGCTTTCAGCTATGGTTGTTAAGTGCCCCTGCTGGTTTCAGTTAAGGTTGTTAAGTACTCCTGCTACTTTTACAGTCTATTGTGTTTCTTCAGTCCTGTCTTCCTCCAGCCGCCAAAACCAAACCAGCGCCGGTAGGGCCGCCTGCTTCCGCCTCCCACGGCTGGCTGCGTCTCAGAGCACGCATCGCCACCCCACCGTCTCCTAAATCGTTAATGCCGACGTCCGAGGCCTCGCCGTCGTCCTCCGCGCTCTTTGGTGTGCTCGCCGCGGCGCCGCCCCACCATCTCCTAAATCATTGACGCCGACGTCCGAGGCATCGTCGTCGTCCTCCGCGCGCTTTGGTGCGCTCGTCGCGGCGCCGCCCTCTGGCGTTGTCAACATGGTCAACAAACAACAGGAATCGGCAGAAGTACGTGGAGAGGATGACAGTAGGGGCCCACCATGTCAGCGTATGGAAAAAGAAAATGCTTCCTCCTAGTGGTTTCCTGACATCTGGGACTCACGACATTGTGAGCGTATATAGTCAATAGACAAGAGAACAACACAAGTTCGGCTGACACCTGGGACGTAGCTGCTCGAGCAGTATCTTTTTTTGTTATTGTTGAGATGGAGCAGGGTTTGAACTGGGTTGTGGCCCGTCTAGCCCAGGCTTATATTTTATGTTCACCATGTGACCAGCCCAGCTATTTTTTCTTTGTGAAAAGGAGCCCAGTTTATTTTTTCTGAAGAATACCCAATCCAGGCCTACTTATTTTTCTACGCCCTGATGGGCTGCAACTCTTTCAAGATGCCTGCAAATCTTGAAAGTAAAATGAAATGGGTTGTAAATATGAAAACAGATGACAAATTGGCAATTACTTTATAATTTCTGAATTTTTTCACATTTTTAGATTCCTATTTCACTGGGCTTTAACCTGATTTAAATATATCTTCAAATTACTTTAAATCTGGCTCGACATTTTGGTATTAAAAATAGTTTGGAACCCACAAAAATATGTGATTTTTTTTAAATTTTTAACCCTGGCCCTGGCCAACAAAAAACGGAATGCAATAAATTGCATAAGAAGTTGCAATGAGCTATATATAAATTATTAAAAAAAGAGGCAATGGTCTGACTTGTGGACCTATTAAGTTGACGCGTATGCAATATATTTTTAGTTATTATATACGTCAACAAATGATTCTAGCAGACGTAACTGTTACATGTCAATCCAACGGCCGTCGTGTTTCTTCAATATCTGATCTTCTTGCTCCAGCCGCCAAATCCAGCACCGGCGGGACCGCCTGCTCCCGCCTCCCATGGCCGGCTGTGCTGCCGTGCAGGCCTCACCGCCCCCTACTACTCCCACCGCTGGCCAAGCCATCCCTCCACTCACCCACACCCTTGTTATTCTGTGGTGACCGCAGCCTCACACCGCAGCCGGACCAGTGAACCCTCGTACTCCTCTCCGCGTGGGCATCCACTGTCGCATCTTCCCCGGCTCCGCGTCGTCCCCTTCCTAGGCCTCGCCGTCGTCCACCGCCATGGTGCTCTCGGTGCAGCTGGTCAATGCGGTCAATGACCGACTTCCATCGGAAGAGTATTGTACGTGGAGAGGCTGACAGCTGGGTCCACGGCAGCCGCAAGTAAGTGCCTCCTTATTACGTGCAAAATAATTATTCCTCCACCTGACAGCAGGGACCCACCGGATGAGACACCGTATTTCACGAAAAAAACGTTTCCCCCTGACTGATGTGACCCACCGGATGGGCCACCGTATTTTGTGAAAAAAGCGTTCCCCTGCTGTCAGCTTGGACCCACCAAAAATGCCTCCTTATTACGCACAAAAAATGAATACTCCCCCTGCTAGCTGGGACCCACCTTGGTGGGAGGCTGACTTGTGGGCCTACTAAGTTGATGGGGACGGAGGGCTTTGTCAACTTAGTCAATATGAACGATTCTAGCTCCAGTGACCGTACGATGTCCATCCAACGGCCTTAGTGCTTCTTCAACCTCTGGTCTTCTTGCTCTAGCCGCCCAAAGCAGCACCGGTCGTGCCGCCTGCTCCTGCCTCCCGTGGACGGCTGTGCTGCCGCGGACGCCTCACCGCCCCCTACTACTCCCACTGCTGGCTAGACTATCCCTCCACTCACCCACACCCCCTGTTATTCTGCGGCGACGGCAGCCTCACACCAAAGTCAAAACAGTTAACCCGCGTACTGCTCTTCGCGTGGGCACACACTGCCGCATCTTCCCCGGCTCCGCTTCCCCTTACTAGGTCATGCCGTTGTCCACCGCCCTGGTGCTCTCGGCGCGGCGTGGTCAACGTGGTCAAGGAACGACTTCCATCGGAAGAGCACTATACGTGGAGAGGCTGACAGCTGGGTCCACGACAGCAGCAAGGAAGTGCCTCCTTATTACGCGGAAAATAATGATACCTCCACCTGACAGTAGGGAGCCGCCGGAAGGGCCACCGTATTTCGCAAAAAACGTTTCCCCCCTGACTGCTTGATGGGACCTACCAGCTACATCTTCACACGCAAGGAAGTGCGTCCATATTACGGGCAAAAAAAATGATTCGCCCCTGATTGCTGGGACCCACTAGCTACATCTTCGCACACAAGGAAGTGCCTGACAGTCGGGACCCACTTGGTCGAAGCATACGAAACATTGTCATTTTGGTCGCGAACATTTACGTACATACTAGTCGATGTAGAGGCGGGCATGTGTCGTAGTATAGGCGCGCACGTAGCATCTACACATACGTACAACGGACAAGGTGCAAGAAAGAAAATACGGCCATGTACGTACATACGGGCAGGTGTCAAACGCCT
The DNA here is from genome assembly GCF_002162155.2 of Triticum dicoccoides. Taxonomy (NCBI): domain Eukaryota; kingdom Viridiplantae; phylum Streptophyta; class Magnoliopsida; order Poales; family Poaceae; genus Triticum; species Triticum dicoccoides. The sequence continues at coordinate 659,115,219 of NC_041386.1, read as the reverse complement.
ACTCGCGCATACGTACGGCCAGGGCTCGTGTACATGGCTAGGTCGGAACGGAGAAACTGTGTCGTCATCATGTTCATGGGGAGGCAACAGAATGCGTCGTGTTCATCGGGAGGCAACGAAACGAGTGGGAGCCAACCGGCTTGGACGGAACTGTCGATGAAAACGAGGCCTGGCGTACCGCAGAATGGAGGAAACGGCCTTGTATTCGACCGGCCACGGTTGAAACAGGATCCTGTTCATCGGGAGGGGTCTGTCGTACCGCAAAACGGAGGAAACGGACTTCAGTTGGACCTCCTATGGTCGAAACGGGGTCCTGTTGATCAGGAGGGGTGTGGCGTTGTCGGTGTTCCGGGAACGGGGTCCCCAGACTTGCCTGCCTGCGGCCTGCGGTGTGGCTCCACCAACGGCCCAGTGCGGCCCAACTTCATCAGCCAAGCATTCAAGACCCTCGCGAGGGGCCAAGCCTCACGGGGCGGACGACGCAAAGCCGCCTCAGGAGCAGCCTCGTCAGGCAGGCTCATGAGTGAGGCGGAGAGATCAAGGCAAAGGGGTACCTCACGAGGTTCCCATGACGCAAGCCATGATGACCAGGGCCAGGCGGGTGCCAGCGCGCGTAGTGTACTAGTTTCCCCTTTGGTGCTAAGGGGGCAAGCGCAGGCGCGGAGTACGAAGGCATCAGGCAAAGGTTTCCATATTGGTGCAACAAGACCAAGACTAGCAGGACGGCAAGACGGAGGTCGCTGTGGAGCCCAAGACGGCGTCATCACCACAGCCTTTGGTAGGCGAAGACCACCTTTAGTCAGGATTGCCTATACTAGTTGTCCCCTTTCAAAATGGCCGTTGTTGGATCCCTTCCTGCTCAATATTTGTGAAGAGGACCAGGGCCTCTATAAATAGGACTAGCCACCACCATAGAAGGGATCGACCAATCGAACCCTGAGCAGAACCAACCAACAACTCACAAGAACACCTCGCCTCAGGAGGCTGTTCTTCCCCTTGTACTGTTCATCATCAGCCCAAGAGGCAATCCACCACAGCACACACTGGAGTAGGGTATTACACCACAATGGTGGCCTGAACCAGTATAAACCTCGTGTCTCTTGTGTTGTGATTTCGTTTAGTTAAGCCTAGTAATCGCGACGACGCGGAGAGAGCGAGATTCGGTAGGGGGAATCTTCATGCGCACCCCAGGGTTTTGCCGGAACCCGATATCCGACATTTGGCGCGCCAGGTAGGGTTGCGCCGGAGTTCTTCCTTCTGTCGATCCGCGTCCCGTTGATTCGTCGCATCCATGTCTGACGCTCGCCGAGCTCGCGCTGAGCACCGGGCCTCTCTCGCCGCTCAGGTCGGCCAGACGGCCCCTGTCGGCGGCCCCCCTCGTTGTTCTCTATGGCCTGCCGCCAACGCCGCCACCGGCCCGGTGGGGCATGAGCACCAAGCGTCCTCGCTGCACCCCTCAGTGCGGCGGGATGATCGCACCGTCACCCCATCGATGACTCCAGCCGGATCGTCGTCCCACGCTCGGCGCGCTCCCACGGACGCGCAGGCCGCGTTGCTCACGGCACGCGAGCTCCTGCGTTACCGCCCCGTCAATGACCTCTGCAAGGATTGGCTCATCAGCGCCGCAGGGGGCTATCCCACGCCGTCCCTCTTGCTGCCTCACCCGCCGCCGAGTACGGGCGATGCGGCTCAAGGAGCGCCTCCACCACCTCAGCCCCAAGGCGGCGCCCTGTCTCCAAGGCGCGCGGCCCCCGGACGTGACCCACCACGCCCGGCGCCCATACAAGAAGAAAGAAGCTCTCAAGAAATCCCTCAGCCCCGAGAAGGCTCCCCCGTGCTCCCTGCACCGGCACGACAAGACCGCGCGTTGCCAATGGCAGCGGTGCACAGGCATCATCAAGAACAAGCTCCACGGCAGCAAGGGGCTCCGGTGGCCACAGCAGGCTGCCGCGCCTTCACCCCCGAGCTGTGCAGCGTCGCCTGGCCGAGCAAGTTCAAGCCAGACCTACCTCCTCGCTATGACGGCACCCCCGACCCCGAAGAGTTCTTGCAGCTCTACAAGCTGAGCATCGAGGCGGCCAAAGGCGACGAGAAAGTTATGGCGAACTGGTTTCCCATGGCGCTCAAGGATGGTGCCCGCTCCTGGCTCCTGAACCTGCCTCCCGGCTCGATCTCTTCCTGGGACGAGATGCGCAGTCGCTTCATCGCCAACTTCCAGGGCACTCACGACCGCCCCCCAGCCGCGGGTGACCTGCACCGCATCAAGCAATAGCCTGGGGAGACCCTGCAAAAATACATCCAGCGCTTCAACAGTGTCCGTGTCAAGATCCCCAAGGTCACGGACGAGGCTATCATTTCAGCGTTCTCTGATGGCGTCCGCAACGTCAAGATGAAGGAGGAGCTGGCCATCCACGAGGAGCTGTGCACATCCCTGGAGCTGTTCAACCTGGCGACCAAGTGTGCAAGGGCTAAGGAGGGACGCCTCTCCCTCCTCGAGCTGCCAACTGCCGACCCAGAAGAAAAGAAGCTCAAGGCCAAGGACGTCAAGCGCAAGGGAGCAGCCGTGCTCGCCGCGGAGCCAGACACGAAGCGCGGCAGGGACCAGCTGGAGTCGTCCAAGGCCAGCCGATCTTTCTGTGCCTACCACAACCTCCACACCCACAACACAAACGATTGCCATGAGCTTAGGGCCGTTTGAGAAGGACGCTTCGGTCGGCGCCCCAAGTGCAATGACTGCGGCTACAGCTGAGGAGGAGGACATGGCGGAGGACGATGGGACGACCGTGGCCCTTGCCAGGAGGGGTGCAACCGACCTCGTGAGGATCGCTGGCAGGACCAGCCTCGCGAGGGCGCCTGCAGGGATCGGCCTCGCGAGAACCGCCCGGAGGGAAACGTAGGCCTTCCTCCGCTGCCACCACCGCCAAGAAGGAATGACGACCATCATCAGGACGAGGGGGCTGGGGGCTTCCAGGAGCCACGTGCTATCGCGTGCATCTTGGGCGGAGCTCAGGCCCCAGCCTCTCAGCACATCTTCAAGCAGTTCGCTCACGAGGTGAACGCAGTCCTCCCCAAGCTCGAGGCCACGCGCCAGCGCAGCTGGTCCAAGTGCGCCATCACCTTCAGTTCAGCGGATTAACTCAAGTGCGCGGCTACTGTCGGCGTCCTCCCGATGCTATGTTCCCCAGTCATCAGCAATGTGCAGGTCACCAGGACCCTCATCAATGGCGGCGCATGCCTTAATGTCCTGTCCGTCGAGATGTTCGACAACCTTCAAGTGCCATATGATCAGCTCCAGCCTACCAAGCCTTTTTCAGGAGTTACCGACGGCTCCACCACCCTGATAGGGTAGGTCCGCCTCCCTGTCACCTTCGAACAACACGACAACTACCGCACCGAGCTCATCGACTTCGACGTCGCCCTCATCCACCTGCCATACAATGCCATCCTAGGGTATCCAGCCCTGGCCAAGTTCATGGCAGTGACCCACCACGGTTACAACGTCCTCAAGATGCCAGGAAGCGGCGGAATCATCACGGTCCCCTGCAAAGAGAGAGATGTGGTGTGCTCCCTCGAGCGTGCTTTCCAAGCTGCATCAATTGAGGATCCAAGCAGCAAAGGCAAGAACCCTTCGGAGGCCGCCCCCAAGAAGAAGAAGCAACCACTTCGCCTGAGGCATCAGGAGGTCGGCCTCTCTGGCGGTGCCGCGTCAGGATCAGCGCCCGTGCATGGGGCGCCTCCTTCCATCGCATAGGAAGGCGCGCCCAGGACCCTCCTTAGGCAGGGCTCGAGGGCTCTCTTCTGGAGGGCCTCAGACCTTGCCAACATCACGAGGGAGGCGCTCAGGCACCACTTGGAGGCGTGCTTCGCGGCACGTTTCCCTTAGGAAGGCGCAGGGCGAGGAAAGCCCAACGTTCAGGAATTCGTCACCAAGACCACTCAGGAGCTTCAGGAAGTAAGAGCCATGCGCGCCGATCGCCGCATGCCTGGCGTGGCTCCCCATCCAGGCGAGGATGGCGGGCTGTGCGTCTGCATCGACATCCCAGGGCTCAACCGAGCCACGTCACAAGAGCGTTTCTGGCCTTCGCGCGTGGGACATTGCAAGGGTCCACTGCACAGCTACGTTCGCATGCCTTACGGACTACCAAACGCGGCTGCCATCCACCAGCGACACTTGCGGAGCATCCTGGCGGCTCAGGAGGCCAGGAACCATGTGGTCCTAGTGGAGATGGAGACAGTCCTCAAGGAACCGCCTGGACCACCAGAGCCTCCCGAGGCTCAGGGTTCCGGTGGCTCGTGAGGAGCGGCCTCCTCACCGCGCATCTTCAGCTACTCCAACACCCCTCCATCGACAACAAAACCAGGTGATATCCCCAAAGTTCATTTCAGCTGGGAGCGCCCTCAGGGCTGCATCATTCCCAGGCCACGTAGGTCCGTCCCTGCGGCATGTATCCCTTTTTCTTATGCTTTTAGCTTACCTTGCTGGGGGCGCCCCTCGGGCTGCATCATCCCCAAGCCGCTCGGGCCTGGCCTAGTGGCATGTATCCGTTCTGCTTTTACCTAAACTGGTTTGCCTTTCATGCCTAACCTATTTACGATTATCACCTGTTCGATTGCCATCTACCACGGGAGCCGCTCACGCTGGCACATCACTTGCACACGGGTCCATCCCTGCAGCACCGACAAATCTGAACAGTCAAGCTCTGGCCCGCGGCAGCTCTGCGCGCGTCACCTCACCAGGCCCTCAGTGCCCTCACCCTCTCTCTCTCGGAGCAGCCATGCTCGGCCAGCGATCATAATGGCAAACCATGCCTTTCTCATGCTGGTTGCAGGAACCTCCCGAGGACTACAGCAGGCGGCACCACGAGCTCCCTCTCTTTCCCATGCGATCCGCTTGCGCGTTAAAAGGGGGGCTCCTGAGCATCGTGACTCAGGAGCTCTTACTGGCTCTCCAGCCCTCACCCCCTGGCCTTGTCCATGGCATCGCGACCTGGCATACCAGCAGCACCTGAGCTCGCTCGAGGGCCGGGACCTGAGGACATAGAGCACAAAGGAGAGTGCGGGAAAGAAGAGGGAAGGCTCGCACGGGGCCAACCTAGCTACGCTACAGCTGCCGACACTCAAGTCCAGTGCAACACGAGGGAACGACTCCGTACTACCAAGATAAGTTTCACGCCTGGAACAGCTGATCACTACAGCGCAGAATTCTCATTTGGTGCGACCCTGTAACGGCAACGTTGCTTTCCTTTCTCACCGCTCGGTGACTGCTTGCACGCTAAAGGGGACCTCCCGAGCATCGTGACTCGGGGCTCTTACTGGACCTCGGGCCGCTCACCTCCTAGCCTTGACCATGGCATCGCGACCTGGCATACCAGCGACGGCTGCAGCCTGCCTGGGGACCAGGACCTATCAGCGTAGAGCACCAAGTCGTCGCGAGGTTAGAAAGGGGGAACCAAGCCGAGACAGGACAAACGCTCAAACGATTTCATAATAAGGATAACATCAATAAAAGACATATCGGACCTTTTACACGCCCTGCGGGGGTATTGCTTAATTCCTCGCAGGGGACAAAAGAAGAGAACTTCGAGGAACCCTAGATATGGACGCCTTCATGGCCGACGCCATCATCAACAGTGGGCCATGGAGGACCGGCGCCAACCCCATCCAGATCAGTGGCGGCGACGGCCCGACGCTGCTGCCATGCTCCAGGTGCGGTATGAGCTCGGGGGAGCGTAGCCATCGTTGCTCGTCCCTGGAGTCTCGTAGAGCTTGGGAGAGTTGTTGGGCTCCCGAGTGTCGCTGCTGCTGCCAGGGGAGTTGCTGTAAGAGCGGATGGCAGGTCCAGCCCGTGCCGCGTTGACACCCTGGCTGCCTCCTCCTTGGCAGCACTCCAAGTGGTGGCCCTCCATGTTGAAGACCTTCAAGAACAACGTGGAAGCGCCATCATAATCGAAATGAATCACGAGGGCGCCCTTTGTTCAGCAGACCCGGACAACCTCGCCCCAGCCTCAGGTCATGAAGACCTTGCCTGAAGAGACGACTTCAACCTCCGCTTCGGTCGCCGGAGTGCCGCAGTCGGCGTGCTGCAGCCAAAGCTCGAGAGGCCCCCTCGGCGGCATCTCGGTGGAGAAGAATGAAGGGAAGCAAATCCAGGTGCTTGGACGCATCACCGCATGAAGCACAAGCTCGCAAGAGGAGTCCGCGGCGTGGACTCCAGGGGCGACAGCGCGCGCCACCATGGCGCGCCGACTGTCGGTGTCAAAACCGGCGGATCTCGGGTAGGGGTCCCGAACTGTGTGTCTAGGCGGATGTTAACAGGAGACAAGGGACACGATGTTTTTACCCAGGTTCGGGCCCTCTCGATGGAGGTAAAACCCTACTCCTGCTTGATTAATACTGATGATATGGGTAGTACAAGAGTTGATCTACCACGAGATCAGAGAGGATAAACCCTAGAAGCTAGCCTATGGTATGATTGTTGTTTATGTCTATCGACTAGCCTAGCCTCGGTTTATATAATGCACCAGAGGCCTAGGATAACAAGAGTCCTAGCCGAATACACCGGTGGGGGAGGAGTCCTTGTCTTGATCGCCAAGGCTTGCGAAATCTTCCTTGTATGCGGTAGCTGTCCGGACTGGCCCATGAGTATACGGCCATGGGGGTCCTCGGCCCAATCTAACAGATCGGGAGATGACATGGTGAGTACCCCCTAGTCCAGGACACCGTCAGTAGCCCCCTGAACCGGTCTTAAAGTTTAGGGACGCTCCTTGATTCTTCCAAACCGTTCTTCATCTTCAGTGGTCGGTCTTGAAAACTAGTTCAAAACATCTTCTCATCTTCGAACTTGAGGATCGCCGAAATGCATTTGACGAGTTTACACGTCGGGTATCCGAGGAGCCCCTTTAAGTTTCCGGCCTTTATCAATGCCTTGTTATTTTTATGCCACACCTCGGGTTTGAAGTTGTTCCCGGGCGGCAGTGTCTTCTTGCATCCGAGCTCCAACGCCAGATTGCGTTCGAGGTATCTTTTGCAACCAAGCACCAACGTCGGACTGCTTCCGAGCTCCAACGTCGGAATGAATCCAAGCTCTAACGCCGGACTGTGTCCGAGCTCCAACGCCGGACTATATCCGAGATGTCATAGATCATCTGGGTTCAAAAAAGTTGAAGGAGTTTAGCCGAGCTTAATGCCGGGAATGCCCTTTAAGGAGCCAGCCACTTGCTTCCGAGCTATATGCTAAACTGCTTCCGAGGTGGTTAAGCACCTCGGCCATGGGCTGATTTTTGGTCAATGTTTTTTATTGATGCAATTTATTCTCTAATGAGATACATAGCCAGTAGCCCTCAAGGTGTGTATCGGTCTAAAACCCGAGATGCACCTGAAGGATGACATAAGACCGCTGATCCCAGTAACTGCTGAGACTCAGGTTGATTTGCAAAATCAGCCTGAGGATCAAGTCCTAGCTCGGCAGAATACTTCGGGACACAAAAAGCGGCGTGCTCAGTCCTCGAGACTCAGGTTGGGTGTGGCCGACCAACCTGAGGATCAAAATCGCCTCGAAAACTGTATTGCACTTAAAATTTTCTACATAGAACAGGCAATGCAGTAGCCCCCGAGACACTGGTCGGGTGGCAACACCAGATCAGGGGATCGATGTGCCCCTTTAATATTTGTAAATAATAAGCCCGAAGCCCAGTAGCCCCCGAGCCTTAATGCGGGCACGGGTGACCGAATTAAGGATCGATATCCATAGTAAAATCACAAATTATGTGTAATGAATCTATGTATCCAAGTACTTTACGTCATTAATGCTCAGATCCACATTGTACAAAACTTTGTTGACGGACCATCGGCTTCCACCTCCTCGGCCAATAGCCGAGGAGTGTTTGTCCTACTTTATAAAGCCTTTATGAGGGCAAAGATTTTCAACAAACAAGGCAATCTGGCCATAAGGTTTTATAAACAAAGGTACACAGAGAGAGATGTTATATTACTGTTTAACAGAAGAAATGTCTTCCAAAGAAAATAGTCCCGCTATCGGTTCCTTTCTTTGGGTTGTCATGCTAAGCATGATCATGAAACCTCAGCTCTAATGTAAGAGAAAAGTATCGAGGATTTAGTTTGGGAGGCCAGTTAATAGCCCCCGGTAGTGTTCGGCGACAGTCAAGGTCAAGCCGTAAACACTTCGGCCACTGTTATGAATGGCTCGTCGTTTAACACCGTCATCGGAGCGCTGACCAGTTTACGGTTATTGTGACAGTCAGTTTTCGGCTTTCTCCACTGAGGTGCTTAACCATGTGAGCTGGAAGCATAATCGCAGTGGTTCTCCCTTTGCACACCTAGCCGAACAAAGCGGAACGTAGGAGACAAGCGCAGGAGCCGGGCAACCCAACTATTGACCGAAGACACAATTCGAAACCGATGCATATATAGCAATATCCGAGAATGTTTTTGCCGAATCTCTAAAGGTGTCCGGCGTTGCACTGTGAGACTTGTGCTGAAAACACAAAAATAGTTTAAAAGTGACATGGGCTCGAAAAGCCAAAAAACTTATTGAAATGGTTAATGTCCGAACTAGATCAAGTGTTCGGTGCCAATCCGAAAAATGGACTTTAGAAAGAAAAAAAGGTGCTTCTGCTGTGCTTTAACATGACACATCCTATCTCAAAACTTCAAGTGGGTCAGCCTACGGCTTCAAACTCCTATCCCGAAGGCAGAGGACTTCTTACTAGGCCAGTTTAGCAAACTAAACTCTAGCGGCTTTGAGAGAGAAATTAGGCTCCCCGGCTCGTGACCGCACACTTGTGTCGAAAAAAGGAGTGATAAATAATAATAATAACTTTGCAACGACTAAGAAGAAAAACACTTATTATAAAACGGCTCAAATAAACATAAGAGCCCCCAAGTGACTTGGGTAAAAGAATGATTGGATGTACCGAAGTACTTATATCATATCTATGTTCAACCGAACTTTAAACGCGTCTTAACCGACCGTCGGCTTCTCCCTCTTCAGTCAAGGACTGAAAAGTGTTATGTACTCCATCTGTCGAGAATATCGACGGTGTTTCCAATAACCAGGCAATCAGGCCATAAGGCTGTAATAGACAAAGCGCGCTCAGGGAACTTATGCTATATTACTGCGAAGTGTAAGAAGCATCTTCGAAGAAAATAGTACCCCCACCAGTACCTTTCTTCGGTGCTCATTGTTATTATGAGACTTGTGCAATAGATTTTTTGTACTCATGAGTTCCGTTGTGTGCCGACCATGATTGAAAACAATAAGAGCGCTAGCTTTCGGCTTCACCAAGTCTGAGGTCCGGCTCGGGTGACCCGATCGTGACAATCGCAGAGGTGCTCCCTTTACTGCCTAGCCGAACAATCGGGAACGTAGGGGTAAGCATAGGAGCCAGGCAACCCAGCTTGCAAATCGCTTAAGTCAATATGGTGCATATTGTGGTGTAATACACGAACAAGGAACGAAGCCGTACAAGTATAATCAGATGCAAGAGGAAAAAGCTTCATGAAGGAAGCCCCCAAGTAAACGGGGTATTTGAATTTGCGCGTCACAAACAAAGTTTGGACAAGGAAATTTTTACGAGCAACTTTTTTCCAAAAAAGTATAATGCTTGGTCGAGCCGAACACAAGTTAAAAATTAAAGCTTTGAGCATGAAAGTGACTTAGCTGGTTAATGTGTTCGGTATTGATGACGTGGCCCGAGCTTGATACGGGACAAGGTTCCATCCCCCAAGCCGGTCCCGAGGTGGCGGAGCAAAGAACTCGGCACTCCGAAGTTGTGACATAGAATAGGCAATGCAGGACGGCAGGGTGATGCCGAAGTCCCCGGCATGGGGTAATGAAGTGTTGACGAAGCCCCCCGTCCAACCGAGGTGACGCCAAAGGATATAGTCCGGCTGGATCATTTTCCTGTGCACAAAAAATAGTGCAAACCGGAGATAATAGTAATAATAATAAAAAAAATCGTTGCATAACAAATAATTTATGCAAAGTGAGTAATAAAAGAAATATGGCCTGGCGCCGAAGTCAATGTCGATGCAGGGCGGCGGCGTGATGCGGTAAAGGCATGGCAAGGCCTGAATTCACAGGTCGGTTCGAGTTCCGGATGCGGTGTTCGCCGGACTATGTACGGAAACTGAGCGAACCACCACACGACCGACGTTAATGCGGCCACCATTTGATAGACCTGCGTACATATGATGGACAAACCAGAGTAATAATTCGTTGGGAAAAATGAACCCAAACAAGAAAAAAAATACTAGGGTTAATAGCACCTGGCTTATTTGTTGTAGCAATCCGAAGAAAGGTGATTCCCAAAATTGGGACTCAATCCGCACACCTATCATCTGATGGGCGATAAAGCAACGGCATGGCGATGCTGGCAAAGGTTGGCTCGATGAGGCAAGGCCATCGGTCCAGCTAACGTGACGGAGCTGGTCGGCCAGCGACGCCGAAGTCTCCGGAGTAGGTTGAAGAAGAAATGATGAAGCCCCCGGTCTAGCTAACGTGGTGAAGCCTCGGTGTCAGCCGATGAGTCGAAGTAGGTTAGCATGATGGACACCAGCTTGAAGAAGCAACAGTGCGGCCCTGCCGATGCAGGTCATGACGTGGTTGATGCCGGCTTGATGAAGCGACCGTGCGGCGATGCAGGTGTGCCCGCTCCGTGTAATTCGTGGGGCGGCGATGTTGGTGATGATTTATCCTTCACGATGCTGGACTCTTGTTCAGCTTGCCGAGATGATGATTCGCAGAAGTTGAGAGCGGCTCAACAAAGTGACGACGTGTCTACCGCAGGTCGGCGGCCGTAGAGCAATATTGCCGGACTGGTTTGACACCAGCATGATGTTGAAGATCATGTTCAAAAGATTTTGAGGTTAACAGGATGTGTTCGGGAACCAAAACACGATACCCCATACAAAACTTCCTTCGAAAAGGATGTCCGAATTCCCGTTCATAAAAAAGATGAACTCGGGTCGGATTCATTTTCGCGCAGAAAACAGATCCGAAAAGTGATGCACTAATCGGAAGGTTCCCGGAGTTTGGACGGTCGGATCGAGCTGAAATTTTGGGAGGTGGTAGATATTGGAATTCCGCAGCCGATCAACAGTTGGATCTATCAAAGGACGTCCGAGCTAGAATCTGGACACCACGCCCTAAACTCGTCCAGATCCTCGTTCAGATTTGACAAGGCTCCGGTATGTCGCGGGTTGCCAGAGATTCCTCCATCGGAACTCGATGAAATTTTCCTGGGTTGTTGTAGATTCGGTTCCGCACTATTCCACCGAAGCAATCGTCGAACCGACGCTCGAGGAGGCGGTGATGGCGGACACAAGTTCGCTGTCCAGAAAAAACAGCACGGTCGCCCGAGGGCAATGTTGACGTTGAGCCCCCGGGCTCCCTGGATGATTCCTCCATGATCTTGATAGAGATCGGAGCTCATGTTGATGAAGGCCCTCGTCCGAACATGACGATCGGAGGTAGGGTGCAGTCCTCGGTCGAACCAAGGTGACCAGTCGAGCTGGTGACGAAGATGCCAAAGTCGCAGTTGATCTGCAGGCGAGCCATCGACCTTTTGCCGAACACACAGCGGAACTCTCAATGAAAGCACCAATGTGGGTGTCAAAACCGGCGGATCTCTGGTAGGGGGTCCCGAACTGTGCGTCTAGGCGGATGGTAACAGGAGACAAGGGACACGATGTTTTTACCCAGGTTCGGGCCCTCTCGATGGAGGTAAAACCCTACTCCTGCTTGATTAATATTGATGATATGAGTAGTACAAGAGTTGATCTACCACGAGATCAGAGAGGCTAAACCCTAGAAGCTAGCCTATGGTATGATTGTTGTTTATGTCTATCGACTAGCCTGGCCTCGGTTTATATAATGCACCAGAGGCCTAGGATAACAAGAGTCCTAGCCGAATACGCCGGTGGGGGAGGAGTCCTTGTCTTGATCGCCAAGTCTTGCGGAATCTTCCTTGTATGCGGTAACTGTCCGGACTGGCCCATGAGTATACGGCCATGGGGGTCATCAGCCCAACCTAACAGATCGAGAGATGGCGTGGTGAGTACCCCCTAGTCCAGGACACTGTCACCGACCATGGTTGCAGCGCTGGCGGCACCGTTCGCCGCCTCTCTCCCCTGAGCCCCCAGCTTGGGCGTGCAAGGGTAGTGGGTACCCAGGAGGCGGCCACTCATACCAAGGCCTCGTCATCTCCAACAACGCAACCCCGTCGCAGATATGGACCGACCTCTTCTTCGGTGGAAGCGGATCAGGCCCCTCCCGGGGGGTCTTTCCCTTCTCCTCGAACGAGAACCTGCGGATCGGTGCCATTGGTATCGAAATTGGAGGCGGAGCAAGGAAGAAGAAGCGAGTGGAATGGGAAGAGATGGGCGACGAGGGCTTGCGCCCCTCCTTGTTTATATCCCAAAGGAGGCTGACCGTCGACCTCCACGATCGCAGGTAATGATAACCTTTTTTGCATGCAGCAAGGACTCGTCAAGTCGTGCAGTTGCCGAAGTGACATGGGGAAGCGGAGACGCCCACGTCTAATCAGTCGCCACATGTCAACCAAGGCCGCAGGCTTTGGGGGCCCGCGGCGCTCCTTACTTACCCCTTGACTTTGCCGCTAAGCCAAGTCCGAGCCCGCCTTGGGCCCGGGGGCTACTGTCGGTGTTCTGGGAATGGGGGTCCCCAGACTTGCCTTCCTGCGGCCCGCGACGTGGCTCCACCAGTGGACCAGTGCGGCCCAACTTCATCAGCCAAGCATTCAAGACCATCGCGAGGGGCCAAGCCTCGCGGGGCGGACGATGAAAGGCCTCCTCAGGAGCGGCCTCGTCAGGCAGGCTCACGAGGGAGGCAAAGACATCAGGGCAAAGGGGTACCTCGCGAGGTTCCCATGACGCAAGCCATGACAACCAAGGCCAGGTGGGCGCCAGGCGGGCGCCAGCGCGCGCAGTGTGCTAGTTTCCCCTTTGGTGCTAAGGGGGCAAGCGCATGCGCGGAGTACCAAGGCATCAGGCAAAGGTTTCCATATCGGTGCAACAAGACCAAGACTAGCAGGATGGCAAGATGGAGGTCACTGCGGAGCCCAAGACGGCGTCATCACCAAAGCCTTTGGCAGGGGAAGGCCACCTTTAGTCAGGATAGCCTGTACTAGTTGTCCCCTTTCAAAATGGCCGTTGTTGGATCCCTTCCCACTCAATATTTGGGAAGAGGACCAGGGCCTCTATAAATAGTATTAGCCACCACCATAGAAGGGATCGACCAATTAAACCCTGAGCGGAACCAACCACAACACACAAGAACACCTCGCCTCAGGAGGCTGTTCTTCCCCTTGTGCTGTTCATCATCAGCCCAAGAGGCAATCCACCACACCACACACTGGAGTAGGGTATTACACCACAATGGTGGCCTTAACCAGTATAAACCTCGTGTCTCTTGTGCTGAGATTTCGTTTAGTTAAGCCTAGGGATCGCGACGAGGCAGAGAGAGCGAGATTCGATAGGGGGAAATCTTCGTGCGCACCCAAGTGTTCGAACCTTAAGGGTTTTGCCAAAACCCGATATCTGACAGGCGTACCGCAAAACGGAGGAAACAGACTTGTGTTGGAGCGCTACGGTCGAAATGGGGTTCCTGTTCATCGGGAGGGGTGTGGCGTACCGCAAAACGGGACTCCACAGGATACTGTTCATGTCCACCATCGACCTCCTCCATCCTCCACGGGCTACTGTTCATCCACCGTGGACCTCCTCCCGCCTCCACATGCCACTATTCATCCACGGGCTCCTGTTCATCCAGCCTCCACCGCGCACTACTCCACCATCTACTGTTCAACCAGCCCTCTCCACGGGCTCCTGTCCAACCACCCCTCCATGGGCTACTATTCAACCAGCCCTCACCGGCTACTGTTCAACCAACCCTCCACCGGCTACTGTTCAACCTTCCCTCCATGGGGTCCTATTCATCCATCCCTCCACGGGGTCCTGCTCATCCACGCCCAACCGGCTCGATTGATCGGGGTCCTGTTCATCTAGCGGCAACACCACGGGATCCTGTTCATCCAACCCCCAATAGGGACTGTTCATCCAACCCCCCAGCAACGCTCACTGTTCATCCAGAGGCAACATCGATCGACTTCAGTTAGCAGCAGTAGTGAAGGAATCGCTCAATCGCTCGGGTTCAGTAACGCGTAGCCTGCAGTGCAATCGCTCGGTTCAGTTAGGCGACGCCTCGCTCGGTTTCAGTTAGAGCCCAACGCCTCGCACCCACGCGCGTATGGTACGAGAGAAACGAGCATCGCTCGGCCCCCGACCACCCACCGTAACCGGGAACTCCCTGTTATTTTCCTCGCCCTCGCTTCTACCACGGTTTATTCCGTCATGGATGGCCCAAAGAATGTCATGCAGCTGCGTCTCCGGCCCGCCCAGGACGAAAAGCCCATTTTCTGTCATGATTTTTTGTCAAAGAAGTAGGAGCCCACCACATCTATGATGATACCAGATTTTGTCACAATTATCATCATAGAAGTGTCATAAGTATGACAGAAAAAAATTCATTCGGCGCAAAATGTCACGGATGTGTCTTTTTTTGTAGTGTCACCAAGAAGACTCCGACCAAAGGGTTTGTGGCACAAGAAGAATACAATGAGGATGATGATGATGATGATGATGAAGATAGTGAAGCCATGGCCATGGCCTCCGTTGCCATTGCCACAACTCCACGGGTGTCTCTCTTCGATTCACCCAACGAGAACATCACCGCCAAGTGCCTCATGGCCAAAGCCACCAACAAGGTAACCCCCAACATCAAAATTACCATCATTACTAATCCTTCCTTGACGGATTGCATTGATGAAAGTGAGGGGTCTAATGAGGAAGTAAATTAATTTGAGTATTTTATGAGTAAGCTCAAGGGCAAATCCAAGAAGCACTTCGTTGCTCTCTTGGAACAACTTGGTGAAGCCAATGACATGATCGAGGCTCATGAAGAAACCATCTCTAAGATGGAAGGTCATAGTCATGACTATGCCGATGAGATATCGGATTTCTCCAATGCTCTTGAGGAAGAGCGTGTTCATCGTTTGACTCTTGACACTACAAAAAAATACACTTCCGTGATGATACGTGTTTGTCACAGTAGGTCGCGTTTTTTGTTATGCATGTACATCCATGACAAATTTATGACAGAATCAAGATAGTCATACCTGTGCTGCCGTAGAAGTGTTCCATGACATTACCAAAATTATCATCACGGAAGTGTCCACTACCATGATGATAAATCGCGCGTCACGGAAGTGCTTTCGTCAAGGGTGACCGACACGTGGCATCCACCGTAACGGAACGTCGAAGCTATCGGGTCAGTTTTGGATCCGATAACCCGTTAACAGCCCCTACCAATGGGGATTTTCCACGTGTAAAATCATCATTGGTTGGAGGAAACATGTGTCGGCTCATCATTGGAACAGATGTCATCCACTCATTGGACAGAAGGCGCCTATGATACATCGACACGTGGCACGGCCCAACAAGTTTAAATGGGCCGGCCCAACTAAAGGCCCACGAGATTTTGCGGCCCTTAATGGGCTGGCCCAGTTAAAGGCCCGCGAGATTTTGCGGACTATAATGGGCTGGCCCAGCTAAAGGCCCACAAGATTTTGCGGGCCATAATAGGCCGGCACACGTAAAGTCCCACAAGATTTTTGTGTGCCATAACGGGCCGGCCCAGGTAAAGGCCCATAAAATTCTTGCGGATCATAATGGGCCGGCCCAGCTAATGGCCCACAAGATTGCGCCGACATTAATGGGTCGGCCCAGCTGTAGGCCCACAAGATTTTGAGGACCCTAGTAGTCCGGCCCATTAACTGGCTGCCATGTTTCGGGCCAAATGTCGGCCCATAATTGATCCGGTCCATTAATGGCCTGCCACGTTCCGGGCCTAATAATGGCCCATGTAAGATCCGGCCCGTTAAAATCCTCCCACTTTCTGGGCCAAATCACGGCCCAGATCAGGTCCGGCCCTTTAAGAGGCTTTGGGCTCAATTATGGCCCATATCAGATTCGGCTCGTTGACTGGACACTATGCTTTTGGGCCCACTTGCTAAAGGCCCATTTAGTAATTCGGCCTGATATTAGTTTCGGCCTTTTAAGGGCCCATTTAACATTTCGGCCCTATATTAATTTCGGCCTCTTAAAATCCCATCATATAGTTGGGTCTAACTACGGCCCGATTTGCATCCGGCCTGCTCGCAGCAGATATCTGATTGGGCCAAACAAGGACCAAGACAACTTTGGCATGTTAAAAGCCCGTGAATTGATTCTCACAATCATGGGTCGGGGTCCATTTCGGGCTGCCGCCGGCCCGTGAGCTATTCGGCACATTGCAGGCCCAGCCTACTTCTCAGGCTCCTAAAAGCCCATTGAGTTTTCTTGCGAAAAGAGGGCCGAGGGTTACTCGACCTATTAAAGGCCCGAATCTACTAGTGGGCCAGTTTGACAGGGGCCATGATGCGGATCATACATCGTGATTGCATGACGGTCCGATTATGTACCGTAATTTTACGGTTTGGCCAGTTTACTGCGAAGACAGGACATATATAGAGTAAAATAACTGCAGCATCGTGAATAAGAAAAAACCTAGACTATACAATAAAGAAATTACGGCATATTACATCCACTGGGCATCAAAGTTCGCCACTATGATAATAAAGCACAAGCAGACAGCAGATTCCATACACTGGGCATCAAAGATCGCCACCAGTGCAAATAAACACACCGACAAAATAATATACAAAACGGACAACACTTCAATAGAGCTCAAGAAAGGTTAGCCCTGCTGGGGAGCTGCAGCGCAAGCAGCTGAGCAAGCTGACGAGACTGCGCTTGTTTAACACTTAATCTTCCTCACTCTGAAAGATAAACAAGCAGACAGATGACAGGTTTCGCACATAAAAGTATCAGTGCTGACAATTCATCACATTTCTTACTGACGAATAAAGTGACACAGTTTAAAATTGCATTAACACAATATGGTATTGTTCAGGTCAAGACATGGCAGTAAATGACATTGTGAAGGAATTAGCAGCTTCACGACACCACTGGATTACAGATCAAGAACTCATAAGTATCAATGGTTAGTGTGTTGTCAATTTATCCCATTTCAGATTGGCAAATAAAGAGACGGTTTAAATAATAGTAGAATGATATGACATTGTTCATAGTTAAAACATTGCAGAATATGACATTGTGCTGTAGTGGGTAAGTTCACCACACCACTGGATTACGGATGAAGAACAGAAGCATACATGCAGTGCAATAGAAGATCACTTGCTCTGAATAGTTTAATTTACATGGTATGAAGAAGGAACTTGGTTGTACAACTGAAAACTTAAATTGAGAAGGACAAACTTTTGTTTATGAACTACATAATAAACTTTAAACATGCAATTTGATGCAAACACCAAAAATAAATAGCTGTTGCAGTCATGCCTAACCAAATATACACAACAAAGTTTGAAGGATTGACAAGGAAAAACTTACATTACTGGTGAAGACAGGCTCTATAAAGCCCTTGTCCATGCTGATGGGGGGGCAATTCAAGAAGTTTAGCACAGAATCTTCTTCATAAGCATTGCCTTTATTCTACATTTTGTTAAGAGTAAATATAGATGTGATAATATACGAAAAAAATGGAGAATATTTAAGATAAGATGAAGAGTGATGCTACATAACCAAGTAGCTATAAATGTATGTGCAGCGATACAGGCAAAAGGCACAGCCAAGAGCAATGCACAACTAAACTTCTTCAGTTCCCACCTTATGGTAAGAGTAAATATAGATCTGATGTGTAGAAAATGGAGGGCAAAGGAAAATAAGCTGCAGAGTGATGGTACATGAAAAACTACCTGTCAATATAAGTACACTGATAAAGGACGGCATGTACTTACAAGAACAATGTAGAGCTAAAAAAATTCATTGGCATTGTATATATTCTACACTAATGTAACCATTCATACAGATCAGATAATTTGGAGCGAACAATAGATAAGCAAGCTATCATGCATACTACTATCACATAATGAACCAGGTATGTATGCAAGTACAGTGATACAGGACAACAGGTACTAACAAGAGCAAAGTAGTAGGCAGCATATTTGCGATATCATGTCGTTCTTTTCAAACCGGAATTCTTCTTTGAGCTGATTTCCTGCAAAAAAGATCCGTAAGGCACATGCGGAAAAGTAGAAGTTCAAATTGTCATGTGATTTCATAGACAGTACCTCATCCTGGGAACGAGACCAGTGCATAACAAGGTTTTTCCATTCAATGTCTTCTAAATTTAGCATAACAGACTTCACCGGAAATTCGTTTATAGACTTGCCATCAAAGTGTGATTTCCTCAGGTAACACTGATATTGCTGCAATGCTTCCGTGAAAAGCACAAGCAAGCTTTGCTCGTCATGACTATCCAGATTGACCCTCACCTATTTACAACAATGTAATGTAAATCATTGATGTGTTCGATCAGCAGAAAACAGGAAAATAATAACCATGAATAATAGCACTTACACGTAAGTTGGACAGGAAGATGTGAAAATGGTGTTTGTCTTCACTATAATCTTCCCATGATGGGAATATATGCACGTAGTCTCTAACAACATTGAAAGCATTGTCTTTTAAACTGGGAATAAATGGAATGGGGTTCCAATCTGCAGGAATTGGCCGTCTCTGCAATTGGGATAGGTCTTCGGTCGGTGGACTTGCTGTACTTTTTGCTGGAGTGGGATTTTTCTGTGGTACGGCTGGTGCTATGGCAAATGAAATCGGTATACCTTTTGCTGGAGTGTAGGTCCTGTGTGGTGGGGCTAGTGGTGTGGCCAGTGAAGTATGGGTACAGTTTGCTGGAGTCGGTCCTATGTTTTGTGTCACTGGTTGTACAACAAATATAAGTGGGGCGCTGTCTGATTTCTCCGGCACCACCATGTTTTTCAATGACTTTGCTGGTGCTCCTTCAGGTTCGGCAATCACCCTCTTCCTTTTTGAAGTCTGATGCACAAGAACAGCATTTGAGTGGAAAAACATGGTATGACAACAGATGGAATATGTATTGATAATGGATGGGCATGGCATCTCGAGTTATATGATGAGTAAACTAAGCAGATGGTGGTGCAACAAAGTAGAAGAAATGCAAGACAACATATGCAAGATACGCGCAATCAATAAAACCTTGCCAAATTAGAACAGGCACCTTGATGGGTGAATAGGACAGGCCATCTGCCTTTGACTCTTCGAGGTTAGAATAGTCATTAGGATGATATTCTGAACAAGAATCAACAGGTGGGGAGCGTACGAGTTTCATTGCTTCCAGAATGGCACTCAATGCCTTGGTGCCAATTTTGTAAGTCATTGCAGTGTTCCACAATATTCTTCTGATGCGCGGATTCTGATATTCACTGTAATTGCGTATAATATCTGAGAACCATGAAAACATAAATAGTTGTGAGATTATCTTTGTAATGCAAATGATATTCTAATACAGGGGCACCCATGTAAACACTTATGTGCTATCACTGGATTCTGATGAGAGAGCTCATGTGTGCTGTAATATCGTGCGTGCATTTATATAATCTGGCACAAGTACACAAAAAAATAGGCTCCAGAAGTAAGGATAGCTGGCAGATGATAGGTTCATAATATACTGTATAGAGAGTTTATTGCCAAACCATGATAACAAGAGCACACAGCAACTAGGCAGATCATAGTGTACATAACAGGGGTACATCATAACCACGATATATAAATCGGGAAAGTGGAACTGGCTTGAAAATACGGTGTTGTATTGCCGCTAGTAATTGAAAGCCTATCGATCACGTACAGGCCAGCACTATCGAACATGGTAAAGAAGAGCAAGCAGATTTTGGATAATAAAATGTTGGTTGCGCAGTGCCCACACATGATGAACCAGAGCACATTAAGAATGCAACTCCCAGCTGTCTCTCGACCATTTCAGGCGGTTGGATGAAGATCCTACGTCTCCTAACCCTTCTTCTTCCTTGTCTCTGATTCTTCCCATACAGAACACCGCACGGGCCGCCGGCCGGACCACCGACCCCATCGCCTGTGTTCCTCCACCACCCCACCCCCCACCCGTGTTGATTTTTCTTCGTTTTGCGAGGCCCCACAACCACCCGAGCACCTTGGATCGCACCGGCGAACTCCGGCGAGCTCTGAAAAATCGACTGACCCAATTTTGAAATTTAGTCTACTGTGATTTAACTAGTGTGGAATATAAAAGGGGAAAACCATAAGCATTGGGAGTATAGTGTTGAGCGTGCCATGGCGAATCTGAAGGTGCAAAGAGGACAAAGGCAACTTCGCAACCAAGACAAGAAATCAGAGTAAAGCAGTGGCGATCTATTTTCTTGCTGCGATAAATAAGTTGAGCAGATACGAAAGAGTACCGTCTCTGGTGCGGCGCCGTGTACGCATCTGCTGAGGGTTTGACAGTGCTGCGGTAGCGATGGCTGTCGGTGGCGTGGAAGCAGATCTAGGAGGGCAGACGGTGGCGGCAGGGCGCGGTAGACGAGACGGTCGTAGGAGCGGCGCCGGCAATGTGGATGACGGCGGGGATGAAGCGAGAGGACGGGATGCAAGGATCCTGGTCCGAAGGCGTGGATGAGAGAGGTCGATCTCTTTTAATGGACGGCAGCGTCGGGGTATCAGCTCCGGCATGGTGGAGGAGGACGGCGGTGGATGGGGTGGCGGACGGCGGCGGACGGAGGAGGGTGGGGTGGAGAGGGTGTTTTGGCGCCCACGGAGTACGAATGGGGAAAAGGGAGGTAGAGAGGAAGGGGGGAACCATGTATTCAGGGCGAGCTTGTCTCAAATGTGAGGAAATTTACAAACTTAGCCCTCGTTTCAAATTTCTACTACATCACAGCAACATTAGTCAGTTGGGGATAGGACGGTAATCTCTCATACACCGAATATTTGCCGACGAGAGTTTGTTTTTGGCGCCCACCGTGTATGAATATGAATCGGGGAGGGAGTCGATTTTGGCCGAGGGCACACTGTGTTTTGGCGCCCACCGTGTATGAATCCGGGTGAGAGGCGGTTACGTCACGTTTGGGTGAAATTACAAACCTACCCCTATCGAAACCTATAGATATCCAGCAGATAGGCTTTGCGTGGCAGGGATAGGCAATAGTGATTTCCATGTCGCAGATTTTGGTTTCGGGCGGTTACTGTGACTTTCCCCGCTTCGTTCAAATTTTGCACAGTGCATGTTTACCGTGCCAACTCAATTCGAATGCCGTTTGTATTCTACTTTTTTTTCGGGCGGGATCCATTTTCAATTGGAATTACATTCTATATACATCATTTTTTATATATACTTTCAAAAGCACAACACCATTTATACATAAATATCGTTTACAAATGGCATGATCTCAAATTCATAAGGTTGTATCCATCAATTTGGATTTTCAAATATTTGAAACCACTTTATGTTGAAATCCAATGTATGCATTCCTCGCTAACTGTCTCCAATTAATGTGTGTTTCATGCGGGTTTTTTTAACTTCTCAAACATGTATTATGTGTTTCACACGCAACATATAGTGTGATCCCGTTTAGACATTAATTGCATATAAACCATGCATTGTTTGTAATTGAAGAATCTATGGATCACCAATATTGATAAACTATATAACATTACACATGTGCCCAAATTCAAATGAATATGCATGTTTGATACACCAATTTGCGTTATGATATTATCGATGTCGTGATCTCCAGTTTAAATATTTGAATCCCCTTTAATCCAGATATTCGTCTCATATAGCTACCACTCATGCTTATATAGGACTATCTCTCTGGACCTATATGCGTTCATCGTCTCTCAGGCATCTCTCGTGCTACCTGTATGTCTACAATGATCTTTTATCTTTGTAACACACTGACGGTACTCTCTCCCTCGACCTTCATCACTCTATCTCTCTCTAAGTATATCTCGCTCCCTGCTATGTGTCTCTAGCTATGATTCTCCATGTGGAATCTCTTTCTCTCACACAAACACAAAACTTTGTCTCCCGGGGTCTCATTTCTCTCAACTATTCCCATGTGTGCGACTCGCACACCCCTCATATAGAGATGTCTTTCGCTCCTTAGATATGAGAACCTACGACTCTTGCTCTTCAATATTTCTTTCTCACACACAAACACAAACTCTGTCTCCCAGGGTCTCATATTTCTCCATTGTTCTCTTGTATGTCGCTCAAACACACCCTCTCTCCCTAGAGATATCTTGCGTTCCCTCATATGTCTTTCTAGCTATCACTCTCATTGTGAAATATCTTTCTCTCTCGCAGACACAAAACTCCGTCTCTTCGGATCTCATTTCTCTCTCATATCGGTTTGTATGTGACTCACATGCACCCTCTCTCTATCTCTCTCACACCCACACACATAACCCAGCCTTCTAATCCACTCGACTCCTATCTCCAGCGCACACTAGCTAGCATCTTTATCTTTCTATTTATCTGTTTCTCCATCAACCTTCTTTCTCGCCCTCACTCTTGATTCCTATCATGCACACTACATATGTTTCTCTCTACATGCAGTCAAGTGCCCTCTCACACACATATATAACTTCACCCTTTGAACCACCCGACGGTCATCTCCGACACCCAAACTAACGGATGTCTCTCTAGCTAGCATCTCCATCTCTGTATCTATCTGTAGTTTCTCCATCAACATTTCTTTCTTGCACGGAGTCTTGCTTCCTATCACCCACACTATATATGTCTATCCATACATATGCATTTATAGGTTGATCTCTTTTTCACAATCGTTGCGCCTCACTCCCTCTGCTCTCCATAGATGCATGCTCCAGCCCATGCCATTATCTCTTAAAGACAAAAACACATGCTCAATTGTCGGGCCTTCTTCCCTGCATTCTCACATGCATGCATATTGTCATACCGATCCGTCTCTCCCATGTCGTTTATCTTAGGACTTATGTCTTCTTTCTTTTATCTCGATCATGCGCGCGCGCACACACACATCCCACGTATACATGTATACCTCTCACACATGCATGTTCAAGGTCTCTATGTCTCCATACGTAGTTAATTACCCTCAACCCTAACGCCACATCGAATCGTTCTCCTCTTTTGTGCACATAACTTCCGCCTGGATGGGCAAAACACACACTCACACTTAACAATCTCCTTCTAGCT
>NC_041386.1:659071207-659091220 GCF_002162155.2 Triticum dicoccoides | reverse complement strand
CTCTCACACACACACACACACCCCACTCAACCACTAAAACTCCATCTCACACACACATGCTCTAGGCGGAGCATTTGTTCCTACCACCCTTCATCCAACCTTACCCGTATGATAAACAATCACCTTTATTTACTTGCATAACATGGACGGATTCCACTTTACTTTAGTAGTCAGCAAACTTATCATCTGTACCCTTATAAAAAAATCGAGTTGGCGATGATGGTGTGCCTGCCATCTTGTAATACAGACCGTATGATCTATATCTGACGGATGGGAAGCAAACTATGATAATTTTACAAAAGATACCCGCACCTCCCTCCACATCATTATCTCCCGTAACCTCATTGCTCAGCAATTCAAAAAGGAATAAGTCTCTAGAACAATCTAGCATGCATGGTGGCAGCTGCCGCCTGCCGGCGCCGTCCATCCCCATGCCGCCGCCCATTCCGACCACCAGTCACCACCATGCTCCACTCCTCCTCGCCTTATCTCTCATCTTTCATTTTTTTGATGACATTCTCGAGATACCAGTTTTCCGATAAAATTCTCGAGATATCATTAGTTTTTACACATGGGATTACTCCTGCATGGGTCAATCACAACAGGTGTGTTGTAAAAAAATGCATATTGATGTTCCATGCAATGCACGAGAATCTTGCTTGTAATTATATAACACAAATCACGAGCAAGAAGTGACATTTTTTGCCACAACCACGTTAACATGGCCACGTAAATCACGAGCAGGAAGGAGAAGGGAAGCGGGCTGTGGAGTAACGTTTTTTACCACAATTTATTAGGAAACTGAGTGCAATAGTTGAGTAGTTTTGCAAACTACCATTACTACTACACTTGAAACGGTTCAAAAACTATACTCCCTTGCCAGCGCACGCTTCCCGCGTGAAACGGTCAGCGTCGCCCTGGAGCGTCAGTGCCACATTAATGCCCGTCCAGAGCGGAGGCGACCTCTCACTGGCGCCGGCTTTGAAGTGGCGCGACGGCCGAGAGAGCGCCGCTTCTCGGTGCACGCGACTGCTCCGCGTCGAAACTGGCCATAGGCCCTGTTTGGATCCATGGGTTAGAGTTAGTTTGAGCTAGTTGGGGTTCAAATAGCCCTAAAGTATCCAAGCATGAGGGTTTAAATTGGAGCAAGTTGCACCGAACCCACCAAAAAAAACTATCCCACCCAAGAGGTGCTAACTGGAGATAGTTCTCATTGGGACCACTGAAAAATCACTTTTCTCTCTCCATGAAGTGCATTTATTGTCAATCTAACCCTGTCACCCAAACACCTCTTTGGCTACAGTTAGTTCAGGGTTAGTCATGAGATAGTCTAACCTCTAGCTAAGTTAGAGTATCAAACAGGAGCAGTATAGGACATGCAAGTTGCTCAAAGCATACAAGCAAATTCGTACATGAAAGGATTTTTTTATTTTTGAAAACGGAACGTGAAAGGAATTTTTTTTAGAATGCTCTTGGCATGTCGCTAACATGTGATAGTTAACCGACCTCAATAGACGGCAGAAACGCCAGCCTGCCGCACTTTGATAGAGACGAGGAGGGAGAAGCGATACAGGCTGCTGGATTACTAGAGATAGGTGTTGCATGGAAGCCAAGAAATATGATGATAGTGTGGGTTAGCCATGTACTAGTATGATGTAACTACACTGGGCTATCGTGTTTCGTACTCTTCCAGACCACTGTGGAGATGATTGGTTAATTTTATATCGCTGAATAATATTAAATATTATGAGTGCAGACGCTCCACCACGAGGTTCCTTGCTCCTTCTCGGTCGTCTGGAATCTATGTTCTTCCACTCTATTTTTTTACATGAGCTTTGTTCATCCTTTTGCCAACATGTGAGACATCTAGCATCATGGCGTACGTGTTATGCAATGATCGTTCCATCTATATGAAGAACACGTGGCACTGGAACTACGAGACGGACATGTACCCAGGAGTGGACGTACGAACCTGAGTAATGTAGCGCAGTAAGTGAAGTAGAAAGGCACAGATGGTATGGACATGTGTGGCATACAGGGTGTGTTTGGTTGCGTTCTCGTCTCAGCATAGTTGTTCCCTCTTCATGCATGCTCAACTCAACACCCCTCTTCATGCATGCTCTCTTCATGCATGCTTCTAGTGTATTTGTGCTAAACTAGTGTGGACTCATGCACCCTCCATACACTCTACCAAACACCCAAAAGGAGGTCGAGAAGGGAACTCTTGGGCGGCATTTGTCTCTTACTATGTACTACCACTAAATGTTTTACGTGCAATGCACGGTGATGTTGTGGAGTACGTGCCTAAGTACTCTACTACTACTATATTGGTTGGAGGCACATATTAACTTTTATATTTGTTTACGTGTATGCCCCGAGACCTTCCAACTAGGCGTGTCTTTCTCTCCAGGTCGCACTTTGTATCGTTCATACCACTAAGTACTACTACGTGTGGTCTCCGACCCAGAAGTGGAAGAAGTGGAGACGCTCTACCACGCTATTTTTTTACGCTGGGCTCTACCACACTGTTCATGTCCCACTCCTTTCGCTGACGTGTGGGACATCCAGCACATGCCGTGTTTGGCACCCTTCGTCGTAAGAGTTGAAACGCTAGCATTCATCAGAAATAAAAAATAATTATAAATCGGCAGTGATACTATTTTTTTGCGAACCAATCAGCAGTGATACTATACCACGCGGTTTCCTTGCTCCTCGATATCGGAAAGAATACTTCCGTTCGCCAACACGTGGGACGTCGACCATCCTGGTCCACTTGCCATACACGCAGAACTCCAAGGGAGAGTCACCCAGGTCGTCGCGCTGCAGTAACAATGACTAATGAGCCGTCAAATCACAGGCCCACTTCCCACTTTCAAGTTGCTCGGACGAAGGAACCATCATGACTTTGTTGAATTCCGCTTCTTGAAGAAAACTACTGTACCAGCAGTACTGCTAGCTACAGTATTTAATCCAACAGAGGCCTCCTTTCGTTTATAGGATAGGAATATGAAAATCATAGGAAGTGAGATGATATGCATCTCAATTCCTATAGAGAAAGAAATGTCATTTGATGCATAGGATAGGAATTTTTCCATTTAGTCTAGGCTAATGTACTGGTAATTTGCTCTAAAAACTACAGTAGTAACTAGTAGTACTGGTACATGCTCGTACTCAGACACAGACACACACACTAACTACTAGTACTACTACTTCTCACATGCTGGCCAGACGTCGTCGTTCTCCTTCTCAGCTTTGTCGGCGACACCCCACCATGCTTGGATCTCCGCCGACCTCTCCGCAGCAGCGCGTGCATCCTTTTCTTTCTTGCGGCGGCGGGCCTCTCTTTTCTTGAGTGCTTTCCGCTCCCTCTGTGTGGCTTTGGCCGCCTCTTGCTCTACCGCCCATTCGGCCTTGGCATCTTCAAATTCCTCCCACATAGTTGTGAGGTCGTGAGTGGCGATGAACTCGGCACGGCGGGATGCCGTCGCTTCCCTACCATTTTGTGTGCGTTCGTGGGCGGCGAGGAACTCGGCAAGGCGGGATGCCATCGCTGCCTTACCAGTTAGTGTGCAGCGCGGTGGCATGAACGACGCTTGGTGAGAGCTCTGGGGTGGAGTGGCCGGACAACCGTATAGTGCATTGGTTTGTCAAGAGCTCAAGGACAGAAGACAAAGCAAATTAGGATTCCCCTTCAATCCTGGTCATTTATTATCGAGTAAAATGCATTGGCAGTCATCGAACTTGTCTTGATAGCTCACTTTGATCATTGTATACGAGATATGGTGATTATACGGTCGCTGGCTCAGCATATAGCTCCGTATTTGTATGGTTGACCAGTCAAACAGTCTGCATGCGCCTCATCAGCTTGTGTTCTTTATCTATCTACGCGGGCCTACCTGTGAATGGAGAAAGAAATACTGTAAAAACCAAAATTATGCGTATGTGGGGAATCAAACCACGGACTCGTCGCTGCAACGCACCCTCATCGGCAAAATGAAAATGAAATACTTCACGTCAGACACTCACGCTCACGCTGTCAAAGCATGCTAATGCATGCACGTCGCCCTATAAATCAAAGTCATGCTCATGGCGCAACGCAAATGGCAAACCCATCACCTGCGCGCCCCGGTGGTGCCTGACATTACTGTTTAGACGTTTGATGGAGGCCTACGCGAACGCCGAGCATGTATTCACCTGGCTCAACACCAATGGCCATACTCGGACCGCCTTGCTCATGTATATCGTCCATCACAACGACAATCTATAAAACAGCCTAAGCTAGAGAGGGTACTATGGTAGTATGGTATGGAGTATGTACTATCGTGAGCGACCGATCTTAGTGCCACTACACACCGAAACCCCTTCCATCGCTAGCGCGCGCTTCCCGCCTGAAACGGTCATCGTCTCTCCAGAATGTCAATGCCGCATTCACCGGACTTAACTACAGGTGCAATTGATGTGTCACTGATATGCGGGCCAGACGCCCGCTGGGCCCACATGTCAGTAACCCAAATGCGTCTGCAGTTAAGTCACTAAAGCAGCGTCCGCATTCACGCCCAACGAACCTACTCCGGCGCCAGTTGTCCATCCGTCTGCCGCGGCTCATTGCCATTCGCCCGCTATATTAACTTGAGCCCCAGCTCCCAGCCATAGCCAAAGACCCACACTTATTCTCCTCTGGTCCCTTCCTTCTGTCGGCACCACTTCAACCATGGCCTCCTGGCGCTCTGAAGCTCTCTTGGACGTAATGTCGCAGGAGAAAATGAGGGACATCGACGGCTCCGCTCCGGGCGTGCTCCAAAGCTCTCTTCGACGTACTGTCACAGGAGCAAATGAAGGAGATCGCCGGCACCCCCCGGGCTGCCCTCCGCCGCCACGACCACGAAGCCGGCGCGCGTGCGCGGGCGCAGCAGGCAGCGAGGAAGAGTAGTACATGGTAGGTCGCTGCCGCTCTGGTCCCGGGAAGGCCATTGCTACTCCACTCAGTCGATGCCAAGCTTGGTGGGGTAAACATCAGCGGTCGATTAGCCGCTTGACAGCGACATGGAGGCGGAAATCTTCATAACCTTGTGCTCCGGCCAGAGGAGGAGGTTATCGAGGCGTATGAGGAGGAGGCAAAGGCAATGGCCGGCTTTCTCGGGTTCATGGCCGGACATGGTGGTCGGGCGCCGGCGATCGTTTAGATTAGGTTTACAGTAGGTTTAGTACGGTTTGTGCGAAATATGTAATGAATTTCGCCCAGTTTGTAGGAAAAGTTTTCGAAATGTAATGAATTTCATCCAGTTAATTTCATCCGATTAATTTGAAATTTGCTTTGTTTGCACGAATTTCGTTCAGTTAGTTCATATAGTTGTCGAAAGGTATGTGGGCAGCATCGTATGGCATCCATCAGTGTCCTCGGATAGATGCCGGTGTAAATTTATGGGTCAGCGCTGGAGATGCCCTAACTATCATGCTATAATCGCTAACAATCCTCCATTATTTGGCAGGCAACAGTTATCCCTTGATCAAAATTAGATATGCGGTGTTTTGCACTCCTCCCGCGTAAGAGTGTAAACTCTTGCTTACATAAAAATGGAGCAAGTGGATGGCACTGTAGCACGTCATATCACTCGAACTAGCCCGCCTAATGAGCGGGAAAGCACCGCCCTCGTCATTTTGTTCTAGATTTCTATCGATCGATCGCGCAAAAATGTTACGCTTCACAAGTTCTAAAGGAAAAGGTGGCACACTTACGACTCGTACGCGTCGCAACCCCGATAGTCCGGCTCGCACGCCGCTCACCAGAGGGGACACGTGTTGTCTTGCCATTTCACTGACATGTGGGACCGTAATTGAATAAACTGTCGATTCCTCAGAAAAGAATAAACCGTCGATAGTCGAAATCTAATTGCTCGGCGGGCGTCGTCTGAGAAGAGAGAAACGGGGGAGGGAGAAGAGATCGCCCGCCCGCCGCGCACGGACTCCAAGAAATATATGGTGATAATGTGAGGTGGGCCATGCTGGAGTCCAGACCGCTTCCAGAGCCCGCTCTCACCGCCCTGGCCCCTCAAGACGCCAGCTGCCCGCTGCATGCACAGCAAGTAGTAACAGTGGAGACAATAGCTTTCATCAAAAATAAACAATGAATACTCGTTGCTCGTCCTCTATATCGAAAAGAATACTTTCATTCGCCGACATGTGGGACGTTGACCATCCTGGTCCACCCGCCATGCACAAAATTATCCTGGTCTACCCCGGTCGTATCGCAGGCCCAACCTTTCCCACTGTAAGTTGTTTGGACGAAGGAACCATCATGACTTTGTTGAATTCCGCTTCTTCAAGAAAACTTACTGTACCCGCAATACTGCTACCACACGCAAAGACCGTACGGCACTGTACCACGTCATATCACTGAAACCCACTAGGCCAAACTAGCCCGCCTAGGTCATCTATTTTGGAACAATGGGAGTACGTCTCTGCACTGCTATGATTTTGTGTTGCACGTTCTCTGTACTTTTGCTACGATTTTCCTACCCTATGAACCAAATGAGGCCTGAATGTATGTCGACTATTGTCTGATCGATTGCTAAGCCTACAATTTTAGGAGCTAGGGCTATTGGTCGATCGACGAGGGATAAGTATAAGTGTACCACGAGCTCATCAGCCCCAACGTTTCTCTTCGGTGAGTGTTTTGCAAGTACTATAGCTCGCACAGTAGCTAGCCTACTAACACCAAGAATCATGAAACAAGCCATGCTGATATGATAAACAGTTCAAACTTACATCTAAGCATGCCATATATTACATCAAAAGCTGGCGAGGATACATCTGTTTCCATAACTCGGAGAGGGTTCGCAT
Source organism: Triticum dicoccoides (assembly GCF_002162155.2). NCBI lineage: Eukaryota > Viridiplantae > Streptophyta > Magnoliopsida > Poales > Poaceae > Triticum > Triticum dicoccoides. The sequence continues at coordinate 659,084,380 of NC_041386.1, read as the reverse complement.
GATTCATCGCATGATTCACTATCAAACAAAAGTAGCAAGATCCTCCCACACAAGACAGTGCACTAGCTCTAAGATGGTTTGATAACACGCATCGTTCTGGTAATTAAACGCAGGGCAATGCAAACTACCCTGAAGGATTAGCGCAACCAACTATTTCTTGTCATCGATCTCTCGGGAAATGACCACAGCACGGACAGTGGCATGGGAATCGAGTTTTGGGGCGATGTCCACAGGACTGACCGCGACATCGGAATTGATCTTTGGGGCGATGTCCACAGGATGGACAGCGGCATTGGAATCGATCTCTGGGGCGATGCCAACAGGACGGGCCACGACATCGGAATCATCAAGGACAACCACCGGCACCTGCACAACCCTAACATATTAGCAAGCACATAGCAAATAATCAAAAAGCAAGCACATTGCAAATAATCAAAAAGCAAGCACATTGCAAATAATCAAAAACCACAACTATGGTAATAAGCCATTATTTTTTACCTTGTGCAGCTCACCGGGGGATCTCATCCCTCCGGGGGCCATCTCCTCGTCCTCGATGGGGGCCATCACCTTGGCAGGGGAATACTGCTTCTCAACGGCGACTATCTCCTCAAACTCGGTCTTGAGCCTCACATAGGTGGCAATCAGAGTTCCTGGGGTAGGCACGGTGGGGCCCTTGCTGTTCTTCCAACTTTCTTTGAGGAGTACGTCCTCCAACGTCCTCAACTCTTTGGCCAGTGCTTGTTTCTTGGAGTTCTTCGTCTCCATGGGTTGGCCCGCCAACATGGTCAACTCGTTGGTCAGTGCTCGCTTCCTGGAGATCGTTGTCTCCAGTGGGTTGTTCGTCGGCAACTCTTTGCCTAGTGCTCCAGGATCCATCAATGAACTGACAAACAAAAAGCAATCAAAAGGAAACCACAATCGCAATGAAAACGGGAAAAGAATAGGATGTCAGAATCGGTCGGTGCTTCGCAAAAAGAAGATTATTGGAATGAAAATATAGCAGCATAACTGATTCGCCCACCTTTCCTTCGTCGGTAGAGAAGAAAAATGGCAGAAGTGAGTAGCTTGGAGTGAGGTTTTCTTCAATAAAGGGAAGAAAGGGCTTGAACGAGCGTTCCAATGAAATGATGGTTGCTTCGTACAGTCCAACTTGGAGGCCACATTACCACTACTGGTAAAGGTGTGGGTTTTGTGATATGACGGGTCATGACGGCCACACCGGGGTGACAGGTGAGTCTCGGCTGTAGCACCTCACTGTGATTTGGTGGATGGCACGCGGGCCCGGATGCTTTGAAATGTCCCGCATGCAGATAGAGCGGCTAGTCATATAGGAGTGCTCAATATTGTGCACCGCGACCAAGGCGGAGAGGAAAACGAGAGAACTACGTAATTAATGCATGAGTTTAATTAGGGTAGTTTTGTAAAGTACGAGATACATTCCTCCAATAGCAAAATGCCTTGGTTCATGAGATTTGAGATTTGAGCCCTATAAACCGGAAGGGAGGGGGTACTGCACACGATGTAGTCTAGTCACTTGTTTTTTTAGCCGAAGTCTAGTCACTTGTTGAAATCTCTAGAAAGGCAAATACTCCTTTCCGGTTTACAGGTCTATACTACTCCCTCCGTCTAGGTGTGTAAGTTATCTTACGAAAATCAAATAGTCCCACAACACTTAGGCGCGGTGCATTAACTTCTACCTTGTTTCTTGTTTCTTGACATACGTATCAACCAATAAGAGATGAGAGGTGTGCATGCTTTTAATGACTTGCAATGGCTAGTTAATTGCATGGAATGCTATTAATTAGCAAATAAACATTGGTGACCCCAGGAGGAAACGGTGCTAAGCGCGTGGACCTATGCAGAATGAGTATCAACCAATGGATAATGGAGTTTAATTGTTAAACAATAGCAATTTTGTCTCATGCAAGAGTCTGGCTAGTACTCCAAGGAACCGCACCACGCGAGCGTTCGCAACTGCCACGTTCGGTTTGCGCTTGGCTCTTCACCTCTTCGAGAAGACGAACAATGATGTTACTCCAACTTCTACAGTATCGAATCCACTGTTGCATGTCCGTCCACCACGTGCGGGAGGGATAGCGTGTAGCGAAAGATTCTACTTACTGCTCCTGCCTTTGCGTCCATGACAGGTGGGCCTAACAGGTGGTTGGCCCACCTGTCATGCACCCAAAGGCAGGTGCAGTTAAGGCACCGGAGCTCAGTCCGCGAGGGAGAGGGCGTCGTAGTAATCAAATTTCTCGGTCTTGTACGAGTTGACGCGACACATCAAAGCACTGCACTCGATAAAAGTCTTTTTACACATTTCAAATGGGCTACTTCGTATGTAGGAGTAGACATATTCTGCTTCGTATGAACTCCCTCCGTTCCAAAATATAAGTCTTTTTAGAGATTTCACTATGAACTACATATGAAACAAAATGAGTGAATCTACACTCTAAAATATGTCTATATACATCCGTGTGTAGTTTGTAGTGGAATCCCTAAAAAGACTTACATTTAGGAACGGAGGGAGTAGTCAGTTGTTGCAATCTCTAAAAAGACTTATATTTGGAAATGGAGGGAGTACAACGCATGCATGCGTGCCGTGACTTTCCTTTTGATACTTTCATGTGTTGATTTGATGCACCTTGCCAAATTTTGACTATAAATTTAACTAACAAAATTTTCATGCATGTCAAAAAAAATCACGGGGCTGTTTGGATCGTGACTATGTTTGTCTTATGTTGCCACATTATTTTTCCCACACTTGCCTAACCTGAGTTGCTCAAATTGTTAGACACACTTTGGCTTGCCTAAGGGAATCTTGCCACAATTTTTGTGTCTATGACATGTGGGGTTCACTGCTAATAAAAAAATTCTTGTCTTAGGTGTGGCTAATAAAAAGACTTATATTTAGGAATGGAGGGAGTAGAAAATATAAATAATAATGCATGTTGGGGCAACCCACGTTTCCGCTAATTTTAGCTGTGGGCTTGTTCACAATTTTTACGAGGGGGTGGTTGTTCATTTAATGGAGGGACTTGTAGTACCAGACTTGAACGATACAAAGTGCGACCTGGCACACCATAACACCAGTTGGAACAAGTGGGTAGCTATCTCAAAAAACAATCAACAACTAAAAAACCGTGACCTGGCATGTAGTAGTACACAATTTTAAACGATTGTTTTGATGGAGTGAAAAAGGAAAACTACCCCACTACTTATATATAGGTCGGAGCTTCCGCGCTTGCTTGCTAGAGCTGCTCTATTCACACACTCTCATCCTCTCCAGATCTAAACAAGATAGGGGTAGTAACACTGTCTTTCTCCCTTCAAAAAACACTGGCTTTCTATCCTCACCGCTGGTTACAGATCCGGACGTATCCCCCTCCGCCGGTGAAGGGGAGGAGGGGCAGCGTTTAGGCTGTCATCGACAGCGAGGGAGGAGACTCACTGCCGGCCGCACCATTATCTCTGGCCGAGCGTCGGCACGGGAGGTCTTCCGATCTCTTCGTCGTTGCTTGTGGGCGGATCCGGCCTCCCGCCGCCCACCTATCCACATCCCGAGGACCTTCAGGTATATCTTCATTCAAAACCGCCTTAGCTCTACTTCCCCAGCTTGCTACGTCGCTGCATGTGCATCATTTTCTACCTCTCAGCCCCTCTCGATCGGATGGTCCAACGTCACCTTTTTTTCTATTGTTAGAGGTAAAGCTACTTCATGGAGTCGAATCTTGTACTCCCTCCGTCCGAAAATACTTGTCATTGAAATAAAGTGGGGGTGGGGGAATTTAGTATGTACATCGGACTTGGTACAAACAGGAAGGAAAGGGGATGAAAGTAGTACAGACTGGTCATCCAACCGGTCTCTTGGTCGAAAAGGGAAATATAGGGGTAACGTTGTACACAGTGGTATGACCAGGACTAGATTTGCCATCCACACATAGGAGTAGGTGGCTAGAGTGAACAAAAATGGGACCAACCCAGATATGTTTCTTGGATGTTTGTTTCTCGGGGCAACAAACTATGAATCACCACTTTATGCCCCTGTTTATGTACATGGTGCTATACTGCTGGTGCACCCACTGTCCCATGCCCTTATACCAAATATTTAGGCTCCGGTCGGAATAAAGGGGCAGAAAACATAGGTCTTGATGAAAATAGAGGAATAGGAAAGGAATGTAGGTATAAAAGTATGGAACAGCAAACTGGAGGAAACTCTCAAGAGAATGTGTTCGGATGGACTACGAAATGTACAGATTTGTTTTTTTAGAGTAGCATGCTTGGCAGTATGAGATGCTATTTGTTTATTCAGCTGCACAGTGACTACTCTTGTCCTCACCTCACGTACCACACATAGGTTAATTTTTTTATTCCGGCAAACACAGCACAGCAACATGTCTAACGCATGGCAGCGAGCGCCTGCCTCGGGCTTCCGCCCAAAATATGAGCAGCGCGTGGATGTTTCTAATCCGATGGAATCAGTACTACCAGACCAGCTTTCCTATGAAACACTATTTACCTTTCCCATGTTCCGAACGGTTGGAAGGGAAAGAATACCGTAGGAATTGTGTTCCTACAAAAATCCTGCACCAAACCTGTGAATCGAACGCAGCCTTAGTTGTTCTTAATATAATGTCCCTGGTAAAAACTGAAGCCATGCCACTGTTTTTGCCTGTAATTGTTTGAGACTCTGACAAGTTTAGCCAAATGTTTTTTGCCTGTAATTGTTTGAGACTCTGACTGTTTCCTCTGTGCCTTTTTGTGCAAATAGGGATATCCAATTCACCTGGTTGCTGTTGTGACCTTTTGGTGCACTGCACAAAACTCTTCTTAAAAGAAGTGACTTTTGTGCTGTTTAACTGGAATGTCACATGGAACAGTTGGTTCATTTTGGTGGAACTACACAAAGGGAGATCTGTGTTCCAATCCTCATCATCCATATTGGCACCATAACCTTCCTTTAGGTAAGAATGATATTTAATGCATGTGTTCATCTCTATTTTCCGACTGCCATGAGAAAATAATGCTGTTTTTTACTAGTACACTTGTACTCCCTCCCTGACAAAACCAATTCTGAATTAGAAGGCCAATTATGTACTTGGTTTCAACAACTGGTGAGGAGAAAGAGAAACAGAGCATGAACAGGAAGAAGAAGAATAATAAACAGTGCCAAGGCGATCTTGCTGAAGCCAGAGGCCTCAGTCGAGGCTATTCAAGGGCTCCGGCAATGACTACCTTACATGTGAGACGATCCTCCAGGGAGCCCTTCCACTTCTGCTGTCTCACTTAATTAATTAGGAGTACTTAAGTACCACTAATTTATTACTACCTAATTTTCCTGTTGGAGTTAAATAAATCTTTAGTAGGACCCTATGCTGAATCATGTACGTGTGAATGTTTGTCTGTGGAGGTGAATCATGTGGTGGAGTAGGGAGGGAATATTATTAGTGTCATGACATAATAATGCTATTGTTTTGCATGTCAATTTATTGCCATTGGTTCAATGAGGCAATGGTTTGCGTATTCTCCATCATGAATTTGATGCTACTGTTTGAGTAATATGCTAATGTCATCCTATCCTTTCTCACTAAGCTAATGAAGGTTTCACCTTGTTCCTACTTGTGCAAAAAGGGATGATGTTGTGCCAATCATACATTTTAGTGGAACTACACAAGACAATACAATGAACTGTATCCCAGCCAGTGCTTTAACTCTGCTGGAAGTTCTTGATAATCTTTCGATATAATCTCAGCACTGGTAAACAAGAGTGATTTCAACCATACATTTGAAGTGCACAAAAATATATACTATTGTGCGATTCCAGTGAGTGCTTTATCATCTCTTATGGGACTACATGAATAAGCTTTTTTTCTCAGGTTGGTACGGGCCTAAGGCCTTCATCCATATTAGTTTGCTGTCATCTCTATTTGTATCGTGCTACTGTCATGAGAAACTCCTTTATCTTTGCACTTTTAAGTTTTGCAACCTATGATAAATGGCAATGCTTTGAGTGTTGAGTTGAGATAATTGGCACTGATTAAATAAACTAATACCTCTCTTTAAGCAAGACTACTATGTTGCTAACTTTACCCATTAAAATAATGAGGGTGCTTCTATTTGTTAGTGTATGTTTCATCAACTAGTCCCACTATTACAGTAATCTCACTCTCTCAATATATGTGCTAACAGGGATGCTCGATTTTGGTGGAACTGCACAAAAATTTTGGGTGCTTCATTGCCTCGACAGCTTCCGTCCTTTCCTGTCAGCCGCTAATCTCTGCTTCCTTTCTTCCTTTGCTGTCAGTCGCTTGGCTTATCTCGGCTTCCAGTCAAAGGAAATAGTAATTGATATGCTACCTCACACAGGTTGGTACTGGTCTTTATCCTGATTATTGTGCCTGTCATATGTATTGGTAATTTGGTATTGTGTTACTGTTTGCTGATTTCATAAAGGAGTAATTTGGAGCCTGAACTCGCAGGAAAATCATTACATCGGCTGATTTCAGTAGAACTGCACAAAATGATCAGATGGACAGGTACTTATGCTGCTACTATGTACTCCAAAGTTCACTCAGACAAGCATCGATGTTGACAGGAAGTGCCTATATTCATTCGAGTATCAACCAGCATCAACCAATTGTCAAACTCCAAGTATTAGGAGAGTGAACGCCAAAAATATTGCTTGGTGCATAGCCCAGAAAAACACAGTCCAGTCTTTGGTCCCAACTTGTGCCTTTTGGTTATCGGCACATATGGTAGCGAACTATATGGCATGGAGTCTAAAGATTCTAGACAAGTTGGTTGACGCGTATATTCATATGGCACTTAATCAGTCTACACACCAAGGATGCTCCATTTCAGTTGAACTGCACAAAAAAATTGGGTAGTTCATTTTCTGAACCGCCTCCTTTCTCGTCTTGAGATACAGGAGCAAGATGAGCCAGTAAACTAGTTGGATGAAAGTAGTGGCCAAGTTGCTCAAACCTCCCTCGGCACGAGGCCACTATTTGAGGATAAACCTACAAGCAAAGTTCAGATTGTCTGTGCTGCCTCTTATGTACTCGAAAGTTTACTCATACAAGAAATAATTTTAGCAAGAAGTACCTCTGATTGAACACCATTTACCAGTCTGTACCCTAGGTAATTAAAGTTCGTCCATGGATCATATTGGCTGTGATATCAATCATTTGGATGCATAAACATACTGAACATGTGTATATATGAATCTTTTTGTGAATTATGTATGAATATTGTCGTGTGATCTATCAATCATTTGGATGCATAGATATGTTGAGCTTGTGTATATATGAATCTTTTGAGTTGTTGATAGTGAATGTTGGCTATGAATATGAAAGTGTCCTGTGAACCTGAGTTTGATATGAATTTCAATAGAACCAGTTATAACCCTTCTCCTCCTCTCAATCTGCGACTGCACTGCCGCGTTTTCCCATCTCAGAGTCGTTCCCGTTCGGGGCCTCGCCGTCGTCCACCGCCTCGCTATGTCCGGTGCAGCGTTGTCAACAAACGAGAGTCGTCGGAAGAGGACTGTATGTGGAGAGCCTGACGGTTGGGACCCACGAGGTCCATGGTCGCCCGCAAGGAAAGTTCCTCCTTATTAAGCTGGAAAAAAAATGTTTCCTCCACCTGACAGTTGGGACCCACCGGCTGTATCATTGCACGAAAGGAAGTGCCTCCATGTTTTGTGAAAAAAATATTCATCCCATTGACAGCTGGGACCCGTCAGATTTGATGACTGACTTGTGGGCCTGCTAAGCGGACGTGTACGCACGGCTTTGTCAACTTAATCAACAAATGATTCTAGTAGATGGACCGTTGGATGTTAATCCAACAGCCGTGCTCCTTCTTCAACCTTTGTTCTTGCTCCTGTCTCCCGTGGGCGGCACCGCGGTTGTGCTGCCGCGCACCGGAACCAGTGAAGTTTCCCACTCCTCTCCATCTGTGACTCCACTGCCCCGTCTTCCCCATCTCCGGGCCATTCCAGTCTGGGTGCGTTCGGCACGGTGTGGTCAACATGGTCAACAACCGAGAGTCATCAGAAGATGACTGTACGTGAGAGGTTGACAGTGGGGACGCACCACGCCCATGGACGCATGCATGCAACGGAACACGACGAGGTCAACGTGGTCAAGGAACGACTTCCATCGGAAGTATACTATACGTGGAGAGTCTTAGCTGGGTCCACGGCCGCAGCAAGTAAGTGCCTCCTTATTACGCGGAAAATAATGATTCCTCCAACTGACAACAGGGACCCACTAGACGGGCCACTGTATTTTGCAGAAAAAAATGTTTGCCCCCTGACTGCTGGGACCCACCTAACGGGCCACCGTATTTCACGAAAAAAACGTCCCCCCCGCTGTCAGCTCGGACCCACCGGAAGTGTCTCCTTATTACGCACAAAAAAATGAATACTCCCCTGCTAGCTGGGACCCACCTTGGTGGGAGGCTGACTTGTGGGCCTACTAAGTTGACGGGGACGAAGGGCTTTGTCAACTTAGTCAATATTAACGATTCTAGCTCAAGTGACTGTACGATGTCCATCCAATGGCTGTAATGCTTCTTCAACCTCTGGTCTTCTTGCTCCAGCCGCCCAAACCAGCGCCGGTCGTGCCTCATGCTCCTGCCTCCCGTGGTCGACTGTGCTGCCGTGGAGGACTCACCGCCTCCTACTATTCCCACCGCTGGCCAGGCCCTGCGGCGACGGGAGCCTCACACCGCAACCAAACCAGTGAACCCTCGTACTCCTCTCCGCGCGGGCTTCCACTGTCGCATCTTCCTCGGCTGAGAAGCAGTATTCCCCGTTGAGAAGCAGTATTCCCCTGCCAAGGTGATGGCCCCCATTGAGGACGAGGAGATGGCCCCCATCGAGGACGAGGAGATGGCCCCCGGAGGGATGAGATCCCCCGGTGAGCTGCACAAGGTAAAAAATAATGGCTTATTACCATAGTTGTGGTTTTTGATTATTTGCAATGTGCTTGCTTTTTGATTATTTGCAATGTGCTTGCTTTTTGATTATTTGCAATGTGCTTGCTAATATGTTAGGGTTGTGCAGGTGCCGGTGGTTGTCCTTGATGATTCCGATGTCGTGGCCCGTCCTGTTGGCATCGCCCCGGAGATCGATTCCAATGCCGCTGTCCATCCTGTGGACATCGCCCCAAAGATCAATTTCGATGTCGCGGTCAGTCCTGTGGACATCGCCCCAAAATGCGATTCCCATGCCGTTGTCCGTCCTGTGGTCATTGCCCGAGAGATCGATGACAAGAAATTGTTGGTCGCGCTAATCCTTCAGGGTAGTTTGCATTGCCCTGTGTTTAATTACCAGAACGATGCGTGTTATCAAACCATCTTAGGGCTAGTGCACTGTCTTGTGTGGGCGGATCTTGCTACTTTTGTTTGATAGTGAATCATGCGATGAATCATGCGAACCCTCTCCGAGTTATGGAAACAGATGTATCCTCGCCAGCTTTTGATGTAATATATGGCATGCTTAGATGTAAGTTTGAACTGTTTATCATATCAGCAGGGCTTGTTTCATGATTCTTGGTGTTAGTAGGCTAGCTACTGTGCGAGCTATAGTACTTGCAAAACACTCACCGAAGAGAAACGTTGGGGCTGATGAGCTCGTGGTACATTTATACTTATCCCTCGTCGATCGACCAATAGCCCTAGCTCCTAAAATTGTAGGCTTAGCAATCGATCAGACAATAGTCGACATACATTCAGGCCTCATTTGGTTCATAGGGTAGGAAAATCGTAGCAAAAGTACAGAGAACGTGCAACACAAAATCATAGCAGTGCAGAGATGTACTCCCTTTGTTCCAAAATAGATGACCTAGGCGGGCTAGTTTGGCCTAGTGGGTTTCAGTGATATGACGTGGTACAGTGCCGTATGGTCTTTGCGTGTGGTAGCAGTATTGCGGGTACAGTAAGTTTTTTTGAAGAAGCGGAATTCAATGAAGTCATGATGGTTCCTTCGTCCAAACAACTTACAGTGGGAAAGGTTGGGCCTGCGATACGACCGGGGTAGACCAGGATAATTTTGTGCATGGCGGGTGGACCAGGATGGTCAACGTCCCACATGTTGGCGAATGAAACTATTCTTTTCGATATAGAGGACGAGCAACGAGTATTCATTGTTTATTTTTGATGAAAGCTATTGTCTCCACTGTTACTCCTTGACTTCCACTGCCGCATCTTCCCCGGCTCCGCGTCGTCCCCTTCCTAGGCCTCGCCGTCGTCCACCGCCGTAGTGCTCTCCGTGCGGCGTGGTCAACGTGGTCAAGGAATGACTTCCATCAGAAGAGCACTGTACGTGGAGAGGCTGACAGCTGGGTCCACGGCCAGAGCCTAGTTTTTTTGTGATTTGCCAAGTAAGTCGCTTTGTCAGGCCTGTTGGGCTGCAAATCTTTCAAGACGAGGAGAGCTTTCATTCGGCTGGCCGAGAAAATGGCCCATCAGTAATGAGAAATGGGTTGTACATTTTTAAAACACATCAAACCGGCAATTAGTTTCAAATATCTTTTTTTCATTTCAAGATTTTAAATTACATTAATTTTTATGCGTGGAGAATTTGTTGGATTTTATATTGATATACATTTATTTTTAAAATCAGTTTGAATGTGAGTCGAAATTCAGGATTAAAAACAGTTTGGACTGCACCGAAATATGCAAAGTTTCGTATATTTTTTTAACCGTGGCCACAGTATGGGCTGTAATGCTAACAAAAAGAATATGGGCTCCAAAAAAACCTTAAGAATTAGCAAATGGGCTGTAAATTATTAGAAATAATGGCAGATGGGTTGTATGCTATTTTCCACAGATTTGAGGCTTTCCTAAAAAAAATGACGCACAAGCAGCGACTGTTGGATTGCCATCCAACGGCCGTCGTGCTTCTTCAATCTCTGCTCTTCCTGCTCCAGCCGCTCAAACAAGCGCCGGCGGGACTGCCTGCTCCCTCCTCCCCGCGGCTGGCTCTGCTGCCGCGCAGGCCTCACCGCCCCACCGTACTCCCATCGCTGGCCTAGCCATCCCTCTACTCACCCACACCTGCTGTTATTCTCCGGCGACGGCAGACGAACCAGTAAACCCTCGTACAGCCGTACTCCCCTCCGCGTGGGAAATAACTGCAGAGTCTTCCCTGCCTCCGTGTCGTTCCTTTCCTAGGCCTCGCCGTCGTCCACCGCCCTGGTGCTCTCGGCGCGGCCTTATCAACATGGTCAACGACTGACATGCATCTGAAGTGGACTGTACGTGGAGAGGCCGACAGCTGGGTCCACGACCGCACGCAAGGAAATGCCTCCTTATTACGCGCAAAATAATGATTCCTCCACCTGACATTAGGGACCCACCGAAAGGGCCTCAGTATTTCATGAAAAAAACGTTACTGCCGCTGACAGCTCGGACCCACCAGCTATATCTTCGCACGCAAGGAAGTGCCTGCTTATTACGCACAAAAAAATGAATACTCCGCCTGTTAGCTGGGACCCAGTATAGTGGCAGGCTGACTTGTGGGCCTACTAAGTTGACGGGGACGGAGGGGTTTGTCAATTTGTCAATAATATGCATGATTCTAGCTCCAGTGATCGTACAATGTCCATCCAACGGCCGTAGTGCTTCTTCAACCTTTGGTCTTCTTGCTCCAGCCGCCCAAACCAGCGCCGGCCGTGCCTCGTGCTCCTACCTCCCGTGGCCGACTGTGATGCGGCGGAGGCCTCACCGCCCCCTACTACTCCCACCGCTGGCCAGGCCATCCCTCTACTCACCCACACCCCCTATTATTCTGGGGCGACGGCAGCCTCACCCTCGTACTCCTCTTCGCGTGGGCATCCACTGCTGCGTCTTCCCCGGCTCCGCATCGTCCCCTTCATAGGCCTCGCCGTCGTCCATCACCGTGGTGCTCTCGACGCGGCGTGGTCAATGTGGTCAACGACTGACTTCCATCGGAAGAGTACTGTGCGTGGAGAGGCTGACAGCTGGGTCCACGGCGGCCGCAAGGAAGTGCCTCCTTATTACGTGCAAAATAATTATTCCTCCACCTGACAGCAGGGACCCACCGGACGGGCCACCAGTATTTCGCAAAAAAAAGTTTCCCCACTGACTGCTGGGACCCACCAGCTACATCTTCGCATGCAAGGAAGTGCATCCGGGCAAAAAAAACCAAAACGATTCACCCCCTGACTGCTGGGACCCACCAGCTACATCTTCGCAGGCAAGGAAGTGCCTGACAGTCGGGACCCACCTGGTCGAAGCGTACGTAGCGTTGTCATTCTGGTCGTGAACGTGTACGTACATACTGGTCGATGTAGAGGCACGCACGTGTCGTAGTAGAGGCGTGCACGTAGCATGTACACGTACGTACAACGACGAGGGTGCAAGAAAGATAATACGGCCACGTACGTACATACGGGCAGGGTCTCGAACGCCTACTCGCGCATACGTACATGGCTGGGTCGGAACGGAGAAACAGCGTCATCGTCGTGTTCATGGGGAGCCAACCGGCTGGGTCGGAACGGAATGTGTGGTCGTGTTCATCGGGAGGGCTTCGACGGAATAGGCGATGGAAACGAGGCCTGGCATAAGGAAACGGACCTCCTACATTCAGAACGGGGTCCTGTTGATCAGGAGAGGTGTGGCATACCGCAAAACGGAGGAAACGGACCTCCTACGGTCGAAACGGGGGTCCTGTTGATCGGAAGGGGTGTGGCATACCGCAAAACGGATGAAACGGACTTGTGTTGGAGCGCTACGGTCGAAACGGGGGTCCTGTTCATCGGGAGGGGTGTGGCGTACCGCAAAACGGATGAAACAGACTTGTGTTCAAGCGCTACGGTCGAAACGGGGGTCCTGTTCATCGGGAGGGGTGTGGCGTACCGCAAAATGGGACTCCACGGGATACTGTTCATCTCCACTGTCGACCTCCTCCAGCCTCCACGGGCTACCGTCGACCTCCTCTAGCATCCACGGGCTCCTGTTCATCCAGCCTCCGCCGCGTGCTACTCCATCGGCTACTGTTCAACAACTCATCCATCGTCTACTGTTCATCCAGGCCTCCACCGTCTACTGTTCATCCTGCCCTCCACCGTCTACTGTTCATCCAGCCCTCCACACCACGGGGTCCTGTTCAACCACCCCTCCATGGCCACCCCTCCACCGTCT
>NC_041386.1:659054835-659070992 GCF_002162155.2 Triticum dicoccoides | reverse complement strand
GATCGGCTTCAGTTAGCAGCAGTAGCAAAGGAATCGTTCCATCGGGTTCAGTTAACAGCCGTCGATCAATTGCTTGGGTTCAGTAATGTGTAGCCTGCAGTGCAATCGCTCGGTTTCAGTTAGAGCCCAACGCCTTGCTCGGGTTCAGTTAGAGCCAACGCCTCGCACGTGTACGAGAGAAACGCGCATCGCTCGGCCCCCGACCTCCCACCGTAACAGGCAACTCCCCGAAATTTTCCTCCCCCTCGCTTCTACCATGGTTTTTTCCGTCATGGACGGCCCAAAGAATGTCATGCAGCTGCGTCTACGGCCCGCCCAGGATGAAAAGCCCATTTTCTGTCATGATTTTTTGTCATAGAAGTAGGATCCCACCACATCTATGATGATACCGGGTTTTGTCACAATTATCGTCATAGAAGTGTCATATGTATGACAGAAAAAAATTCGTTCGGCCCAAAATGTCACGGATGTGTCTTTTTTCTGTAGTGTGAGGATTCACACAATGATGACCATGCTAAATTAAAGAAAGATCTTGATCATGCTCTTGTTGTATCTTGTGTGCTCAATTCCGAGAAGGCTAAACTTGGGGTTGACCATGCTAGACTCAAGTAGGAGTTTGATATACTTGACAAGGCTCACAAGGCCTTGAAGGGTGCTCATGCTAGCCTCAAGGAGTCTCATGATCAACTCCAAGTGAAGCTAACCAACGAGAAAGCCACTTTTCCTCATATGGTCTTAATTGAGAATGCAAATGCTACTAACCCGTGTTGTGAGCATGTGCATCTTGTGGAGGAGAATGCCAAGTTGAAGGAGCAACTTGAGAAAGGCCTTGTGTCTTGCATACAAGGTAAGAAGAATCTCAATGACCTTTTGAGCAATCAAAAGGAAGTTGTGGCCAAGGAGGGAGTTGGGTTCGCACCCAAGTCCAAGAACAAGAAGAAGAATGACAAGGCCAAATGACCTTCTCCTCTCAAGCAAACTTTTGTGAAGGAGGGAGAGGGTGCTTCTAAGGAGAAGAAGAACAATGTGAAGGGTGGTGATGTCAAAAAGGGCAATGCCACCCCTTCCAACAAAGCCGGCGACTTTAACCCTTTCTATGTGTTGTGTCGTGCTAGTGATGGGCATGTTTACGCTAAATTTGTTGGTTCTCCTTATGAGTACATTGAATGGTCTATTTGGGTTCCTAAGACCCTTGGTACTAACATCAAAGGACCCATTACAAAATGGGTACCTAAAACCAAGCATTGATATCTTGTAGGTGTTTGCTTCCGATGGGGGATCATGGTTGCTCGATAGTGGAGCCACAAATCATATGACTGGAAGCAAGGACTTGGTGGTGGACGTGCACAAGATCCTATCTATGCCCACCAATGTAGAGTGGGGTGATGCCTTGTCTTCTAAGGTATTGGGTCTTGGCAAGGTAGCCATTTCTCATGATCTCACGATCGAGACAGTCATGCTTGTTGAGTCCCTTGCATACAATTTACTTTCCGTTCGTCAACTTGCAATCATGGGTTTTTCCACATTCTTTGATATTGATACCGTGGCCCTCTTTTGGAGCAAGACTCTTAAAGTAGCCTTTGTTGGGCATGTCGAGAACGGTCTTTATGTGATTAACTTTTCGGAGCGACCCACTAAGATCATGACATGCCTAGTGGCTAAAGTTGATGTGGGGTGGCTTTGGCATCGCCATTTAGCCCATGTCAATATGAGATCTTTGCAAAGTCTTCTCAAGGGGGACCATGTCCGTGGACTAATAAATGTTAGCTTTGCCAAAGATCGTGCTTGTAGTGCTTGTATCAAAGGGAAGTTACATGAGAAGGCTCAACCTCCCTCGACTATCATCTACTCGAAGAGACCCTTGGGGATCCTTCACATGCATCTCTTTGGGCCTCCATCCTTTGATAGTCTTGGGGGTAGAAAGTATTGCTTGGTGATTGTCGATGGTTACTCAAGGTACACTTGGGTATATTTCTTCAAGAGGAAGAGTGAAACTCAACAAACTATCATCGACTTTGCAAATGAAGCTCAAGGTCAACACGATGCAAATATCTTGACAATAAGAAGTGACAACAACATCGAGTTCAAGAACTACACCTTGGATGAGTTTCTTAGTGATGATGGAATCAAGCATCAATATTACGCACCATACACCCCTCAACAAAATGGTGTTGCAGAGAGGAAGAATCAGACATTGATGGACGTGGCAAGGACCATGATGGCGGAGTTCAAGTCTCCTTACAACTTTTGGGCCGAAGCCATCAACATCACGTTTCATGCATCCAATCGGCTCTATCTCTGCAAAGGCTTGAACAAGACTCCATATGAAATACTCACTGGTAACAAGCCCAGCCTCAAGTACTTCCGGATGTTCGATTGTGTTTCATTCTCAAGAAAGGTGTTTGTTTGTCTAAATTTTAGGCTAGAGCTCATGAGGGAATATTTTTTGGTTATGCTACAAACTCTCATACTTACCGTGTCCTCAACAAGTCCACGGTACTCATTAAGGACGTGTAACATCGATTTTGACGAGAATAACGGCTCCCAAGTGGAGCAAAGTGGTACTTGTGATGTAGGTGATGAAATTCGTCCCCAAGCCATAAGAAGAATGGGTGTTGGTCATACCCTACCCATTGAGGAACCCCTTGTGGATGAAGGATAAGGACAATGCTCCACTCAAATGGAGCCATCACCAACCCAAGACCCACACGCTTCCGAAGAACAAAATGAAAGCCCTCAACCAAGTGAACAAGATCAAGCGCAAGATCAACCTCAAGATGGTGGTGAGCCACCAAGTGATGCCCAAGGTCGAGTTCTCCCCTCCAAGCAAGTTCAAAATCAAGAGCAACCTCAAGATCAAGGACAAGCTCAAGACGGCGTTCAAGGTGATCAAGTTTCCACTCCTCTTCTCACACCCGAGGAGGAATTGGAGCGTCGTGCCGCTAAGATTGCATCCAAGCTCACAACCAAAGGTCATGTCATGAAGAATGTGCTTGGAAGCATAAGAAAGGGTGTAAGCACTCATAGAAAATTAGAAAACTATTGTGAACATCACGCATTTGTTTCTTGTGTCAAACTCCAAAAGGTCTATGAGGCGCTTGAGGATCCGGATTGGCTCAATGCCATGCATGAAGAACTCAACAACTTCAAGAAAAACCAAGTGTGGAGATTGGTGCCAAGGCCAACGGGGAATCATAATGTCATTGGAACCAAGTCGATATTCAAGAACAAGCAAGATGCTCATGGGATCATTGTTCACAACAAGGCTTGTTTGGTGGCACAAGGCTACTCCCAAGTCGAAGGTATCAACTACGGTGAAACCTTTCCTCCTGTTGCTTGCCATGAATCTATTCGTTTGTTGATTGCTTATGCTTCTCATCATAATTTCAAGTTGCAACAAATGGATGTGAAGAGTGCTTTTCTTAATGGTCCTATTAATGGGTTGGTGTATGTCAAACAACCCCCGGGGTTCGAGGATTCCTATTTCCCCGATCATGTGTACCAACTCGACAAGAAACTCTATGGCCTTAAACAAACCCCGCGTGCGTGGTATGACCATCTTACCGAGTTGTTGCAAGATCGTGGGTTTGAAATTGGGAAAATCGACCCCATTCTTTTTACTAAGAAGGTCAAAGGGGAGTTGTTTGTATGCCAACTATATGTTGATGACATTATCTTTGGTTCCCCTAACAAAGATTTCAATGAGGAATTTTCTGCTCTCATGACCTCAAAGTTCAAGATGTCTATGATGGGAGAGTTGAGGTTCTTTCTCGGGTTCGAAATCAAGCAAAGAAGAGAAGGAACCTTCATCAACCAAGCCAAGTACACTGAAGACATGCTCAAGAGATTCAAGATAAGTGATGTCAAGCCGGCCTCCACTCCAATGCCTGTCAAATGCCAACTTGACATAGATCCCAATGGTAAAGCAGTGGATCAAAAGGTATATCTCTCCATGACTGGCTCCTTGCTTTACCTTTGTGCATCTAGACCGGATATCATGTTGAGTGTGGGAATTTGTGCACGGTTTCAAGCCGCACCTAAGGAAAGCCACTTTTTGGCCGTCAAGCGAATCTTTCGATATTTGGCTCATACCCCAAACTTTGGCTTATGGTACCCAAGAGGAGCCAACTTTGATCTTTTGGGTTATTCAGACTCAGATTGGGCGGGAGACAAAGTGGATAGAAAGTCCACCTCTGGAGGGTGCCAATTTCTTGGTTGGTCTTTGGTGAGTTGGTCTTCTAAGAAGAAAAGTTGTGTGTGTCTCTCGTCCACCGAAGTGGAGTATGTGGTTGTCGGTAGTTGCTGTGCTCAACTTCTATGGATGAGGCAAACTTTGAAGGATTACGATGTCACTTGTGACGAAGTGCCTCTTTGGTGTGGCAATGAAAGTGCCATCAAGATCTCTCTCAACCCGGTGCAACACTTCAAGACGAAGCATATTGAGATTCGAGATCACATTAGGCGAGGGGAGATCAAGCTCAAGTATGTCAACACTCATGATATCCTTGCAGATATTTTCACGAAGCCCTTGGACAAAGCAAGATTTTGCGAGTTAAGGCATGAGATAAATATCATTTATTCGAGCAATGTAGCTTGAACCCTTGCACACCCCACCATACTCATCTTGATATCTTGTTTAGGTGTAGGCATGGACATAGGGGAGTGTTGTTCTCTAAACGAACTCTCCCTCCCCCCATTATGCATAAATTGATCAACTCTTTCACATTAGCCATTTTTTATGGTACATGTGCTTCAAAGACGAGTTTTGGTCATGGGCCCAAGGATAATTCTTCGCGGTGCCATACCAATTGACTCAAACATAGGTGGCTTCGGCCACCGTCCTCTCCTCTTGAGAGGTCGTTGCTTGTGCTTGTTCCTTGTTGTATTTTTCCTTCTTGTTGTGTCGTGGTTGTGTCTGTGTTGCCTCGGGGTGTGTGTGGTTGTGTATCCGTTTGCATGAAGGTTGCATTGCAAAGGCTGTTTTCCTCTCTTATTTGCGAAACTTGCATTTTCTTGGGTATACAGTACTACCGTGGCTTGATTGTTCACGGTACTACCACAACTATCACGGCAATAATCTTTTACTGCCGCTGGACGAGTGGTACTCCCACCCAGCGTGTGGTACTTCCTCCCGGCCGGTACTACCATGATGACCCGCGGTACTACCACACAGTCGTGAGCGAGTGGGGGTTAAGAGCGGGCAGGGGGAGTTCTAACTCCCCCATACCCATTCAACTCCTTTTCCCCACGTCGTCTCTCTCTCTCCTACCCAAGAACGGCGCCGGAGGACCTCACCGGATCTATCTCCTGAAGGAAATATGCCCTAGAGGCAATAATAAAGTTATTATTTATTTCCTTATATCATGATAAATGTTTATTATTCATGCTAGAATCGTATTAACCGGAAACATGATACATGTGTGAATACATAGACAAACTTAATATCACTAGTATGCCTCTACTTGACTAGCTTGTTAATCGAAGATGGTTATGTTTCCTAACCATAGACATGAGTTGTCATTTGATTAACAGGATCACATCATTAGGAGAATGATGTGATTGACTTGACCCATTCCGTTAGCTTAGCACTTGATCGTTTAGTATATTGCTATTGCTTTCTTCATGACTTATACATGTTCCTATGTGAAAGTGCAACTATCCCTAGGTGGTTTTGGTAATTCCTAACAACATATAGCTCATTGAGCTAATAGTATTCCAAGATGAATATTTCAGGAAAAGTTCAATGGATGGCATGGCATGGATGAGAAAAGTGGATCCCTCAAAATACTAAGGATAAAAGGATTGGCTCAAGCTCAAAAGCTCAAGACTCTTCATTTTACATTTTAGTGATCCAAGATCACATTGAGTCTGTAGGAAAAGCCAATACTATCAAGGAGGGATGGGGTCTTGTTTAATGAGTTTCTTGCTCCACAGTGCTTAGTGATATGCTCAAAAACCCTCAACTACTTTCTCATATCCACATATGACCTAAACCAAAAGTCAAACTCGGCCCCACCGATTCTTTCTATCCGGCGCCACCGAGTTCAGATGTCATAGCCACTGCCACAAAGTCTAGGCAAATCGGTCTCACCGATAGGGATCTCGGTCTCACCGAGATGGGGTTTTAATCTCTCGGTTTCCCTTCGTAACATTTCGGTACCACCGAGATGAGCGATCGGTCCCACCGAGATTGCAATGTAAACTCTGTGTTTCCTTTTCGTAACATT
This sequence comes from Triticum dicoccoides, assembly GCF_002162155.2. Lineage (NCBI taxonomy): Eukaryota > Viridiplantae > Streptophyta > Magnoliopsida > Poales > Poaceae > Triticum > Triticum dicoccoides. The sequence goes on along the minus strand of NC_041386.1, from coordinate 659,064,765 downwards.
TCGGTCTCACCGAAATGAGCGAACCGGTCGCACCGAGTTTACCTGACCAACTCTCTAGTTAGCTTATTACCAAAATCGGTCTTACCGAGTTTGTGTAATCCGTCTCACCGAGATTACGTTATGCCCTAACCCTAACCATATCAGTCCTACCGAGTTGCATGTCGGTCCCACCGAAAATCCTAATGGTCACTAGGTTTACTAAATCGGTCTGACCGAGTTTGTTAATTCGGTCCCACCAAGATTGGTAAATTGTGTGTAACGGTTAGATCTTGCGTGGAGGCTATATATACCCCTCCACCTCCTCTTCATTCATGGAGAGAGCTATCAGAATGAACCTACACTTCCAACTTACCATTTTTGAGAGAGAACCACCTACTCATGTGTTGAGACCAAGATATTCCATTCCTACCATATGAATCTTGATCTCTAGCCTTCCCCAAGTTGCTTTCCACTCAAATCTTCTTTCCACCAAATCCAAATCCTGTGAGAGAGACTTGAGTGTTGGGGAGACTATCATTTGAAGCACAAGAGCAAGGAGTTCTTCATCAACACACCATTTGTTACTTCTTGGAGAGTGGTGTCTCCTAGATTGGCTAGGTGTCACTTGGGAGCCTCCGACAAGATTGTAGAGTTGAATGAAGGAGTTTGTAAGGGCAAGGAGAGCGCCTACTTCGTGAAGATCTACCGCTAGTGAGGCAAGTCCTTCGTGGGCGACGGCCATGGTGGGATAGACAAGGTTGCTTCTTCATGGACCCTTCGTGGGTGGAGCCCTCCATGGACTTGCGCAACCATTACCCTTCGTGGGTTGAAGTCTCCATCAACATGGATGTACGATAGCACCACCTATCGAAACCACGACAAAAACATCCGTGTCTCCAATTGTGTTTGAATTCTCCAAACCTTTCCCCTTTACATTCTTGCAAGTTGCATGCTTTACTTTCCGCTGCTCATATACTCTTTGCATGCTTGCTTGAATTGTGTGAAGATTGCTTGACTTGTGCTAAGATAGCTAGAATCTGCCAAAGACTAAAATTGGGAAAAGGTTAAGTTTTTAATTGGTCAAGTAGTCAAATCACCCCCCCCCCCTCTAGACATACTTCCGATCCTACAAGTGGTATCAGAGCTTTGGTCTCCATTTGCTTTGATTTCCATAGCTTTTGGTGGTCATAGCCTTGGTTTCACAACCTAGGAGAGTATGGCATCTAGCGAGGGAAATTATCACCGTAGAGGTCCTTACTTTGATGGTATGAATTTTGCTAGTTGGAAGCATAAGATGAAAATGCATATTTTCGGACATAACCCCGCCGTTTGGGCTATTGTATGTATTGGCTTGCAAGGTGAATTCTTTGATGGGAGAGAACCAAATCGTGAAGCTAGCGCTGTAGAGTTGAAGATGCTGCAATACAACGCTCAAGCTTGTGATATCCTCTTCAACAAATTGTGCCCCGAAGAATTCAACAAAATCAGCCGTCTTGAGAATGCAAAGGAAATTTGGGATACTTTGATTGATATGCATGAAGGTACCGACTCCGTCAAGGAATCCAAGTTGGATGTGCTCCAAAGTCAACTTGACAAGTTCAAAATGAAGGATGGTGAAGGTGTCGCTGAAATGTACTCTAGGCTTGCTCTTATCACAAATGAGATTGCGGGCTTAGGAAGTGAAGAGATGACCGACAAATTCATCATCAAGAAGATCCTAAGAGCATTGGATGGAAAATATGATACCGTGTGCACATTGATCCAAATGATGCCCAATTACAAGAATCTCAAGCCAACAGAGGTCATTGGAAGAATTGTTGCTCATGAGATTTCACTCAAGGATAAGGAGGAACTTCACAACAAGTCAAGTGGTGCTTACAAAGCCTCATGTGAAGCCCCTACATCATCAAGTAAGAAACAAACCTTCAATGAAGAATTGAGCTTAATGGTGAAGAACTTCAACAAATTCTACAAGAGTAGAAGCAAAGAAAGAAGCTCCAAGTCAAGGTCCTACAACGACAAAAGATCTTCTAGTCGAGAGCGCAATTGCTACAATTGTGGGAGACCCGGACACTATTCCAATGAGTGTACGGCACCCCACAAAAGAAGAGAAGAATCACCACCAAGAGAGAGGAGGAGTAGAGATGATCGTTATGAACGAAGAACATCCCGGAGAATCAAGGATTTAGAAAGGAAGGACAAGTCATCAAGGAGCTACACAAAACGAAGACATCAAGATCATGTTGGTGAATGGGTATCCGGCTCCGACTCCGACAATCACTCTGAAGGAAGCTACCACTCCGACCCCGAACATACTCAAGATGAAGGTGTTGCCGGTCTAGCACTTGTGTCAACCAACTCCTACGACATATTTGATTCACCAAATGAAGGACTTGGAAGATGCTTCATGGCTAAAAGCCCTAAGGTAACACACCCCAAGTATGTTGATTTCAATATTGATGAAGATGACTTGTTAGGTGATGATGATTTACTTGTTGACAACTCTAGTGATGAATACTATGATCAAACGTCAATTAATCATGTTAATCAAGATAAAACGAATGACAATGATAATGAGAAGATTGAGCTTCTTACTAAAGAACTAAACACTCTTAAGTTAGCTCATGAAACTATCTTAGAAGATCATCAAGAACTTTTAAGGACTCATGAGAAATTACGCTTTGAAAAGCTCAACCTTGAGCAAGAGCATGAGTTCTTAAAGGCAATCAATGATGATCTCCGTAAGAAAAGTTCTTCTTACATTTCGAAGCGTTTACTCTTAGCTACTTACATGCCTCAAGTCAAGTCCATTAACAAAAATAAGAAGGATTCTTCCTCTAGTAGTAACAATAATCATGCTAAATCCAATATTGTTGCTTCTAGTAGTTCTCTTGATTCCACTAATGATTCTCTTAGCCAAGTTACACATGAGCAAGAAAATAGCTTATTGAAGGGAATTATAGAGAAAGGTGTTTACAAGAGCCTTGCCGGGAGTAAGAAATTTGAGGAAATTGTACGCAAGCAAGGAAGGCACCGGAAGAACCAAGGTGTTGGTTTTGAACGAAAGTTCAATGCCAATGGAGTTGAGTGGGAAGAAGATCAATATCCCAAGATGAAGTTTGTTCCTCAACAAGAGAAGTACGATCCTACTTCCTTCAAGGGGACACAAGCTCAAGATGATCTTCCACCACAAGACCACAAGCAAAAAGGCAAGGACAAGCTTCAAGAGGAGATTGATGCATTTGAATAAGCTCCTAAGGCCTTGGTCAAGTGGGTTCCCAAGACTACGTCAAGTTCTACTTCATCAAGTACGACTACAACTCCAAGGATTCCCATCAAGATGATGTGGATCCCGAAGAAGAAGAACTAGAGAGTTCTTGAGGGTGACTCCGCCAACATACTTCACTCATATCTTTTTGGCAACAACAAGTGCAATCAACTTCCATATCTTGCACTAGTTCAAGGAGTCACAAACCCTCTTGTTGGTAAGACAAGGGACAAGGTAACCTAATGCTTTCATGGACATCATCTTGTGTGCATCACTCTATGTCTATGGATATACTTGTTTGTTCCTTGTGGGACTAGCCCGTGTAGGTATTGAAAGTGCAACTCACTCCAAAGGATTGCTCCAAATGATCTTCATCAACATTGAGCACCCACATCTTCAACACCTACATGAAGTCATCATCGACAAAACCCAAGGTTAGTTCATCCCTCTATGGGGGGATCTCACATCTAGGGGGAGCTTAACTCTATGAATTGAGTCAAAGCAACTCTAATGGTGTGAACACATCAATGCATTATGTAAAAGTGGTAACCCCACTTGAGCTTAAACGATGAGTATGACCTATGATCAAATGTTCTCATTTGACTCCTAAGTCAATATACTCATATATAGATGACCTAGTCATCGCCAATTGTTTGATAGATGCTATAATTGGTTGTGCATGCCTTGCCACATATTTCATTTGTCATTTTATTGTGTGAGCATGTTGGTTGCATATTTAACTCATTCGAGGACATCCACTTGTTGCTTTGATTGATTGGCTCCTTTTTCTGTTGCCAAGTGGATGAACAAGAATGCCTAAGAACCTTCTCTAGCTATCTATGCTTTTCTTGTCTCAAACTCTATTCATGCTACATCACAAATTTTGATCAAGTCAGATTCGAACCACTTTGTGTGAGGAGCACTCGGAGTCCCTGATTCGTCATAGACTTAAACTTCCAAAACTTCTTTGTGTATTTCGGTCTGACCGATTCTTCCATTTTGGTCATACCGAGATCACTAAGTCGATCTAGGTTTTCAATCTCGGTGCAACCGATTTGAACATTTCGGTCACACCAAGTTGCTGTAACTGTCAACAGTTATGCATCTCGGTGCCACCGAGTTGTTCCACTCGGTCACACTGACAGGGTCGGGCTATATATACTCACGGGCAAAAATTTGGAAACTTTCTCCAAACCCCTTCGCCCGCGCATAGCTCGCTCTGCCTCCAGGGTCTCCGGATCGTCCTCTTCGTCGCCAGCCGCCTCCAGTCGCTGGTCTCCGCCGCCGTCAACGAAATTCAACCCCGACATTGCCGTTGTAGCGAGTTCATCGCCAAGCTAGGGTATGGACTCGATCACAGTGCTATCCCCGTCCAATTCCTAGCACATTGTGTTCATCATGATTCTTGCCACGATTGAAACGATTCTATACAGTCAAAACAATCCATAGATTAGAAGTGAATTGGAAATTTATGGTTAGGTTTCCGCCGAAACCATCTCGGACCCACCGAGTTGTAAAACTCGGTTCCACCGATTCGGCTAAGGCCATTGCACAAGTAATTCTCGGTCGAACCGAGAATTGCAAATCGGTGTGACCGAGTTCAGAACTTTGTGAAACCCTAGCAGTCTCGGTGCCACCAAACTGTGACTCGGTCTCACCGAGATCACTAGTTTAGGTTCCAAAAGCTGCTTCAGTATCACCGAGTTCGCAAATCGGTTGATCCAAAATGCTTTCTGTGGAAAACTAAAACTAAATTTTTGAATCATTCTTTTGCAAAAACCTTTGTATTTTGTGATGCTCGTCCATTCTATCTCATCTATATCTACTCACAGGGTCAGGAGTCAGTGATTGCAGTATGTCTGATCAAAGTTCTTGGCAATCCCTCTATGAGGAGAGACTCTGAAGAGGAAGAGGAAGAAGAGACTGCTGCTCCAGCACCCAAGGCACAAAAGCTTATGGGTGATGCTATTAGGTCAGGGGCTGCATTATCAAAGCCCAGAGAAGCACCCAAAGCTACCTCCAAGCCCAAGACTGCACCTAAGAGGAATACTAGGAACATACCAGCTGCTGAGAAGAACAAGGCCCTAGTGCCTGAAGTTGTTGCTAAAGAAGAAGATGATGAAGAGCATATCTTGAGAAAGTTGAAGCCAAAGATTCCAGACCACAACGATGCTCATCTAGTTGCTGAGAAAATGAAGCTAAGGAAGGATGCTGGACTCAGACAGTGGAGGTTTTCTGATCCTTATGCAATCAGGAGAAGGACTGCTGTTGACTACAAATTCCACACTAAGGAACAGCAGGATTTCTATGAGATTGTGCTACTGGACAAGAAACCTATAGTTTGTGACATGAGGTGGGTGGACTGGAAATACATGAAGGAGAATGAGAAACACTACCCAGGTGTGTTTGACAGCTTCAAGGGTTATGGAGTTGATGACTTTGTTGGACAGAAGTTCACAAAGTGGAATGATGAGCTCATAATGCAATTCTACTCCACAGCTCACTTTTATCCTGATGGCAGAATAGTTTGGATGTCTGAAGGTACAAGGTACCAATCAACAATTGAAGAATGGGAAAATCTGATCAATGCACCAAAGGAGAAAGAAGATGACTTGGATGTCTATGCCAAGAAGAAAATGGATCACAACTCAATGGCACACATGTACAAGGAGATACCAGATGATGCTCTTGAGACTCACAAGTTTGGGTCTGTACATTTCCTTCTGTCAGGACTGCCAACGATCAACTGGATCCAAAGGCACACACTCTTGCCCAAGTCAGGTGATCACAACATGATCAGAGGCCATGCAATAAAATTGCTACACATATTTGATGTGCCACAGAAGTTCAAGGTCATGAGCCTCATAGTTGAGACTATCAAGAGGACAGTAGCAGACCAGAAGAGAAGTTGTGGGTATGCCCCACAGATCCAGGAGCTGATCAACTCCAAGATGTGCACAGGCACATATTTGTTGGATAAGGAACACATGCCTATCTATCCAGACTTTGAGGACAACCAAGTAGTCATGAATGAAAATGAACCATCTTCAGTGCAAGCACAAGAGAAGAAGGAGAAGGCAAACAAGGAGAAGGCTGCCAAGATGCCAACAATTGATGAGGCATCTAAGTACTTTCTGAAGAGCAAACAGGACCATCTTGGTTACTTGATAGCATCCACACTCAGGATTGAGAAAGGGTTGGCCACCCTAACTCAAAACCAGGAGAGCCTGGAAAGAATCATGGAACAAAAATTCTATGACTTAGATGTAAAAGTAACTGAGATCCAGTCTGTTGTGGAGCAGCTTCAGGATGATATGCAGGAGAGGAAGGGCAAGACAACCACTGATGCATTTGCCAGAGTGCCTAGAGCTCAGAGATCAGTTGTTGTGCCTGTGACAGACACCAGAGCCACTACATCTGCACCAGCTACAGCTCCAGTGCAACCAGCTCCAGCACCTACTCCTCCAGCTCCATCCACATCAACTGAAGTCTTCGTCCAAGGAGCCATCTCTACACCACCACCTGAAAATCAAGCCTGAGAGTCGTTTTAGTACTATTCATTTTCTATGAACTTTTTGGTAACTTGTTGCCAAAGGGGGAGAAAAATGTATAGATCATAGGCTTCGAGAGAGAGTGTTGCTTTTTGTTCTCTCTTGCTTTTAGTGGTTGAACTTTATTTGCTTGTTTGAGCTACCTTACATCTGTGTGATACCTGGATGATCATGTGTTTGATCATATGCTACATTTATGCTTGTTGAATGATTATTCCTTTTATCTCTATATGATCATTCACTTTGCTTGGTGATGAGTGCATGTATTCAATCTTTATTATTTTGAGCGCTCCACCAAGATGTATGTGACATGGAATAGTAACCCATGAGCCTAACTCCTTGTGCATTTGCAGCCCAAAGCAAATCTTAAACTATGCACAAATTTGGGGGGAGCTCTCACATTTCACATACTTCTCAAAGCGACGATGTTTTTCACTCTTATTATTATTTGTCGAAGCTTTGATCTATATGTTGTCATCAATTACCAAAAAGGGGGAGATTGAAAGTGCAACTATCCCTAGGTGGTTTTGGTAATTCCTAACAACATATAGCTCATTGGGCTAATACTATTCCAAGATGAATATTTTAGGAAAAGCTCAATGGATGGCATGGCATGGATGAGAAAAGTGGATCCCTCAAAATACTAAGGATAAAAGGATTGGCTCAAGCTCAAAAGCTCAAGACTCTACATTTTACATTTTAGTGATCCAAGATCACATTGACTCTATAGGAAAAGCCAATACTATCAAGGAGGGATGAGGTGTTGTTTAATGAGTTTCTTACTCCACAGTGCTTAGTGATATGCTCAAAAACCCTCAACTACTTTCTCATATCCACATATGACCTAAACCAAAAGTCAAACTCGGCCCCACCGATTCTTTCTAACCGACGCCACCGAGTTCAGATGTCATAGCCACTGCCACAAAGTCTAGGCAAATCGGTCTCACCGATAGGGATCTCGGTCTCACCGAGATGGGGTTGTAATCTCTCTGTTTCCCTTCGTAACGTTTTGGTACCACTGAGATGAGCGATCGGTCCCACCGGGATTGCAATGTAAACTCTCTGTTTCCTTTTCATAACATTTTGGTCTCACCGAAATGAGCGAACCGGTCCCACCGAGTTTACCTGGCCAACTCTCTGGTTAGCTTATTACCAAAATCGGTCTTACCGAGTTTGTGTAATCGGTCTCACCGAGATTACGTTATGCCCTAACCCTAACCATACCGGTCCTACCGAGTTGCATGTCAGTCCCATCGAAAATCCAACGGTCACTAGGTTTACTAAATCGGTCTGACCGAGTTTGTTAATTTGGTCCCACCGAGATTGGTAAATTGTGTGTAACGGTTAGATTTTGTATGGAGTCTATATATACCCCTCCACCTCCTCTTCATTCGTGGAGAGAGCCATCAGAACGAACCTACACTTCCAACTTACCGTTTTTGAGAGAGAACCACCTACTCATGTGTTGAGACCAAGATATTCCATTCCTACCATATGAATCTTGATCTCTAGCCTTCCCCAAGTTGCTTTCCACTCAAATCTTCTTTCCACCAAATCCAAATCATGTGAGAGAGAGTTGAGTGTTGGGGAGACTATCATTTGAAGCACAAGAGCAAGGAGTTCATCATCAACACACCATTTGTTACTTCTTGGAGAGTGGTGTCTCCTAGATTGGCTAGGTGTCACTTGGGAGCCTCCGACAAGATTGTGGAGTTGAACGAAGGAGTTTGTAAGGGCAAGGAGATCGCCTACTTCGTGAAGATCTACCGCTAGTGAGGCAAGTGCTTCATGGGCGACGGCCATGGTGGGAAAGACAAGGTTGCTTCTTCGTGGACCCTCCGTGGGTGGAGCCCTCCGTGGACTCGCGCAACCGTTACCCTTCGTGGGTTGAAGTCTCCATCAACATGGATGAACGATAGCACCACCTATCGAAACCACGACAAAAACATCCGTATCTCGAATTGCGTTTGAATTCTCCAAACCTTTCCCCTTTACATTCTTGCAAGTTGCATGCTTTACTTTCCGCTGCTCATATACTCTTTGCATGCTTGCTTGAATTGTGTGAAGATTGCTTGACTTGTGCTAAGATAGCTAAAATCTGCCAAAGACTAAAATTGGGAAAATGTTAAGTTTTTAATTGGTCAAGTAGTCTAATCACCCCCCCCCCTCTAGACATACTTCCGATCCTACACTATGACTATGAGATTATGCGACTTCCGTTTAGTGGAGGAACACTTTGTGTGCTACCAAACGTCACAACGTAAGTGGGTGATTATAAAGGTGCTCTACAGGTGTCTCCAAAGGCACTTGTTGGGTTGGCATATTTCGAGATTAGGATTTGTCACTCCGATTGTCGGAGAGGTATCTCTAGGCCCTCTCAGGAATACACATCACTTAAGCCTTGCAAGCATTGCAACTAATGAGTTAGTTGCAGGATGATGTATTACGGAACGAGTAAAGAGACTTGCCGGTAACAAGATTGAACTAGGTATTGAGATACCGACAATCGAATCTCGGGTAAGTAACATACCGATGACAAAGGGAACAATGTATGTTGTTATGGGGTCTGACCGATAAAGATCTTCGTAGAATATGTGGGAGCCAATATGAGCATATCCAGGTTCTGCTATTGGTTATTGAACGGAGACGTGTCTCGGTCATGTCTACATAGTTCTCGAACCCGTAGGGTCCGCACGCTTAACGTTACGATGACAGTTATATTATGAGTTTATATGTTTTGATGTACCGAAGGTTGTTTAGAGCCCCGGATGTGATCACGGACATGACGAGGAGTCTCGAAATGGTCGAGACATGAAGATTGATATATTGGAAGCCTATGTTTGGATATCGGAAGTGTTCCGGGTGAAATTGGGATTTTACCGGAGTACCGGGAGGTTACCGGAACCCCCCGGGAGGTTAATGGGCCTTAGTGGGCCTTTACGGAGAAGAGGAGAGGCGGCCAGGGCTGGGCCGCGCGCCCCTTCCCCCTAGTCCGAATAGGACAAGGAGAGGGGGCCGGCGCCCCCCCCCCTCCCCTTCCTTCCTCTCTCCCTCCTCTTTCCCCCCTCCCAAGTCCTAATCCAACTAGGAAAGGGGGGAGTCCTACTCCCGGTGGGAGTAGGAGTCCTCCCG
>NC_041386.1:659047737-659054501 GCF_002162155.2 Triticum dicoccoides | reverse complement strand
GGGCACCCTAGAGACACAATAATTGATCGTTTGATCTTTTAGCCGTGTGCGGTGCCCCCCTCCACCATAGTCCACCTCGATAATACTGTAGAGGTGCTTAGGCGAAGCCCTGCGTCGGTAGAACATCATCATTGTCACCACGCCGTCGTGCTGACGAAACTCTCCCTCAACACTCGGCTGGATCGGAGTTCGAGGGACGTCATCGAGCTGAATGTGTGTTGAACTCGGAGGTGCCGTATGTTCGATACTTGATCGGTCGCATCGTGAAGACGTATGACTACATCAACCACGTTGTGCTAATGCTTCCGCTGACGGTCTACAAGGGTATGTAGACAACACTCTCCCCTCTCGTTGTTATGCATCACCATGATCTTGCGTGTGCGTAGGAAATTTTTTGAAATTACTACGTTCCCCAATAGTGGTATCAGAGCCAAGGTTTATGCATAGATGTCATATGCACAAGAAGAACACAAGTGAGTTGTGGGCGATATAAGTCATACTGCTTACCAGAATGTCATACTTTGGTTCGGCGGTATTGTGAGATGAAGCGGCCCGGACCGACATTACGTGTACGCTTACGCGAGACTGGTTTCACCGCCACGAGCACTAGTTGCTTAAAGGTGACCGGCGGGTGTCTGTCTCTCTCACTTTAGTTGAACCGAGTATGGCTACGCCCGGTCCTTGCGAAGGTTAAAACAACACCAACTTGACAAACTATCGTTGTGGTTTTGATGCATAGGTAAGAACGGTTCTTGCTAATCCCGTAGCAGCCACGTAAAACTTGCAACAACAAAGTAGAGGACGTCTAACTTGTTTTTGCAGGGCATGTTGTGATGTGATATGGTCAAGACATGATGCTATATTTTATTGTATGAGATGATCATGTTTTGTAACCGAGTTATCGGCAACTGGCAGGAGCCATATGGTTGTCGCTTTATTGTATGCAATGCAATCGCCCTGTAATGCTTTACTTTATCACTAAGCGGTAGCGATAGTCGTAGAAGCATAAGATTGGCGAGACGACAACGATGCTACGATGGAAATCAAGGTGTCGCGCCGGTGAAGATGGTGATCATGACGGTGCTTCGGAGATGGAGATCACAAGCACAAGATGATGATGGCCATATCATATCACTTATATTGATTGCATGTGATGTTTATCTTTTATGCATCTTATCTTGCTTTGATTGACGGTAGCATTTTAAGATGATCTCTCACTAAATTATCAAAGTATAAGTGTTCTCCCTGAGTATGCACCGTTGCGAAAGTTCTTCATGCTGAGACACCACGTGATGATCGGGTGTGATAGGCTCTACGTTCAAATACAACGGGTGCAAAAAAGTTGCACACGCGGAATACTCAGGTTAAACTTGACGAGCCTAGCATATAACAGATATGGCCTCGGAACACGGAGACCGAAAGGTCGAGCGTGAGTCATATAGTAGATATGATCAACATAGTGATGTTCACCATTGAAACTACTCCATCTCACGTGATGATCGGACATGGTTTAGTTGATTTGGATCACGTGATCACTTAGAGGATTAGAGGGATTTCTATCTAAGTGGGAGTTCTTAAGTAATATGATTAATTTAACTTTAATTTATCATGAACTTAGTCCTGGTAGTATTTTGCAAATTATGGTGTAGATCAATAGCTCGCGTTGTTGCTTCCCTATGTTTTATATGTGCTCCTAGAGAAAACTAAGTTGAAAGATGTTAGTAGCATTGATGCGGACTTGGTCCGTGATCTGAGGTTTATCCTCATTGCTGGATAGAAGAATTATGTCCTTTATGCACCGCTAGGTGACAGACCTATTGCAGGAGCAGATGCAGACGTTATGAACGTTTGGCTAGCTCAATATGATGACTACTTGATAGTTTTGTGCACCATGCTTTATGGCTTAGAACCGGGACTACAAAAACGTTTTTGAAACGTCATGGAATATATAAGATGTTTCAAGAGATGAAATTGGTATTTCAAACTCATGTCCGTGTCAAGAGGTATGAGACCTTTGACAAATACTTCGCCTAAAAGATGGAGGAGAATTGCTCAACTAGTGAGCAAGTACTTAGATTGTCTGAGTACTACAATCGCTTGAATCAAGTGGGAGTTAATCTTCCAGATAAGATAGTGATTGGCTGAGTTCTCTAGTCACCATCACCAAGTTACTGGAACATCGTGATGAACTATAATGCAAGGGATGACAAAAACGATTCCCAAGCTCTTCGTGATGCTGAAATCGACGAAGGTAGAAATCAAGAAAGAGCATCAAGTGTTTATGATTGACAAGACCACTAGTTTCAAGAAAAGGGCAAAGGGAAAGAAAGGGAACTTCAAGTAGAATGACAAGCAAGTTGTCACTCCCGCAAAGAATTCCAAAGCTGGACCAAAGCCTGAAACTGAGTGCTTATACTGCAAAGGAAATGGTCACTGGAAGCGGAAATGCCCTGAATATTTGGTGGATAAGAAGGATGGCAAAGTTAACAAGGGTATATTTGATATACAGGTTACTGATGTGTACCTTACTAGTGTTTATAATAGCCCCTGAGTATTTGATACTTGTTCGGTTGCTAAAAATTAGTAACTCGAAACAGGAGTTACAGAATAAACAGAGACTAGTTGATGGTGAAGTGACGATGAGTGTTGGAAGTAGTTCCAAGATTGATATGATCATCATCGCACACTCTCTATACTTTCGGGATTAGTGTTAAACCTAAATAAATGTTATGTGGCATTTGCGTTGAGCATAAATATGATTTGATCATGTTTATTGCAATACGGTTATTCATTTAAAGTCAGAGAATAATTGTTGTTCTGTTTACATGAATAAAACCTTTGATGCTCATGCACCCAATGAAAATAGTTTATTGAATCTCGATCGTAGTGATACACATATTCATAATATTGATGCCAAAAAGATGCAAAGTTTATAATGATAGTGCAACTTATTTGTGGCGCTGCCGTTTGGGTCATATCGGTGTAAAGCGCATGAAGAAACTCCATAAAGATGGATTTTTGGAATCACTTGGTTATGAATCATTTGATGCTTGCGAACCGTGCCTTTTGGGCAAGATGACTAAAACTCCGTTCTCCGGAACAATGGAACGAGCTAGTGACTTATTGGAAATAATACATACTGATGTATGCGGCCCAATGAGTATTTATGCTCGTGGTGGGTATCGTTATTTTCAGACCTTCACAAGATGATTTGAGCAGATATAAGTATATCTACTTAATAAAACACAAGTCTGAAACATTTGAAAAGTTCAAAGAATTTCAGAGTGAAGTGGAGAATCATCGTAACAAGAAAATAAAGTTTCTACGATCTGATCGTGGAGGAGAATATTGTTACGAGTTTGGCCTTCATATAAAACAATGTGCAATAGTTTCACAGTTCACACCACCTAGAACACCACAATGTTATGGTGTGTCCGAACGTCGTAACCGCACTTTATTGGATATTGTGCGACCTATGATGTCTCTTATCGGTTTACCACTATCATTTTGGGGTTATACATTAGAGACAGTTGCATTCACTTTAAATAGGGCACCATTAAAATCCGTTGAGACGACGCCTTATGAATTGTGGTTTGGCAAGAAACCAAAGTTGTCGTTTCTTAAAGTTTGGGGTTGCGATGCTTATGTGAAAAAGTTTCAACCTGATAAGCTCGAACCTAAATCGGAGAAGTGCGTCTTCATAGAATACCCAAAGGAAACTGTTGGGTACACCTTCTATCACAGATCCGAAGGCAAGTTATTCGTTGCTAAGAACGGATCCTTTCTAGAGAAGGAGTTTCTCTTGAAAGAAGTGAGTGGGAGGAAAGTAGAGCTTGATAAGGTAATTGTACCTGCTCCCAAATTGGAAAGTAGTTCATCACAAAAATTAGTTCCAGTGATTCCTACACCAATTAGTGAGGAAGCTGATGATGATGATCATGAAGCTTCAGATCAAGTTACTACCGAACCTCGTAGGTCTTCGAGAGTAAGATCCGCACCAGAGTGGTACGGTAATCCTGTTCTGGAAGTCATGTTACTAGACCATGATGAACCTACGAACTATGAGGAAGCAATGATGAGCCCAGATTCCGTGAAATGGCTTGAAGCCATAAAATCTGAGATAGGATCCATGTATGAGAACAAAGTATGGACTTTGGTTGACTTGCTCGATGATCAGCAAGCCAAGTTAAATAAATGGATCTTCTAGAGGAAGACGGACAATGATAGTAGTGTTACTATCTACAAAGCTCGACTTGTTGCGAAAGGTTTTCGACAAGTTCAAGGTGTTGAATATGATGAGATTTTCTCACTCATAACGATGCTTAAGTCTGTCCGAATCATGTTAGCAATTGCCACATTTTATGAAATCTGGCAAATGGATATCAAAACTGTGTTCCTGAATGGATTTCAGGAAGAAGAGTTGTATATGATGCAACCAGAAGGTTTTGTCAATCCGAAAGGTGCTAACAAAATGTGCAAGCTCCAGCGATCCATCAATGGACTGGTGCAAGCATCTCGGAGTTGGAATATACGCTTTGATGAGTTGATCAAAGCATATGGTTTTATACAGACTTTTGAAAGGCATGTATTTACAAGAAAGTGAGTGGGAGCACTACAACCTTTCTGATAAGTATGTGTGAATGACATATTGTTGATCGGAAATGATGTAAAATTTTCTGGAAAGCATAAAGAAGTGTTTGAAAGGAGTTTTTCAAAGAAAGACCTCGGTGAAGCTGCTTACACATTGAGCATCAAGATCTATAGAGATACATCAAGACGCTTGATAAGATTTTTCAATGAGTACATACCTTGACAAGATTTTGAAGTAGTTCAAAATGGAACAGTCAAAGAAAGAGTTCTTGCCTGTGTTACAAGGTGTGAAGTTGAGTAAGACTCAAAACCCGACCATGGCAGAAAATAGAAAGAGAATGAAAAGTCATTCCATATGCCTCAGTCATAGGTTCTATAAAGTATGCTACGCTGTGTATCAAACCTATTATATACCTTGCTCTGAGTTTGGCAAAGGAATACAATTTTGATCTAAGAGTAGATCACTGGACAGCGGTCAAGAATATCCTTAGTGAGGACTAAGGAGATGTTTCTCGATTATGGAGGTGATAAAAAGAGCCCGTCGTAAAGAGTAACATCGGTGCAAGCTTTTACCGATCCAGATGACTCTAAGTCTCTATCTGGATACATATTGAAAGTGGGAGCAATTAGCTAGAGTAGCTCCGTGCAGAGCATTGTAGACATAGAATATTTGCAAAATACATACGGCTCTGAATGTGACAGACTCGTTGACTAAACTTCTCTCACAAGCAAAACATGATAATACCTTAGTACTCTTTGGGTGTTAATCACATAGCGATGTGAACTAGATTATTGACTCTAGTAAACCCTTTTGGGTGTTGATCACATGATGATGTGAACTATGGGTATTAATCACATATAGATGTGAATATTGGTGTTAAATCACATGGCGATGTGAAGTAGATTATTGACTCTAGTGCAAGTGGGAGACTGAAGGAAATATGCCCTAGAGGCAATAATAAAGTTATTATTTATTTCCTTATATCATGATAAATGTTTATTATTCATGCTAGAATTATATTAACCGGAAACATGATACATGTGTGAATACATAGACAAACTTAATATCACTAGTATGCCTCTACTTAACTAGCTCGTTAATCGAAGATGGTTATGTTTCCTACCCATAGACATGAGGTGTCATTTGATTGACGGGATCACATCATTAGGAGAATGATGTGATTGACTTGACCCATTCCATTAGCTTAGCACTTGATCGTTTAGTATATTGCTATTGCTTTCTTCATGACTTATACATGTTCCTATGACTATGAGATTGTGCAACTCCCGTTTACCGGAGGAACACTTTGTGTGCTACCAAACGTCATAACGTAACTAGGTGATTATAAAGGTGCTCTACAGGTGTCTCCAAAGGTACTTGTTGGGTTGGCGTATTTCAAGATTAGGATTTGTCACTCCGATTGTCGGAGAGGTATCTAGGCCCTCTCGGTAATACACATCACTTAAGCCTTGCAAGCATTGCAACTAATCAGTTAGTTGCGGGATGATGTATTACGGAACGAGTAAAGAGACTTGTCGGTAACGAGATTGAACTAGGTATTGAGATACCTACGATCGAATCTCGGGCAAGTAACATACCGATGACAAAGGGAACAACGTATGTTGTTATGCGGTCTGAATGATAAAGATCTTCGTAGAGTATGTGAGAGCCAATATGAGCATCCCGGTTCCGCTATTGGTTATTGAACAGAGACGTGTCTCGGTCATGTCTACATAGTTCTCGAACCCGTAGGGTCCGCACGCTTAACGTTACGATGATAGTTATATTATGAGTTTATATGTTTTGATGTACCAAAGGTTGTTTAGAGTCCCAGATGTGATCACGGACATGACGAGGAGTCTCAAAATGGTCGAGACATGAAGATTGATATATTGGAAGCCTGTGTTTGGATATCGGAAGTGTTCCGGGTGAAATCGGGATTTTACCAAAGTACCGGGAGGTTACCGGAACCCCCCCGGGAGGTTAATGGGCCTTAGTGGGCCTTTACGGAGAAGAGGAGAGGCGGCCAGGGCTGGGCCGCACGCCCCTCCCCCCTAGTCCGAATAGGAAAAGGAGAGGGGGGCGGCGCCCCCCCCCCCTTCCTTCCTCTCTCCCTCCTCTTTCCCCCCTCCCAAGTCCTAATCCAACTAGGAAAGGGGGGAGTCCTACTCCC
>NC_041386.1:658994642-659047599 GCF_002162155.2 Triticum dicoccoides | reverse complement strand
GCAGGGGGGCACCCTAGAGACACAACAATTGATCGTTTGATCTTTTAGCCATGTGCGGTGCCCCCCTCCACCATAGTCCACCTCGATAATACTGTAGCGGTGCTTAGGCGAAGCCCTGCGTCGGTAGAACATCATCATCGTTACCACGCCGTCGTGCTGACGAAACTCTCCCTCAACACTCGGCTGGATCGGAGTTCGAGGGACTTTATCGGGATGAACGTGTGCTGAACTCGGAGGTGTCATACGTTCGGTACTTGATCAGTCGGATCGTGAAGATGTACGACTACATGAACCGCGTTGTGCTAACGCTTCCACTTATGGTCTACAAGGGTATGTAGACAACACTCTCCCCTCTCGTTGCTATGCATCACCATGATCTTGCGTGTGCGTAGGAATTTTTTTGAAATTACTACGTTCCCCAACATCTCCGGCCGCTCTCTTTGCATTCCGACCGGTGGGATCATTCCCCACCTCGCCCTCTTGCCATGGAACAAGGTTTCTCCCCAAATCCCTCGCACTTTGCTTCGTTGTTTTGTCTCTAGGTTTTATGGGAGATGCATGTTGTTCTTGAGATTTTAGGCCAAATCTTTGCAAGAGTAGGATGGAGGAGAGTAGTAGTGCTGTAGAGATGCTATTTGGTATGTTGCCCACGGAATTGTTGATCAACCATAGTACCGCTCCGCTATTGCGGCTGTGCCCAGATCTGTTTCAACCCGGATCTGGCCCAACGTGCGGTACTACCTCCCGTGCGTACTACCGCTACCGCTTCTTAGGAGCGGTACTACCGCGCATGGCGCCGAAGTAAAATTTTACTTCCGCTCCAGGCACGGTACTACCGTGCCATCCTGGCGCGGTACTACCGCGGCTCGAGCAGTAGTAAAATTTTAGTTCCGCACAACGGTGCGGTACTACCATTGCAGTCGAACCTTCCCTGTGGCAACTACCCAATGTTATTTCTACTTGTTTCATTTGTTTTGTTGTGGTCTTTCCATTGATCCTTCTCGCTTCTCTTGCGTGTTCTTATGTTGTGTGTAATAGGTGGTGGCTCCGGTTCCAATGTTCATCGGTCGAATCCTGTCCGCGACACGGGCTCGAAGCGCTGCACAACCAAGATGAAGCTCCAGAAGGCTCCAATGCCCCCCAATGCAGAACCAAGACCACCACCACCAAGATCAAGGAGCCAACAATGGTCATAGATGAGATACCACTGGCTGAATTTGTCACTCGAAGGAAGATCAACCCCTATGTGAATCCTCGTGCAAATTTCAGAGGGAATGATTTGTTCTGGAACAAGCAGCAGAATCTTATCTATCTGGATGTGATCAAGGCCAAGCAGAACATCTACGTGGACATGCACTGGATTGACATGAATCATATGAGGCAGGATAAGCACCATGACTATTTTGGTGAGGCTTTGGACCTGGTGGAGCAATTTGGCATTGAGCACTTGCTTACTTTTCACCTGGACTATGACCCGGCGATTGTGGCCCAGTTCTTTGCTTCGGTCCACTTTCATACAGATGAGGAATGGGCCATGACCTAGATGACCAATGGAAAATAGATGACTGCTAAGTGGAAGGACTTCATGGATTTGCTTCAGGTTCCTGATGAGGGGCTCAAGACGCCCGTTGGTGTTCGCCCTCATGCCAACCCCAAGTCAGCCAGCAAGAACAAGCTTCAGCCCTTCTTTGTTGAGAAGACGCTTCCCAGTGGCAAGAAGGCATGGGTGTTGAACTCTTTCCTTGACATCATGCATCGGATCTTTTGCAACTCTCTTTTTCTGCGCATTGGTGACAAGGATAAGGTGCATGCCTATCTCGTGGATATGATGCTCATTTATGAGGAGGCGTGTCATGCTCAGATGCAACCACTTGATGTCTCTCATATCATGTGGTGCGAGCTACAGTTTGCGGTGTTCAACCGTAAGGTACCCATCTATGGACCCTACCTGTTTCTCTTGATTGCGAAGACTTGGGAGAAGCTCTATCTCGATGATGAGTTTGTTGCCCCCGACTGGATTCGTCATGAGCCCATCAAGCTCCGCATCAAGAGCCAGTGGGCTAACACCACTACCCGTGCTAAGGCAGCGGCTACTCAGATGGATGTGGATGAGGATGAGGATGAGGCTGAGGAGGAGGAGGAGGAGGCTGAGGACAGTTCTGAGGGGTACGCCCTTCCTTCCACTGAGCCCTCATGGGCTAAGAAGCTGAAGGCCAAGATGAAGACCCTGTTCTGCATGCAGGCGAAGGGGCAGTACAAGTCCCATGTTGCTTCCAAGGAGAGTCACCAGCGCGACAAGAGGATCTTGAGGACCTTTGGCAAGAATGTGGAGAGTGGGTCCGAGGTGAACATCACTCCGGAGGCTGACTGGATAGCCAAGCAGGGATTTCAGTGGACCGAGTCTGAGGAGGAGACCATTCAGCTGCAGAGTCCGATGAAGAGCATGAGTAGTGGCCTTTACCGAGGATGCTACCACCTATGTCGTAGGTGTCCTCTCTGCCCTTTTTGGTGTCTCGATGCCAAAGGGGGAGAGAGCGTAGGATTTGATTTCATTCATGTCTTTGCTTTCGTCTCGTTGGAACTTCGTTTGTGTTGCTTTGTTTGAGTTTGTGCGTGTGAGACCTAGTATCCTATCATATGGTGTAAGACATATGCACTCTAGCGTATCTTATTGTCTTCATTTCTTAGTAGTTCGTGAGCCTATGTTATCTTGTGCCCTTCTCTTTATGCTCATATTCATTGCCTTGCCTCCATGCTTAGAGTTAGCTATAGTGTTGCAAGGTATGCCTTGTCTATAAAATATAGGGGGAGTGTTGATCCTAGTATGTGTGATGTGCAGTCCAAAGCATTCATATAGAGTGCACACATCTAGGGGGAGCATGTCTATAGTTTGTAGATGTTGGGTTTGCTTATATTCATTTGTGTACTCTTATGTGCAAATCCCGTATTGTCATCAATCCACCAAAAAGGGGGAGATTGTAAGGGCATATTTCACCCTATGTGGTTTTGGTGATTGATGATAATGCTTTTGCGGACTAATCATGTGCGTTGAGCATTTTAGATATCTTATGTTTAGGCACAAGACGATTCGATGCCCCTCGAAGACTATTGAAGACGGTGTTTCTCTATGTTTCTTTTCGATGGATTTGAGTCGTAGGAAAGCCATACTATTAAGAGGGGGTCCGTGTTGGAAAGGTTAGGGTGGAATCAACACGTACACGTCTGTTCCTTTTTGCACCACCTTTTCTTTGGCTCTTTGGAGCATCCTCCGTCTCTCCGTGTCTCTGCAAAATGAAGGACTCCTAGTGTTGCTGAACTGAGGCGGGCGATAGTATTGCTCTTCGGAGCGGTACTACCGCAGGCCCTTGCGGTAGTACCGGCACCAGCGCGGTAGTACCGTGGCCTCAGGCCAGGCGCAGCTTCTCGAGCGGTTGTAGGGGCGGATGTAATTCTTTACATCCGCGCCCTACGCGGTAGTACCGTGGGCTCAGGCCAGGCACAGCAGCGTGAGCTGATGTAGGGCGGATGTAATTTTTTACATCCGCGCCCTACACTATAGTACCGCTCCAGGCTTGCGGTAGTACCGTGACGGATTTTTTCATAGACAAAACTCGGCGGAAGTAGTCACTGATGTATTTTTATATGTCCGTGCCTTCTCAACCTAGACTATTCCTGCCTTGCGATAGTACCGCAAAGGGGTGCGGTAGTACCGTGCCAGCGGTTCTACCGCTCCCTGCCTTAGCGCATCAGGACTGGTCTTAGCCCCTGTCGTGCCAGCGGTACTACCGCAATTCTCCGCGGTAGTACCGCAGGCCCTCGCGGCAGTACCGCTTGTATGGTGCAGTAGTACCGCGTGTCGCAGGCTGAGTTAGTGGATAACGGTTGGATTTGTCCCTTTACTATAAAAGGGGTGTCTTCCTCTCCGAGTTGACTACCTCTTCTATCTCTAAGCTCCATTGATGCTCTAAGCTCCATTTTTGCCCGATCTCTCTCCCTAGCCAATCAAACTTGTTGATTCTCTAGGGATTGGTTGAGAAGGCCTCGATCTACACTTCCACCAAGAGAAATTTGATTCCCCCCATTAATCCCTTGCGGATCTTGTCACTCTTGGGTGTTTGAGCACCCTAGACAGTTGAGGTCACCGCGGAGTCATAGTCCATTGTGGTGAAGCTTCGTAGTGTCGTTGGGAGCCTCCAATTCAGTTGTGGAGATTGCCCCAACCTTGTTCGCAAAGGTTCGGTCGCCGCCTCCAAGGGCACCAATAGTGGAATCACGGCATATCGCATTGTGTGAGGGCGTGAGGAGAATACGATGGCCCTAGTGGCTTCTTGGGGAGTATTGTGCCTCCACACCGCTCCAATAGAGACGTACTTCCCTTCAAAAGGAAGGAACTTCGGTAACACATCCTCGTCTCCATCGGTTCCGCTTTTGGTTATCTTGCACCTTTACTTGTGCAAGCTATATTGTGTTATATTCCTTGCTTGCTTGTGTGCTTATTGTTGTTGCATCTTATAGGTTGCTCACCTAGTTGCATATCTAGACAACCTACTTTGATGCAAAGCTTAATTTAATAAAGAAAAAATAAAATTTGTTACTTGCCTATTCACTCCCCCCCCCCTCTAGTCAAGTATATCGATCCTTTCAAATAGAACAGATGAGATGTTACAATTTTTTGGTAGATACATGTACTTTGTACTACACATCAACACAAAAAACACAAACATGACGTAGTATTATCTTCTCAGAGCCCGAACCTGGATAAATCTCGTGTCCTTGCTACCATCGCTCCTAGACTCCTAACTTAGGATCCCCTAAAGTCCACTCCCCAACCTCTCCATCCTCTGCTCCAACGAGAGGTGAAGAGGGAGAAGGCTTCGTTTCCACCGTCGAAAGCCGGCGAGCCCGGTGGTTCCTCTTCCCTCCGTCGGCCGCTCCGGCGGCGGGAGGGGAGGGGAACCCCGCTGCTTCGTTCCCGGCGTGTAGATAGGCTAGGATTAGGATTTGGCCGAGGCAGCGCTCTGGTGACGGCGGTGTCTCATCGGCCTTTGTTTCTTCCGGCGCTCCGTCCACCTCGACGACATCCTACAGGATGGAATCGAGGAGCCTTTGGGGTAGATTCCTGCCGCTCTGTTTGGGCAGTGAGGTTAGGTTCTGCCTCGTCGGCGTGCGCGACGGCAGGCATCGTCTGCTCAGATGTGGTTGGCGAGGCGGAGGCGGCGGCCACATCAGGAGATTTTGATCTCCCCATCCCGCTCCTTCCCTGGTGTTGTCTACTCCGGCATCGTCAGCGAAGATGGGAGAGATGTGTACAGGAGATCTGGCCGACGCGCGGTGTTGGCCTGTGCGGGAAGACGACTGGCTCAGTGCTGGGTTTGTGGTCTGCGGCGTGCGGCTTCGTTGGTCTCCTCCGTTGTGATCGGACGGAGACGACGGAGTCGAGGACTGGCGAGCGTGGGGAGGATCCCCGGCCGACGCGCCCCAATGTTTTGGGTCTGCCAGCGGCGGACGGCTTCTTCAGCTCACAAAGCGGCTTCGACTGCGATGGCGTCTCTCCGGTTCAGGGTTGGATGGCGACTCATCCCCTTCCTCGACGACGCTCCGGCGGCGGCGCGGATGGGCATGGAGTGTTTGGTGTTTTTGTGTTTTGCCCCTTTATGTGTTTTTCTTAGGGGCTTTACTGCAATGTGTGCTGGGACAGCTGTGTTTCTGCACCCTTCTAGCGAGTGCTGCGTGTATGCTATGGTTACTACTTGGGTAATGAACACGTGGTTTCTCCTCAAAAAAACTTAGGATCCCCTACCTCGAGATCTGCTGATTTAGATTCCATCACCTCAACCGCATTGCCGCTGCCCAATATTTGATTTTTACTGCCAGAGGAGCTGCAGGAGGAGGAACTGCTGCATCTGTGCGGCGACGGGCAAATTTGACAAATTTAACCTATAGACGAAATTAAATCACAGAATGAACTGTCCGTGAAATTATTTCACACGGTTGACCCGTGGCGCCTAGCTCTCAGGCGCTGCACTAGTGCAATGCCCGGGAGCTAGGCCCTGCACTAGTGCAACGCCTAGGAGCTAGGCGCTACACTGTATAGTGTGGCGCCTAGCTCTCAGGCGCTGCACACCACTTAGTAATTTTCTGATCACACGTGTGCGACGCTGGCCGTGTAGCGCCTATCTCTGAGGCGTTGCACAGTGTAGTGTGGCGCCTTCGTGGCGGGCGTCACACAAAAAGGTCAGCCGCGTGAAATAGTTTCACGGATAGTTCATTCTATAATTTGATTTCGTCTATAGGTCAAATTTGTCAAATTTGCCGCGGCGACGATGAGCAGCGGGAGCACTGTTTTCTGTTTACTCCATATGCAAATTCCCTGTTGTTGACTGTTTTGCTCTATACGCAAATTTGAATTACTCCATATACAAATTATGCAAAATAAGTACTGTTGACTGAGTATCTTCTTTGGCATTTTGAATTCCCTGTTGCTGACTTTACTCCATAGGCAAATTCCTACTGTTTCCAATCATGCAAATGAATTGGAGTAAAAAGTTCACTCCATATGAATACTCCATTCTCCATATTATGCAAATGAATTTTCTTACTGTTGATCTACAACAGAAGAGATGAGAAGCAGAGGATGTTGTGCTGCTGCTGCTGATCTGCTGCTGTTGTTGATCAAGGTAAAAATGCCTGGGCCTAACTCTGTTGATCTGCTCCTGAGTACTGCTATCTTACTGCTGTTGTTGATTTTACTCCTGTTTCTGATTAGATGAGAAGTTAAATTTTCAGTATGGACTGAATCCAATGCTTCAAAGTACTCTAAGTACCCCTGTTAATGATCAGATGAGTATGCACTAAACTCTAATTATCCATTACTTCAAGGTAAATCCAAGTATGCTTAAAACTGAAATTTAAACTGAGTATGCAGTAAATTATTTTTGAAATGCTCCATGGTAATCCAAGTACTGAATTACCCCTTGCTGGAGTACCATCAGCTTATAACATGAAACTGATTACTGTCATTTAACAGTAAACTGAATTTTAAACTGAGTATGCAGTAAACTTGCAGGAATACAAATTTATGCATTACTCCATATTTTTTGAAGTACTGTCATTTAATCCATCCTCCACATTTACTCTAAATTTATGCATTGCTCCTTGCTGGAGTATTTATTTTTGCAGTAAACTTGCTGGAGTAACAGTGTTCAGTACCCAGGAGTGTCCTTTGAAGCAGAGGAGTAACAGTGTTCAGTTAATCAAACAGGGAGTATGTGCAGGAGTACAATTTCTAGGAGATTGCAGTAAAATTGCTCTCTTTGACTGCAGTTTATGATTACTCCAGTAGACCAGTTCAAAATTATGATTACTGCAGTGCCGGCCGAGTTAACCTCACCGCCAAAACGAATTCCAATGTGTAGTTGAACAACACTCCATGCGAATTCTCGTACTGGAAACTGGATTTTTGTGTTCCTTCACACTCAAACTGACAAGTCAAATGTCATGGAAAACTCCACACAGAAAGTCAGAAACACACACCACACAACAAATTCAAACTTCTACTTACATACTCGGTACCTCTAACACAGCACAGCTACCTGTACATTTCTGCTGGACAGTACAAACCCTGAAGCTCTAACACTTTCTCCTGGCACTACTCCAAAGGAAGCTTCAGATGAAACTATATCATCTGGGCGCCTCTATGCCCATTCCAGACATGTACGGCACCGTCGAGGGGGCACCCGACGACGACGAGGCGAGATCCCAAGGCATCGGAGCTGACACAGGTGGCATGTGCACGACCATATGCTCCGTCACGGCACGGTCCAGCACAAGCTCTTCCCTCCAGGTGCTCCGCAGAGCCTTCAGCCTGTCGGCCACCTGGGTCATGGAAGGCCTCTCTTCACCCCTGGCGCCCAAGCACATCCTCCCCAGCTCGGCCACTTCTCCCAGCAGCATCTCCGTCCCCGCGCGCACGATGCTCGGGTCCAGGATGTCCTCGAGGCTCTCCTCCTTCATTGCGAGCAGGAAGGACCACACAAGGCTCTTGCCTTCCTTGGGCCCGTCATTGTAGATAGCCGTCTTCCCCGTGATCAGCTCCAGCAGCACAACCCCGAAGCTGTAGACGTCGCTCTTCTCTGTCAGCTGCCGCTCCTGCAGGTACTCGGGGTCCAGGTAACCCAGGGTGCCCTGCACCAATGTCATGAACTGGGCCGCGTCCTTGGGGAGTGTCCTTGATGCCCCAAAGTCAGTCACCTTCGCCATGTAGTTGTCGTCCAAGAGAATGTTCATAGACTTGACATCCCCGTGCACTATAGGGTGGTTCATGGACAGATGCAGATACGCCAGTGCTTCGGCGGATTCTTGAGCAACCCTGAGACGGGTGTCCAACGACGGAGGTGGACTCCCGTAGCTACG
This sequence comes from Triticum dicoccoides, assembly GCF_002162155.2. Classification (NCBI taxonomy): domain Eukaryota; kingdom Viridiplantae; phylum Streptophyta; class Magnoliopsida; order Poales; family Poaceae; genus Triticum; species Triticum dicoccoides. The sequence continues at coordinate 659,039,187 of NC_041386.1, read as the reverse complement.
ATGGATGAACTCAAAAAGGGTGCCGTTTGGAATAAATTCATAGACCAGTATGGGGACTTCCACCTCTAAGCAGCACCCTAGAAGCCTGACCACATTCCGGTGGTTGGTCTGTGAAAGTATAATAATCTCCTGCACGAATTCATCAGTTTCAGCCACGTTCATTATCTTTGAGCGTTTCACGGCCACTACCCTGTTATCCTTCAAGACGCCCTTGTAGACAGTGCCATGACCACCCTTGCCCAGTTCTCTGCTCTTGTCAAACCCGTCCGTAGCCTTCTTCAGATCTTCTTCTGTGAATATCCTCAATGTGTCGACTTGTTTTGACATAATTTGGCGATATAATATCTGACCACCATTCTGATCAAAGAACTTGTCCTTCTCCTTCGCAAGCTTCCTTTTCTGGTACTCAGCTCGTAGAGCAAAGATACAAACCATGAGGAAGATGGCACTGAAGGATATGCCTGAAAATCATGACAGTTAATTACCATCAGTTCAACTAGCGGCAGTGACCACATTTGGTTAAAAACTAGTGCAACATATTGCCCATTGCTTTGCCATATGACATGTATATAAACTATATCTGGACTTGTATAATTGGTACAAAATATTTTGATTGCTAATAATCTCATTACCTAAGACCACCTTAAGAGCTTTCTTTGGGTCAGCTGGAACGCAGGGTATGCTCTTTGGATCATCGCTCCTGAATCCTGATGGGCAGAAACAGCTGTAGTTTCCAACGGTATTTGTGCATTTACCTTGGCAAGGATACAAGGACTGGTTTGGAGGTTCACACTCGTTGATGTCTGTCATTTCAAGTAAGTGAGGAGAATGTCAACATGGATAAAAAGAATATTCCATTCCACAAATAAAGCTGATAGAACAGAGAGTGTAGGTTGATTTTGTGAGACACATATATGTACCTTGGCACCCTCCTTGTAGATAGGGATTGCCCTCATAACCTTCAGAGCAGTTGCAGCGGTATCCAGGGCCATTGGACACATCGACACATTTGCTGTTCATGTCTTTGCAGGCATACTGTGATCCCATCTTGGTGGCTTCCGAACAACTTTCATTACCAACAACCCAATCAAGTACCAAAGGGACCCCATCTGTATATTTATTTAAGAAATTTGTAGAGCTGACATATGAACGATCGAACTTGAACCGGTCCTCTTCAGCGACGAATGAGTAGCTGCACGGGCTGAAAGACTGGCTTGTAGAGTTTGTAAATGATAATGATGAAGATACAGTGTTGAAGGAGCTAATGTTTCCTGGCAAGGGGGTTTGGCAGCAACCCATGCCAACGCACTTTGTGCTATCATCCACGCTATTTGCATCAGTGCAGACTGAATAGCATGTGTTAACAATGGGGAACTCAAGCTGGTTCTTGCCCTTGGTGACTCCTAAGATCAATCCAAGTGTAGCACAACCGATCGATATCAACTTGTTCTTGGTGTTGGAAAGCTTATGAGAAGGATCAAGGCTTAAGCCATCCGAACCGTTGCCACTGGTGCCGTTGGTGTAGTTGCATTCCCATGATATGCGTGGGTTCAGAACACGAATCTCACCCACGGTAAGATTGATGTCCAGTACCCTAACTTCGGTTGAGGCCAGATACGCCCCGGTCTCATTGCATGTGACATTAAAGGGTTCTCGAAAGCAGCCTTTTCTGGTACCAAACGGGTACGGGATGTTGACGTTGCCACACTTATCTGAGCAGCCAGGCCAGGCCATGCTGATGCTCCCAGAGGACGCAGCGACATAGGTGGTAGTACTATGATGTAGGACTAGGGTGGCAGCAACAAGTAGTAAGAGCTTCTGACCTGTAGGCAATGACAAAGAGATGTCATATACATACCGATCTATGTGGGCTAGATGCATGTTATATTAGTGATATGGCCCCCAGAAAACAAAAGATTCATAATACATCATACAAGTCAATAAGAAATATTTAATTTATTTCAAAATATGTCAAAGCCATTCCTCCAGTCCAAACATCATTTAAGGAAAATCCCTTACAGCCCCAATCATACAGGACAGCTGAGTAGTCAATTAAGTTTGATCCCACAACTACAAATATTTTGACCCAGCAATATCTGAACTGGATGAAGAAAATAGAGTTAATTTTCCTCTTATAAAATTAAACATAAACTCTGCATGGGTTTCCGAATTATTTCTGATGTCAAATCTTTTGCCATCGTGAAAGAATTTAAATTCAAATTTGGTATAGATAAAAAAGAAACAAGAATAACAATTCAGACTCCATGTTTCTTTTTGTTATCATTCTAGAAACTGTAGGGAAAGTACTACCACTGATTTGTATTTATTTGTCATTTGGGTTTGTATTTATCTGTCATTTGGGTTTTCATATGAGACTTTTCAGATGAAGCACCTCTATTAATTATTTACCGACAGCAATTTAAAATCTTAAGTACATACTTGATATGGAAAAAATATATTAGAAAAATAATTAAATATAACCCCGTCTGTTGCTCTATTTGAATAAAGCTAAAATGGCACAATTGGTGGGTGGAGACAGGATCAGCACATTCTTTCCCACTACGATACATCATTTTTAGTGATTTATATTGGATGTTTTTCCTGTTGTCCCCCTTTTCATGTTTCCGTTCTACGGAGTATTTTACATCTTGAATTACTCTTCTTTTTTTGAGAAATAACCTTCCATATAACTGAATAACACTCTAATAATCCCTATTTGCTGCCGTCGTAAACAGCCTATTTCTCCATATCACTGCTTCGTGATTGATTCCTTACTCTGAAGCCTCCATCTCAGCTCAACCATTAAGTGCATAAAAAAGGTTTCTCCCCCTGTTTCGCACGAATGTATCCAAGGCAGTAAACTAAAAGGATCACTGCACACAGCAAACTGATTTTGTTCTTGTTCAAGCGACGCAAAATGCACGAATTATCTATATTGCGTGCTTCTATTGCGCCCCAATTTTCTTCTTCAACCTCGGAGTCAGCAGCAGGTCAACGACACAAGCCGAATTCTCCAGCCAAGAATAAACAAAATCGCCCCAATCCGCGTTGAGTAGTACTACGCGTCAATCCGCAATCAGCAAATAATTGCACTGTACAACTAAGCTAGGGCTCGCCGTACCTTACAGCGCATCGGCGGAATACGGCCGCGGAGGAGCGGCAGGGCGGACTGCGCATGACGCCGGAGGAGGCGGGCAGCGCCGGATACTCGGATCCGACGTGCCGGCGCCGGCTGCCGGAGCTCGCCGGAGGTGGAGCAGGGCCCTGAGGTTCCTTAAGGGTTGTGGGGCGCAGGTGGAGCGGGCCTTCCCATCGGCGGCGGCAGGCATCTCGGCGGCGAGGCGGCAATGGCGGGTGGGGGGTCACATCAGTCAGGTCGGGTGGAGATGCCGGATGTTCACTCTTTTTTTTTAATGAACTGCCGGGTGTTTACTTGCCTTCGGGTACATCGGTCATTTTCAAAACGACATTTTGGAAGATGATAACAATTCGTGCCCGGAAAATATTATGGAAAAAATAGTAGTAATTTTTTTTGAGAAAAATAGTATATTGTTGATTGGTAAACAATCTGAAATAATGCAGCATTGGATGGTAACTTGCTTGGGTAATTATTTCATATAGGATGTTATGGCTTGTGTGAAAATCTAAAAACAAGAACCGACTGATCTGGCCCCGGATCAGCCTCGCGCGCCATCTGATATGGTCGAGTGCTGCCATCTAATTTGTCTGCCCCACACGACAGTTACTTTTAAAAAAATACTAGTAAAACTTCCGCTAAAAAATGTTTGTTGTCATTGATAAAGTCAGGCCAGCTTCGGTGGCGCACCGTCCTGGAATCTCAATTTTAATTTCTATCGTGCTAAGAATGCGTTGCACTCCTGGTTAACTTTTAAATATATTCAGATTCTTTTTCACAAATAAAAAAATCCCATTCGCATTTCTCTCTGACTTTGCCATCTTACTAAAAACACCGCGTCTCCGTCGGAAATTGCTTTTGGAGGCCGAGCTCCATGGAGGCCTCCAAACGCAAAATTCAAAATTCGTGAAAATTCATATTTTTACATTTCAGAAAAAATTGCAAAAAAAATGCATACATACATGAAGACTGAAATATATAAAGACATGCACAAGTGTGTAATACATTGAGATGAGAGCTTTGAAAAGAAAAAAAAACAAATATGATGCTTTTTAACACATGATATTATTCATCCGCCCAAACCATGAATTTGTCTTTTTTGTATAGGTCGCATTTCAATTTATTTCATCTTGAAATTTTACGCACATACACCCACATCCTAGTGTTTTCTAAAACCGAACGTTTTGATATCTTTTTTCGAAAAATCCGGCCTCCGTAGTGGCCGAGATCCAAAACGCCGTACTCGCATCTCCACCCTTTATTAGAAGATTTATTAATAAGGCTAATTGCACTCTAATCCCAAATAGTAAAAGGCCAGGACACCCCTTGCCCCGGCATGAGGCAAGTTATTATTATTGTAGAAAAAGAAAAGGAAATCCTCCTAAAAAAAAAGAGGGAATTGGTCCTATGACAATAGACCCGGGTGCATGCATGGGCAGTGGAACAAACTACAGTAGTCCTATCTTTCTTAGTAACGAAATGGAAGTACAAGGCTGCAAGTAACGAGCCTGGACGGCATAAGAGCGAGCGCTCTAGCAGGAAAAGAATGAAGAGGACGAACATGGTGGTGGCTCTTCTTACCGGCGATCAGTTGCCAGACCATGGTTGGAGGCTGGAGCTTCCGCCGCCGTCGCCCGTCGCCGACCCTCCACCCCTCACCACCGCCGGTGCCTGTGCGTGAGCGCGGCGCGCGGGCGAGAGAGAGAACCAGAGAGGCCATGCTTATGTACAACGAGATGAACCGAGACGCAGTCAAGCAGCCAGCCTCCCCTCGGACTGCTACCACTGACCAAAACCGCGTGCGGTGGCAGGAGCAAGCGGGAGCTGACCGCAGGTCATCGCCTGGCCACTGTTTTGGTACACTGCTACTCCCTCCCTCCGTTCCTAAATATTTGTTTTTTTTAATATTTCGAATGGACTATCACATACGGATGTATATAGACGTATTTTAGAGTGTAGATTCACTCATTTTGCTTCGTATGTACTCATTTGTTGAAATCTCTAGAAAGATAAATATTTAGAAATGGAGGTATGTAGTACTATAACATAGCGTAGCTTTCTCAGCCGGCGCCGTGCGTGCTCTACTCCCTTTCAGACGGCAAGTTCCCGTCGCGTCGCCGGCCGGTGCCCGGCGTGACAAAATCCGGTGCCGGTCCGCGGCCCCTTCGCTTCAACTCTGACCAAGGACCCGGTTTTTTTCTTTTTTTGTCGACGAGACCCGCTCTCCGCGCGTGCCCTTCCTCCTCGCTGCTGCTGGTGTTTGACCCGCTCCTGACGATCCTTTCTCTCCAACCCCTCAAAAAAAGAAACAAAAATAAACCGATCCTTTCTCTCCTTTTTCTTTTTCCTTCTTTTTTTTTGGCATAGCATGACATTTTTCCTGTTGTGGCATGGCAATTGCCAAACCATGTAAGCAACTCCCCCTTCTATATCATGCCAATTTTCCCTGCAGCAGAATTTGCCATGTTGTACTTCCTCCGTTCCTAAAAATTTGTTTTTTAGAGATTTTAAATGGACTACTATATACAGATGTATGTAGACATGTTTTAGAGTGTAGATTCACTCATTTTGCTTCGTATATAGTCACTTGTTAAAAAAATTAGAAAGACAAATATTTAGAAACAGGGAGAGCAATTTTCATAGCACGACACATTTCTATTCGCGCACGACATGGCAAATGCTGAACAAATCACAAATTTGACGAGCTGCCCACTCCCATTTCTCTGCCTTTTGTTCTATAAATAATAATGGAAGTTAGGGCACCTTTAACGCGGATCATCAAATCGATAAAGTCACCGCAACGCTTCGCTATCGACGGAAATGACGTCCACCATTGAATAAAATATTCCACCTAAAAATGACCCGGCCTGTACAACTTATTGAGGCGAAGTTAAAAAAAATGCCACAAGGACCTATCAATTTTACCAGTAGGAAATTGTTGGACCGTCTTATTGGGCCATTTTGATATATACGTTGCTCCTTAATTAATTTTATAGCCCTTTCACTCAATTAATATGTTATATTTGGATTTGGTTCACGATTTTGATCGGATCAACGATTTCTTAAGGAGCTCTCCCATTCAATTGAGGCAATCAATTTTGAATTTGATTCATGATTTTGACTGGGTCAACAATTTCTTAAATTAATCGAAAGCAGCCAGCCTAAGTTTCGTGCATCATCTCATCACCTAGAGGAAAAAAAAATCCTAACAACACCGTCTTCCCCACACGCCAAACCAATAATAAACAAGCGAACCAACCTGTGGTTGGATGGTTAGAGGGACAGTGGTATCTCCAGCCCACCAGGGTTCAAGTCCTGGAGCTTGCATTTATTCCTGGATTTATTTCAGGATTTTCGGCGATGCACTTTCAGTGGGAGAAGATGTTCCCGTCGACGATGAGACGCCTACAATGAATGCGTCTGTACCGTGTTAAAAAAAAAACGCACCCGCACATCCTAGTCTTTAGAAGATTTATGCGAAATGGCACTCTCAGTGCGAACCAACCTGTGGTTGGATGGTTAGAGGGACTGTGGTATCCCAGCCCACCAGGGTTCAAATCCTGGTGCTCACATTTATTTCTGAATTTATTTCAGGATTTCCGGCGAAGCACATTCAGTGGGAGGAGACGTTCCCGTCGACGACGAGGTGCCTACGGTGACTTCGTAAATTTCAAGATGATATGCCAGCTCAGTCTTTCGGAGGTGCTCATAGAGATAGGGTGTGCGTGTGTGCATTCATAGTGGTGAGTGTATGCGCGTGTATATAAGTGCTTGTGTTTGTACTGATATTCAAAAAAAGAAAGAAATGGCACTCTCAGTCACAGACAGGAAAAGACCATGGCATGCACCCCAAGGTTTCATCATGTACGAGCCAGTAATAGCTAAAGGAAACCACTGCAAGACTTGAAAAAGAAAGACCATGTATATATGGAGACTGCAAGCGGAAAGCAACAGAAGAGCGTTCCCAGGCGAGATGAGATTCCTCTTACTACGTACCCGCAAGCAGTGAGCAGCCCATGGCTGAAGCCGCCGGCTCGTCGGGCTTCGGCTGTCGACCCTCCATCCCTCCTTCCCTCCGCCGGTGAGCGGTGAGCGCCTCCTTGTGTCTATGTGGGCCGGCGCGCGAGGGAGGGAGAAGCAAGCAGGGAGATGGTGTTTATGTACGATGAGATGAACGGAGAGACGCGGTCATAGTCAGACAGGCAGCCTCCCCTCGATTGGAAGAAGTAGCAGTAGTAGCGGTAGTAGTAATCAAAAGTCCAAATTAAACCGTGTGTGGGGGTGGGCCGCAAGGGGAGCTGACTGCGAGTCATCGCCTTACTGTTTTCTAATAACAGTATGATTTTGCATGGTGATTTTTCAGGCACCAAGTTCCCGTCATCTTCTTCCTTTTTCTTATTTATTTATAAACTGGATCAATGGTGACGCTGGCGTGGTTGAACATGGACATATGGCGCTGCTGCTCATGAATCATGATTGACGCAGGGCTTTTTGTCCAGAGACCCGCTCTCCCACGCACGTGCCCCTCCTCCTCCTCTATATATTGACACGCTCCAGAGGATCATTGACCGCTCAGTCTAAACATACAGATTCTGGTTAAATCCATGGCCAAATTCAACCTAAAATACGACGATGGTCCCTTATAAACCCGGTTGGAGGGAGCATGAATGAAATATTTCGCTACTATCCTGCTACTCTAATTGTTTATCAACTTGTGGTCGTTGATCGCTCTCAAAAAGTTGGTGACAAAAGAAAAATCGATGCATCAATTGCACAGTAGCATGAATTAATCAGTATTTAGCATTGAAAAAAAAATAGCGATCTATAGCGCATTGAGAATTGCCTCGCCAAATATATTTATGCGCAGTGTCTCGCTAATAGCACGCTATAGCACGTTAATAGTATATTTTGAGCTCGGCTCTATTCTTCTCCTTGGTATTTAGGAGTATCAGAAAGCTGTCGATAACAACACGAACTGGGCACAAGGCGATGTGCTACATTTTCGACGAGGTCACCACCAATGTTGAGCACGACAGAAAGAAAGAACTTGAAATTTGATGCGATTCGTAGGAACACAGAATTCAATTAGGCATGCATAGTTGAGCAACATTACAAACTGGCTTCTCATATGCGAATCGTACATGAAAAACGTTTTGTGTTACTTCACACTGAAACTGAAAGCTCAGATATCGAATGGCCTGTCACCGCAAAGCTCCAGAATGGAACACAAAACACACCCATGGGAAACATTTACTTAGATACTTGCTACTTCTAGTACGGTAAATTAGTTGGACATTTTGGTGAAAGGTTCGAATGTAACTACTCCATCATCTGGGTGTCTCTATACCTATTCCAGAAATGTACGGCTCCGCCGAGGAGGATCCCGAAACTGGCACGCTGATCACAAAAATGAAGAAAGACCGTGGCACCCCCCGTGTGCCCTCAACCACCACGGCACGAGGCGAGTTGGAAAAGGAGAGGAAATTTCTCGACACAAGGTTCCATGCATTGAAAAAGATGAAGAAGGAAAAACTATGAACACAGACTGTGACCGGGTGAAAACAGCAGAATTAGTTGTTCCCAGGTCAAAAGAGATTCTTCTTACCGGTAGTCAGTGGCCGATCCATGGCTGAAGCCGCCGGCCACCGGGTTTCGGTTGTCCTCCGCCTTCCACCTGGGAGCAGCACGCGAGGAGAAGCAGGGCGATGGGGTTTATATATGATGAGATGAGATGAAATGAGATGAGAAGAGACGCGGTCAAGCAGCCTCACCTCGGAAGGAGTAGTCGTAGTAATCAAAAGTCCAAAGCCGTGTGGTGGGTGGCCCGGTGAGCTGATCGCCTTTTTCAGGCGGGCGGCAGGTTCCGGTCATCTTCTTCCGTCTCCTTATTTATTTATCGAGCTCTGCGTATCAATGGTGACGCTGGTGTGGTTGAACATCAGAGCATGGACAAATGGCGCCGCCGCCGCTTACTCCGACGGTGAACCCTGGGGCGCAGAGGCAGAGGGCTTCTTTTGTCCGGGAGACCCGCTCTCCCGCGCACGTGCGTGCCCCTCCTCCTAGCTGGCTACTGAGTACTGACCCGCTCAAGGGGGTGTGCTGCATTTTCGACAGAGAGGGTCACCACCGAGTCACCGACGTTGAGTGTGACAGAAAGAAAGGAACTATTGAGGTTTGACACGATTCAAAGTCAAATCCTGCATCAGGAACACAAAATTCAGTTTAGACATGCATATATAGTTAATCAACATTGCAAACTGAAATATCATGTCGCGAACTCTCGCGCTGAAAACTGAATTTTGTGTTTCTTCACACTGAAACGGAGAGCACAGATGTCGAATGGCCTGTCATGGCAAACCTCCAGAATGGAACACATAACACACACAGATCCAATGACAACATTTACTTAGATGCTTGCTACCTCTAGTACGGTAAATTAGTTTGTCATTTTGGTGGAAGGTTCAAAAGTAACTACTCCATCATCTGGGTGTCTCTAGACCTATTCCAGACATGTACAGCTCCCCCGAGGAGGACCCCGACGACGGGGGGTACCAAGGCGCCAGAGCCGCAGGCGACGAGCACACAACCAAACACTCTGTTTTGGCATGTCCCAGCGCCAGTTTCTCCCTCCAGGCGCTTCGCAGAGCCTTCAGCTTGTCGGCCACCTCGGTCATGGAAGGCCTGTCCTCGCCCCTCGGGCCCAAGCACATCCGCCCAAGCTCGGCGACTTCTCGCACCAGCGTCCCCATCCCCGCACGCACGATGCTCGGGTCCAGGATGCCCTCGAGGTTCCCATTCTTCAACGCGAGCAGGAAGGACGACACGAGGCTCTTGCCTTCCTTGAGTCCGTCGCGGTAGATGGCCGTCTTCCCCGTGATCAGCTCCAGCAGCACGACGCCGAAGCTGTAGACGTCGCTCTTCTCTGTGAGCTGCCGCTCCTGCAGGTACTCGGGGTCTAGATATCCCAGGGTGCCCTTCACCAGCGTCATGAACTGGGACTCGTCCTTGGGGAGCATCCTCGACGCCCCAAAGTCAGTCACTTTCACCATGTAGTTGTCGTCCAAGAGAATGTTCATGGACTTGACATCCCCGTGGACTATATGGTGGTTAGTGGACAGATGCAGATAGGCCAGTGCTTCTGCCGATTCTTGAGCGATCCTGAGACGGGTGTCCAGCGAGGGAGGTGGACTTCCGTGGTTACGATGGATGAACTCAAAGAGAGTGCCGTTCGAGATGAACTCGTAGACCAGTATGGGGACCTCCACCTCTAAGCAGCACCCTAGAAGCCTGACCACATTCCGATGGTTGGTCTGTGAAAGTATAATAATCTCCTGCACGAATTCGTCCGTCTGCTCCACGTTCATGATCTTCGAGCGTTTCACAGCGACTACTCTGTTATCCTTGAGAATGCCCTTGTAGACAGTACCATGACCCCCCTTGCCCAGTTCTCTGCTCTCATCAAAATCGTTTGTAGCCTTCTTCAGATCTTCTTGCGTGAATATCCTCAAAGTATCAACTTGTTTTGACATAATTTGCTGATATAATATCTGACCACCATTCTGCTCGAAGAATCTTTCCTTCTCTTTCGCCAGCTTTCTTTTCTGATACTCAGCCCATAGAGCGAAGATAAAAACCATGAGGAAGACAGCACCGACGGATAAGCCTGAAAATAATGGAAGTTAAATACCATCAGTTCAACCGGTAGACATTGACCACATTTGGCTAAAACACAATGCAACATATTATGTGCTATACACACCATTTAGTCTGCTGTATGAGATGAATGCGAACTATTCATGGACTTACATAACTGGCATAAGAAGTGCAAAAGAGATTTCGAATATTAAGCACTGTGCTGCACAACAGGTGCACAATATATTGCAATCATTAACTTACCCATTACCTATGACCAACTTCTGAGCTCTGTACAAACTGCACTCTAGTTGGCCTTATATGACTCGCATAAAAAAGTACAGAAAAGCTTTCTGTTTATGGTCAAGCAGTATGTGAACATTTGGTGTGCAAAATATTTTGATTAATTATAACACCATTACCTAAGACCACCTTCAGTGCTTTGTTTGGGTCAGCTCGAACGCAGGGTATGCTCCTTGGATCATCGCTCCTGAATCCTGATGGGCATGAACAGGTGTAGCTACCGTCGGTGTTTATGCAATTACCTTTGCAAGGATACAAGGACTGGTTTGGGGGTTCGCACTCATTGATGTCTGTCAATTCCAACTCGAGGACGTGAGGGGAATTTCAACATGAATCAACAGAAATCACATTCCATGAACAATAAAGCTGACAGAAACAAGAATATATCTGGAATTCATACCTTTGCACCCTCCTTGCAGATAGGGATTGCCCTCATAACCTTGAGAGCAGTTGCAGCGGTAACCGGGGCCATTATACACATCAATGCATTCACTGTTCATGGCTTGGCAGGCATACTGTGATCCCATCTTGCTGGTTTCGGAACAACTTCCATTACCAGCAACCCAATCAAGTACCACAGGAACTCCATCAGCATATCTACTTGCGAAATCAGTAGAGCTAGCATATAAAGGATCAAACTTGAACCACTCCTCCTCAACAACAAAAGAGTAGCTGCACGGGCTGAAAGACTGGATGTTTGAGTCGTATATATCTGGTACTGCCATGGATGTGGTGTTAACGGAACTGACATTTCCTGGAAAGGAGGACTGGCAGCAACCCATTCCAGCGCACCCAGAGCTATTATCCACATTACTTGCGTCAGTGCAGTATGAAAAGCATGAGTTAACAATGGGGAATTCAAGCTGGTTCTTGCCCTTGGTGACTCCTACGACCATTGCAAGCGTAGCACAACCGACTGATGTCAACTTGTTCTTGGTGTAGGAAAGCTTATGAGAAGGATCAAGACTTAAGCCTTGCGAATCACCACCAGTACTATTGGTGCCATTGGTGTGGTTGCATTGCCATGCTATGTATGGGTTCTGAACACGAATCTCACCTAGAGTAAGATTGATGTCCAGTATCCTTACTTTGGTGGAGGCCAAATATGCCCCGCTCACATTGCACGTGACATTAAAGGGTTCCTGGAAGCATCCATTTCCGGTGCCGAACGGGTACGGGATGCTGACGTTACCACACTTGTCTGGGCAGCCGGGCCGTGCCATGCTGATGCTCCCATAGTACCCAGCCCCATAAGCGGTAGCACTATATTGCAGGGTCAGCGTGGCAGCGACAAGTAGTAAGAGCTTCAGACCTGTAGGCAAGGGCCAAGAGATGTATCATGTACATATTTATCTATCTACTCTGGATGCATGTTTATGCTGTCGCTATGGGACATTTGGCCCCACAAATACAAAAAAATATATCCTAATATGGCGAGTGAGTAGTAGATAACAAATATTTGCTTTCTTGCAGAATATGCCGAAGCCCCTCCAATCCAAGCACCATTTAAGGAAAATGTCATAGAAGTCCATTCATAAGGAATACATCATTCATTAGTCAGTTAAGAGTTTGATCCCACTAGTACAAACGTTTTGACCCAACAATATCTGAATCAGATGAAGAAAATAAGGTTAATGCTCGTCTTCTTATATAACAAAGCATCAACTCTGTATGTCTCTCTTAGCTATTATTATCTGATTTCAAGTTTTCTTTCACCATACAAGAGTTTAAGTTCACATCTTCATTATGAGTCTATGCTGGGGAGCAGACCAAAAAGGAGAAGTCTACAGTCCAGACTCTAGACTCCATGTTTCTTTCTATCTCATTCTAGAAACTGTAGGGAAAATATTACCTCTAATCCAAAAAAATAAACGGCTTGTTTCAGTTTATGACTTTGGATTTTTCTATGCAACTTTTCAGATGAAATATCTTTATTAATTCTTTATTGGCATTGATTTTACAAACTTATAACTACATAAAAACTAAAATAATAGCAACTAGTTTGTTGCTCTCTGTTTATAAACCTAAAATGGCACATCGGGTGGCCGGGGATAGGACCAGGGACCACCACATGCTTGCCAACCACAACACACAGATTTTAGCGATTTATAATGGATGCATTTTTTTTCTATGGTCCGAGCAGCCCTTTTTCATATTTTTGTTCCATCTTGCATGTTGGAACGAAGAATTTGTAGAAATAATCTTCTAAATAGCCTATTTCTTCCATCCCACTATCTCCTGAATTTGATCCTCACATGCCATCATCACTCTGAAACCTCCATCTCAGCCCAACAATTGTAAGTGCATAAAAAATCATTTTGCTACTGATTTCACATGTACGTAGTCAACTAAAATCCACACTAACCTGTAAAATGGTTTTCTCCAGCAATATAAAATGTATGCACTATCTATTTTTGTGCTGGCCATGCGCGCGCTGGGAAAAACTATTAGGCAATTTCGAACTGGATAAGCTCCTGATTTCCCCAAATGCCCGGAGCTCGCAGAGTTGCAGTGCACACAAGATAAATTCCCCAGCAAAAAAATGAATAAAATCGCATCCCAGGCCCGGCCGATGCGTCATACTCGAATCACACACGCGCCAGATTTCGAACTGCATCGTTCGGCTAGGGTTTCCCGTACCTCACAGGGCCTGGTAGCCCCGCGCTGTGGCACGACGGCGCCGGCGGCCGGTAGTGCCGGGTACTCGGATTCAGCGTGTCGGCGCCGGCTGAAGCGACCATGGCGAGAGCCGGAGGAGGACCCGGAGGTGCCGCACTTGTGGTGGCGGTGCGGGCCTCTGCATCGCCGTCAGGCATCTCGCCGGCCTGGCGTGCTGGGTGGGGAATTTGGAGAGCTCCTTTTTTTTTTGAGACATTGGGGGAATTGGGAGGGCTCCTGATCGGCGCCTGTTGCGACAGTTTTCATTTAGCGCACAGAGCATCCCCTACTGGGCCGGGCCATGTTGGGAGCACCACGTGGTACTGTAGCGGTTCGAAAAAAGTTCACTCATTTGAAAAATCATACGAATTTGAAAAGTTCGCAAATTCGAAAAGGTTCATGAATTTGGAAAAAATTTCAAATCAAAATTTCAAAAAAGTTCATGAATTTGAAAAAAAATGTTCACATATTTCTAAAAAAGTTCAAGGATTTACAAAAATCACGAATTTGAAAATAAGGTTCATAAATTTGAGAAAAAGTTGATGAATTTTAAAATGTTCACTGATTTGAAACGTGTTCATGTTTTTTTAAGTTCACGTATTTGAAAATTGTTGATGGAAACTGAAAAAATCTTAGAATATTCATAATTTAAAAAAGTACACAAACATTAAAAAGAAACATGAATTAATCGGAGAAAACCCAGCCAATAAGCAGCCCTCCCTATCCCACAGATGCTTAATCAAGAAACTGTAATTACAAGAACCGGAGATCAATTTGGGCCCTACCCGCGGTTCTCTAGTACAATACCATTTTAGAGTGTATGGAACTACAGTATTAAGACATTCATTTTGGTAGTACATTGAGAACTGTTAAGGATGAAGTCTAACGGTAGAAGATTCTTACCCGTAGCCGCAGGCAGTGACCAAGCCATGGGTGTATAACTGGATGCAGCTCAGAGTCCTGGGAGTGAAATGCACTCGTCTCGTTGGTCCACCTGAAATTGATTAGGATAGGATAGGATGATCCTGGAGAAGAACCAACACCGGGCGTGCATATATATATGTGCATTGCATGCACACGCCAAGAGCCGTTGAGCTGCCGCCGGTCGATGGCGCGTTGGAACGAGCCAGACAAATTCACGCGGCGGCATTGTACACGGCGGCCTTCGTTCTCTCCGTCCAAACAATGGACATATGTGGCGACATCAACCCTTTTGTAAAATCGTAATAATATCGTGACATGTTTGTATATGCATGTCATCATGACGCACACTTATGCGCGTCCGACCACGCTGGATCTACCGAGCTTTTAAGATTGTGCAGAGTCTGTGATCAGAGGCGCACGCCTCGTTATCGGCAAAAACGTCGCCTCACACTGTAAGAACATGAGTTGTCAAATATGCGGTTTGATCCCTCGTTGGGACGGATGTCAAACCATCCCACTAGACACCAAACCGATGTTTGGTTCTTGTGGTTTAATCCTCTTGGCCGCATATAAAGACAACTCAAGGAATAGTCACCATATCTCGAACGATTTTCTGGTAGTTTAGCCGTCTGAAATAAGGGTACACGTTGAGCCTCTAGTAGGGCAAGCACTTATGTTTTTTTTGGGTCCCCTTGAAAGTTTTTTTCCTACCTTAATTTGGAGCTGGTTATCTGACGCGGCGGGGCTAGCGGTGTACCCGGCCTCCGATGAAACTTTAAAAAGTTTTATTAAAGAACTGTAAAAAAAATAGACACAACATATATAAATCTATAATAATGTTATAGAGATTCAAGTCAAAATTTGAAATACTACTTGATTTTTTTTTTTTGACAAATTCGTTCTCAGTAGTGACGAATGGCCAAATTCAAGTCCCAACTTCCAGTAGGTTATATTCAATGTCGGAATTGTCTATTTTCTTCTCGATGTGTGTTGCGGGTTTGGGTTTGAAAAATGTTATGATATGTTAGATGTAAGTTGTGTCCTTGTCCTAGTTTGTTTTTGACAAAAGAATATCCAATATGTTCAAAGCTGTCAATCGTGCCGGCTGCAACTTCTTCACTTTAGAGCAAGCCATAGGAGATGCTACCCAAACCCTCTAAAAAGAGCACATTCACATCTTAGCATCTCACCTACCTATTTTGGATTTCATCCAATGGTCTCGGGCCGAGCCTCAACAATTTTGTAAGAAACATCCCTAAGAGTTCCAAAAATATGTGCAGGTCCAGAAGCTCTAACAGTCATCTATGGGCTGCAGATCTGACGGCCCGGATGCTCATTCCAATGCCCTTTCCATTCCCGCCCAGCTCATTTGAATTTCGAAATTTCAAAACCAAGTTGCAGGTGTAACGAAAGGGCATGCCATGTCTCCATTCCCACCTACAAATGCACTCTCCACATGAATTTTAAACTTCTGGACTACTTGTTACAGATAGTTCTGCATGCATGGAGCCTGCCTACGTTTACAACACTGAATCCCTTCGGCCGTATATCCTGCATGTCCAAATTAAATTGAGTTGAGCCACAGCGCACGCCTGATAACCAGCACAAACCCATCCCTGCCTCATCCGACAAACCCAAACGGAAATAAACTAGGCCTATGTACATGTACGTACCAATTCAGAACTGCTTAAATAGTTCTGAACAATATCAGATTGTTCAGTCACAACTTGTACTCAGTCTGGCCAGGAAACAAATCCCGGGAACAGCCATCAACTACCAACTCATCATACCAGGAAATCTGAAGGTCTGGCATCCTCATATCTAGGGGCTTTGTGCAGTTGTTTCTGCGATGACCTTCGACACCACAATTTTTGCACCTTCCGGGCCTTCTAGGTTGCTTTGGAGCGTCGCCCCTATCGGGGCACGTCGTTCGCTTATGACCTTGCTTCCGGCAGATAGTGCATAATCTTGGCTGCTTGCTCAGACCATCAGATGGTGCTTTCTCCCTCCCGGTCGTCTCTTTTAGCCGGATCAGACAACCCCGCTAGTGTATTAATCGATCCTGAAGCAGAGATATTGTGACAATCCCTAAATTCTGCCTGCTGTGCCTGTATTAAACCTTGCTCGACGCCCTCACCGATTTCCAGCTGATCTACGACAATTCCATTATCTGGTACTCGATCTTCCAAACCTAGCCCATCGCGAACTTCGGCGAATGGCTGCATCTCCTGCATATTCGCCTTGAACAGGGACATGAGTTTGTTGTACGCATCCACACTCGCGTCTCCAAGACGCACCAACTCCATTGCATTCATATACATGTTGAAATGCATGTATGAAAATGGCTGTTTGTACATCTGGTCCTTCTGGTATTGGGCCAAGTGAGATGGCAGCACGTCACGGGCATCCCTCGTCCATCTCTTCATAATGTGCTTAGGCGGTATTTGCTTCATACGTGTAAAATCAAGAACCTGCGACACAAGCGTTAGAACTTACAACCAGTCATGCATTCAACGACACAGCACAAAGAGATGACAAACAATCCAGCAGCTGCTTCCTAACCTTCAGGACATGGCTGCACAGCAGACCCATGTGAGAGAACTGGCCACATTCACAAACAAATTCTTCTCCTTGTCCGATCACCGACACATTGTATGACACCTTGTGCCATTTCTCCCTGCGTTCCGGCTCGGTGTGTATCGCAACATACAATTTGTTCTTCTCCACTTCTTCAACTTGGTATGCGCCGGACTCGTACAATATGTGTCCAAATTGCTCGAACATAGCTAGTGTGTAGATCTTTGCAGCATGCCGCTCGATAGCTAAGTTGGCTCTCATCAGCGGCCTCCCCTGCATGACAAAATTGTGTATGATATCCATGATACCTTAAAAAAAAATCTGGGACAGAACAAAACAATTATTTTAAGTCAAGGACCTTACAATTCTGGTTCTCTTCTCCTCATAATTCTCTTCTGACTCATGGTCGAACTGAAGTCTCATGTATTTCTTCACGAATAAATGCATTGGGCACCCGGGTGGTACATAGTTCTTCAGCATGTGGTTAGCGCTCTCACTCCTCTGCGTGCTCGTCATCTTTGCACAGAAAACACCTTTGAAATATGGCTTCGCCCACTTGTGCCTTATCTCGTATATCCGGGTCATGTATGGATGTGTCCTAAGGTTGTACTTCTCTATGAGAAAGTGCCACGCCTCCTCAAACTCTTCAATTGTTATCATGTCATTGACCACTTTGTGGAACTCTGAGCGGAACGCATTCTTTTTCGTGTATAGCGCTCTGAGCAACTCTTTAGCCTTCATTAGAACATGCCACTTGCACCATCGATGCGCGGTGTCCGGCATGGTATTCTTTACAGCAACCTCCATAGCTCTAATTTGGTCTGCAGTTGCATAAAGAATACAAAATCAGTTGGGCATGTGCTCTTCCATAAATAAGTTTGACATCAGTTACACAACTATCACATACGTGCTCCGTATATTTTTTACCTGTTAGTATCGTTTTCGGAGTAGCCCCACCCATCATATGTAAGAACTCTGAAAAAACCCACTCGAAGCTTTCTACGGTCTCGTCTCTGATCAGCACCCCGGCCAGGAGCACACTCTGGAAATGGTTGTTTACGCCCACAAACAAACCGAACATCATATCGTACAGAGTGGTCCTGTAGGTCGTATCGAATGTAACCGCATCCCCGAAAAAACTATACTGCAACCGGCTGCTTCCATTGGTCCACATCAGGCCCTTTATCCGCCCTTCCCCGTCGGCCTGCACTCGGTACGTGAAGTGTGGATCGTTTGCACCCAACTCCTTGAAGACTTTCATTGTCTTCCTCACATCACCATCTGCCTGCTCAGGTCCTAACTTCCCGCATAATGTCTTCAATGATCGCTTCGTGAAGGGGACCTCCTCCATCGTACCAAAAAAACTACCAATTATGCTGTAAATTTTGCTTAGGTTAAAAATGTTCTGCTTCAACTGCTGCACCAAATCCTTGCTGTAAGCATCTATACGCTTGTGCGAAGGCCAGTGTATGGTCTCCCCGCAGTTTGGAGACAGCGAATGGTTGTGCTTCTCCCTGTGCTCCGCTATGTACCATCCGTTGTCCTCCAATCTCAGCAATCTGATTAGCGCTGGACAATTGCATCGGCGTGATCGTGTATTCTCGAAAACAGGCTTCCCCTGCATGTAAAAAAAGGCAGAGATAAACACACACGTCATTCCTCAGTATAGCCCCCACATCGATCTTCCAGGAAATACTGCCAAACATTAGCACTTACTGCGCAACCGCAAACAATTTCCTGCATGCACTTTGTCCTCTCGATATTCAATCGGCTCTTCCCGTATCTTATACCAAACCCCTTCTCCCACGAGTAGAGATTGTAAAAGTCATAGGCCTCTTCCAGAGAATCAAAGCTAGTACCCAGTTTAGGTACTGTCACCTCATCTCCTGGATTATCGACGAAACTCCTGATTGCATTCTCCAATGCAGACGCCCGCGTCGGACATGGAGTCCGTCCCGGAGCCGCTGATCCTACCCGGACCCTGAAGAAACTACAATGTCAAATGCTAGAATCAGGAAGTTCAAAACAATGCACGATGAATGATCGCCGCACCATGACAGTTCGCAACGAACGCACCCATGACTACCAACTATATATAGAGCGAACGCGCCCATCATCACAGGGAACTGAAATACACACGCCCAGCTGAATGGCAGTGACCTGAACACAATTAAACTAGAACTTCAAACTTAAAACTTGATCAAATATGCTTACTGATCTACTGTTCGTTCCGGGTTCAGACTTCAGACTGATACTAGCTCACGCCAAAAAACAGATGGAAGGAAATCCCATATCTGTCATGCATTTCAATGCCTGACTGAAATGCGGCACGGCCAGTTTTACGCAACAGGCCCATCTTGAAACCAATGACCGAACGGCGCTCCACGTAACCATAAATTTCTAGTAGCAGGCACTAGGGCTCACGCACCGAACAAAAATCTTCAGCAAGTAGAGATAAGATAACAGCCTCCTAAACCAATTTAGTGATGATTACAACCAAGAAGCTGTTCCCTACTGACCTCTTCTTCCACCCCGGGGCCTCTGGATTCACCTTCCCCTTGACCGGGGGGCCATCCGCGAGGACGATCTGTGTCTGCGCATCCCCACTCTCCGCCTCAACCTCCATCGTGGGTGGGGCGTCAGATTCAATCGCCGGCACGGCGTACTCCCCCGGCTCCGGCGGCCGATCCGTGCCGTCCAACCCCTCAAGGATTGGGAACCTGCGCAGCTTTGGGGAAAGAATCCGTCAGTGCACATCACTCTCCTCCTCCAGCTCTAGATCCATTGTCAGAGGGGACGAAGGAATCAGCGACATCACCTGCTAATCGGCTGCATCAGGAACTCCATGCCTCCGGTGGCGTCGCGCTCCTCCCAGACGACGCCGCCGCCGAAGAAGAAGAAGAAGTATCCAGCAGGACCTGCTGCTGGTTCGAACTTCGAAGAAGAGACCCACCCGCGTAAATAAATGCAGCTAGTTGACGGCTGGAAAAAAGCGAAGATTCTGTCCCGTGGCCCAGTTACAGCCTGGGCTACCGCCCAGATTCTGTCCCCCAGCCCAGTTACAAGAGAGCCCTAACCGGCGCTCTCAGCGCCAGTTCCTCGTACGGGCGCCCGAAGGGCGATGCGACTGGGCCGGCCCAGCAAAATTCCAACGATACAGGCTGTTTCATGGGGTAGCACCAAAAAGAAAAAATAACAAAAATTTGTTTGCCTCAAGAATCAAAGTCCCGCCGTGACAACAGCGAACAAGAACTGCTTACCATCTGACCAACAACGTGCTACTGACCAGTTCTAGAGAGAATTATTTAAGTACATTATCTAGCCGCGCAATTTATTACTCATGTAAACATTACTGTAGCACACTTTCCTATTTCGAGAAAAATGTCTATTGATTTTGAAAAAAGTTCATCCGTTTGAAAAATAGTTCACAAATCTTGAGAGAAAAGTTCACATATTTGAAAAAGGTTCATCAGAATTCAAAAAGGTTCATCAATTTTAAAAAACGTTCACCGATATTGAAAACAGTTCATCAACTTTGAAAATAGTTTATGAATTTGAAAAATAAGTTCATCAACCTTAAAAAAGATCATGATTTGTGAAAAAAAGTTCATCGATTTCAAAAAAATATTCCAAAAGAGTGAAAAAAAGTTCATTGAATTTGAAATAAAGTTCATCGGTTTTAAAAAGTTCATCAAATTCGAAAAAAGTTCATCAAATATGAAAAAAGTTCATCGGATTTGAAGAAAAGTTCATCGAATTTGGAAAAAAGTTCATCAGATTTTAAAAAAAGTTCACTGAATTTGTAAACAGTTCATCAAATTTGATAAAAGTTCATCGATTTTGAAGAAGAATTTCACAAATTTGGTAAAAGTTCGTTGAACCGAGGAAGAAGAAAAAAGAAAACAGAAAAATGAACATAGAAGAAAAAAAGAAGGAAAAAAGAAGAAAAGAGGTAAATAAGAAACTTTGCATGTCTGTTGGGTGTGGCGGGGTGGTTAGTGCAAAGTACGACGAAGCAGGAGGTCGGCTGTTCGAATCCTAGTGCGCACCCTTTTCTTTGGCTTCCGTTTTTTGAAAACTAGAATAAGCTAAAAGGGCCGGCCCATACAGAAAATAAGAGATCTGGGGGGTGTGCGTCCCGTACGAAATGGGCTACCGCCGAAAGGCTTGCCGACAACCTGCCAAAACGGACCGGCCCATTTAGCTGTACATTAGTTGCCCGGTTTTGGGAACCTTTTGGTTGTTTCTTTTTACCGTTTCCGTTTTTTCCTTTCTACTGCTGTTTCTTTTATCAGTTTTCTTTGGTTTTCTATTTTTCTTTCTCTCAATTTTTTTTCATTTTTTCTTTTTCTCAACAGGTTCGAAAATTTCAGAATTTCTTCACGCATTCCAAAATGTTTAGAGAATTTTAAAAACTATTTCACTTTTCCAAAATTATTCAGAAATCGCAAGAATATCCTGGAATTCCAAAAATGCCCATCTTTGCAAAATTTATTCAAAACTCCAAAAATTGAATATGGCTAAATGAAAAATCATTCGCGCGTTCATGAAAAGTTTGCGTCTTTCAACTTTTTTAGAAATTCCAAAATTTATTCATGTAGTAAAAAATCTCTCTTATAACAAATGGTCCCATTGTTTTATAAATTGTTCGCATGCAGCCATTAATATAATTTTATTTTGGAAAAACGAGCGCTGAATCGATTTAAAAATGAAGTCATTAATGCAATTAATCAGCAGGCGATTAATCATGTGTGGACGACCATGCTTTGTAGGACATCCACGCGCTAATGGTTGCAGAAACATTTACATGTGAGGTCGACGTTCCCACGCTTGAGCAAGAGCTAACGGTCGAGGGCTCCACCACTCTTCAAATATTGTTTCTTCCTGTAACAACGCACGGGTATTTAGCTAGTATTGAATAGGGGTTTAGTCTGCGCAGACTTTTGATTTTGATTTTTTTACTCCTTCCTCTATAGGTATCTTGTGTGTGTGAAGAATAAAATTAAAAAAACATAGCAAAGAAAATCTAAAAAATCTAAAATCTGTGGCTTAGATTATGACCAAATGTTGTATGTTCTGCCAAAATTTGGTGGCCAAATGACATCTGAGGAGCTCCATATAGAAAATAAAAAAATTGGTGCTCAAACTTTTGTGCATCATTGAGCAGAACTTTTGTTTTATTAGTATGGAGCTCATCGGATGTTATTTGGCCACCAAATTTGTAAGCGCCTACAACATTGTATCATTATTAAAGCATAAAGTTTAAGAACTTCTTTTTTAATTTTATTGTTCATCATGGGAGCAGTGTGCCAGGATGTAATCAAAACTTTCACAAGAAACATCTATCAAATGGTTTTCAGTAACACTTGTTTGAAAAAAGCACTCATCTCCGTTGGTTTTTTGCTCATGGAGGGTTATTTCTTCCCGCCGTTGACACTTTACAATTTAATGAAGAATTACGGAAAGGAATGTACAAACATAAATCTATAATAATGTGACAGAAATTCAACTCAAAATTTAAAATACTACTCGACAAAAAAGACAGATGCGTCGTCAATAGTGATGATTGGCCAAATTCAAGGCCCAACTTCGATTAGATTATATTCAATGTCGAAGTTGTCTACTACTTGTTCTCGATGTGTGTTGCGGGTTATAATTGGAAAATTTAGGACATGTTAGATCCAAGTTGTGTCTTTGTCCTAGTTTGTTTTTCAAAGTAAATATTCAAAATGTTTAAAGTTGTCAATCGTGCTGGCTGCAACTTCTTCCATTTGAATCTAGCCATAGAAGATGCTATCCATATCCTTAAAAGATCACATTCACCTCTTAGGCCTCATTCCTTTTGGAGGATTTTCATAGGAAAAACATAGGAACAAGGATTTCAATGGAAAATTTCTTATAAATGCATTCATTTTGTAGGAAACGTGTACAAGACAATTTCGTAGGAAATTCCTATGTTTTTGGAGGAAACTACACATCCACTTAAAGCTCTTTTTTGCATAGGAACAAGGCAAGACAATTTTTGGCTTTGGGAAGCATATGCTCCCTAATGATCAGTAAAAAAGTACTAAATAAATTTTAAAAATTCTGAATCTTTTCGTAGATGTTCATATTAGTTTGGCAAGTGCGCTTGACAATTTTCATGCCATATGGGATAGTAGTGCTTCGTCGGTGAAGAAAACAAAATTAAGTATAACATTTGGAGTTTGATATTTTTTTGCACAGGTCAAAATGCGTATATTTTTCCCCTGAAAATTTACATGTGCCATTTGGGTGTGACAATGAACACATCTATTTTTTTTCCAAAAAAATTGTACATTTTTAAAATCCGTTTTTGGCACGCAGGAGCATGTGCTCCCTAGAGCCAAAATGGATTTCCGTGCAAGTGTCATCTTATCAAATTCCTCTACTACTTCAAATTCCTACATTTTGGATTCCTACAAACCAAATGAGCATCTCATCTATCTATCTCAGAAACCAGCAAGTATAAACAGAGGCTAGATGAGATGAGGCTGCACTATCCAAACTGTACTTTAAGTAACAGCAAGTGAAGGCCTCTGAGCATGACATAGAACCCTTTTTTTTGTGAACTTGAAAACCGACATGTTCCCAGGATCAAACCAGCAAGTTCAATGAACATGGAAGAATTTTACTTGGTATTTATTACAAAATAATTGCAGAGCAATCGTCAAATGGCATGAATGAAACTAGGTCAAATATGGACAGTATACTGGAAGCTCCAAGCATCTAACAAGTACTACACACACTCTTGGCATGGTGTAACAATCAACTGAAATTATCATCTGGGTGTCTCTATACCTATTCCAGACATGCGGGGCCCAGTCGAGAACATGATCGATGACAGAGGATCATGAAACGCCAAAGCTGCAGGTGCCGATACCAAACACTCAGTCTCACCGTCCGTCAGCAGCAATTTCTCCCTCCAGGTGCTCCGCAGAGCCTTCAGCTTGTCGGCCACCTGGGTCATGGAAGGCCTCTTTTCCCCCCTGGTGCTCAAGCACATCCTCGCAAGCTCGGCGACTTCTCTCAGCAGCGTCTCCATCCCGGCGCTTAGTATGCTCGCGTCCAGGATGCCATCGAGGCTCTCCTCCTTCATCGCGAGCAGGAAGGATGACGCGAGGCTCTTGCCTTCCTTGGGGCCGTCGTGGTAGATCGCCGTCTTCCCCGTGATCAGCTCCAGCAGCACAATGCCGAAGCTGTAAACGTCGCTCTTCTCCGTGAGCTGCCGCTCCTGCAGGTACTCGGGATCCAGGTAACCCAGGGTCCCCTGCACCAATGTCATGAACTGAACCTCATTCTTGGGGAGTGTCCTTGATGCCCCAAAGTCAGTCACCTTCGCCATGTAGTTTTCGTCCAAGAGAATGTTCATGGACTTGACATCTCCGTGCACTATGGGGCGGTTCATGGACAGATGCAGATATGCGAGTGCTTCAGCAGATTCTTGAGCGACCCTGAGCCGAGTGTCCAGAGAGGGAGGTGGAGTCCCACGGTTACGATGGATGAACTCAAAAAGAGTGCCATTCGGGATGAATTCGTAGACTAGTATGGGGACTTCCACCTCTAAGCAGCACCCTAGAAGCCTGACCACATTCCGGTGGTTGGTCTGTGAAAGTATGATAATCTCCTGAACAAATTCATTAGTTTCGGCCACATTCATGATCTTGGAGCGCTTCACGGCTATTACTCTTCCATCCTTAAGAACACCCTTGTACACAGTGCCGTGACCACCCCTGCCCACTTCTCTGCTCTCGTCAAAATCATTCGTAGCCTTCTTTAGATCTTCCTGTGTGAATATCATCAATGAATCGACCTGTTTTGAAATAATTTGATGGTATAATATCTGACCACCATTCTGATCAAAGAATCTTTCCTTCTCTTTAGCCAGCTTCCTTTTCTGATGCTCAGCCCGTAGAGCGAACATGCAAACCATGAGGAAGACGACACCGGCGGATGTGCCTGAAAATCATGACGGTTCCATTAGTGACGTTACCCACATTTGGCAAAAAATAGTTCCACATATTGTGCCATCTCACCATTGCTTTACTACATGATACCTGTACAAACTGTACTCTACTTGGACTTATATGACTGGCATAAAGAAGTATGAAAAAGCTTTCTATTTATGCGCAATTATAACCCCATACCTAAGGCCACCTTCAGAGCTTTGTTTGGGTCAGCTTGAACGCAGGGTATGCTCTTTGGATCATCGCTCCTAAATCCTGATGAGCATGAACAGGTGTAGCTCCCAACGGTGTTTCTGCAATTACCTTTGCAAGGATACAAGGACTGGTTTGGAGGTTCACACTCATTGATGTCTGCCATTTCAAGGAAAGTGAGGAGAACGTCAACATAAATTCTGCAAGATAAAGGAGCATAGGTTAATTCTGCGAGATGCATATACGTACCTTTGCACCCTCCTTGTAAGTAGGGATTGCCTTCATAACCTTGAGAGCAGTTGCAACGGTAACCGGGGCCATTGGACACATCAATGCACTCGCTGTTCATGGCTTGGCAGGCATACTGTGATCCCATCTTGCTGGTTTCAGAACAACTTCCATTACCAACAACCCAATCCAGTACCAAAGGAACACCATCTGTATATTTACGTCCAAAATTTGTAGAGTTGATATAAGAACGATCAAACTTGAACCAATCATCCTCAGCAACGAATGAGTAGGTGCATGGGCTGAAAGACTGAATGGTAGAGTTGTATATAGCTGATACTGGTATGGATTGGGCGAGGAAGGCGTTGATGTTTCCTGAAACAGGGGCCTGGCAGCAACCCATGCCAGAGCACTCTGTGCCATTACCGATGCTGCTTACGTCCATGCAGGATGAAATGCATGAGTCAGCTGTGAGGTACTCAAGCTGGTTCTTGCCCTTGGCTTGTCCCACAAGCATTGCAAGTCCACCACAGCCGATTGATGTCAACTTGTTCTTCATGTTGGAAACCGTATGAAATGGATCAAGAGTTAAGACGTCCAAACCACTGGTGCTGTTGCTGCCATTGCTGAAGTTGCATCGTGATGTTATATGTGGATTCTGAACACGAACCTCACCCAAGGCAAAAGAGATGTTCAGTACCCTAAGTCCGTTTGAGCCCAGATATGCCCCGGTCCCATTGCACGTGACATTAAAGGGTTCTTGGAAGCAGCCTTTTCCGGTGCCAAACGGGTACGGGATGCTGATGTTGCCACACTTATCTGGGCAGCCAGGCCGTGCCATGCTGATGCTCCCAGAGGACGCAGCTCCATAAGCGGTAGTACTATGATGTAGGACTAGGGTGGCGGCAACAAGTAGTAAGAGCTTCTGACCTGTAGGCAATGACCAAGAGATGTCATATACATAGCGTTCTAGCTGGGCTGGATGCATGTTATAATTACTGATATGGGTCATTTGGCCCCCCAAAATAAAAACAAGAAATCCAGCATACGAGTAGATAACAAATACTTAATTTCATTCAAAATATGCTGAAGCCATTCCTCCAGTCCAAACATCATTCAGGGAAAATTCCTTACAAGTCGAATCATACAGGACAGCCCAGTAGTTAATTAAGTTTCATCCCACAACTACAAAAGTTTTTGACCCAAAAACAATTTTGAATTAGATGAAGAAAATAGAGCTATTACATAAACTCTGCACGTGTTTGTTAATTATTTCTAATTTCGAATCTTTTGTCATCACAAAAAAAAAATTGGTATAGATAAAAAGAAACAAGAATATGAAGAACTGTACATTTATGCTGGGGAGTAGACCAAAAAGGAGAGCTGCTACTCACTTCAGACTACATGTTTCTTTACCTTCTCATTAATTCTAGAAATTGTAGCGAAAGTAGTACCTCCAATCCAAGATAACATTAGTAGCTTTTCAGTTTGTATGTGTTTTTCATTTATTTGGGTTTTCATATGCAACTTGTCGGATGAAATATATTTATTAATTGTTTATCAGCAACAATGTAAAACAAAATTAGTTACAGACTTAATTGACCCGTTTTTTGCTCCACTTGTATAAAGCTAAAATGACACAATGGGTGAGTGGGGATAGGACCAACACATTCTTGCCCAATACAACACATCTTGCCCAATAAACGAAAAGATCACACTACCGCAGGAAATTGATTATTTTTTTGTTCAAGCGATGCAATATGTACGAATTATCTATACTGTGTGCTCTATTGCATTGTACTGTACAACTGGGGTTCCCCGTACCTTACAGGGTCTGGTAGCTCTGAGAGTAGAACGGCGCGGAGGCAGAATACGGCCGCGGAGGAGAACGGATAGCGGTCTAAGGCGACGCCCGCGGGCAGCGCCGGATACTAGGATCCGACGGGGCGGCGCCGGCGCCGACGCCGGCTGGAGGAGCCAGACCTCCGGCTGCGGGAACTCGCCGGAGATGGAGCAGGGTCCTGAGGTTCCGTACGGGCGGCGGTGCGCAGATCGGGCGGGTATTTCCGTCGGCGGCGGTATGCATCTCGCCGGCGAGGCGGCAATGGCTGGTGGGGGTCACTACTCACTTCCCTCCCTCAGGTCAGGTTTTTTTTTTAGGCAAGCTTTCGCTCGTACTGATTTCTATTAGGCGGTTATTGGGCCGGTCGAACACTGTAGCTGAGGCCAGTATTTTTTTTCCCTGTGTCTTCTTTATCGGCTTTTCACTGTTTTAGCATCGGCTTCCTTCTTTCTTTTGTTAATACATATTCATTCAAAATTTAAAATTTTTAATACATATTCAACATGTTTCAAATCCATGATCAACATTTTCCGAATATATGTTTAGATGTATATTTTTTCACACACATTGTACATTTCCGTATACATCTAAAAGGTTTTCTATATGCATTTAACATTTTTCAAATACATGATTAGCATTTGTTTCGGATAGATATTGAACTATTTTTGAACACATGTTACTCATTTATCAAATACACATTACAAGATTTCTTTTGAATGATATGAAATATTATTCAACTACATAAACATTTTTTATACTGTATAATTTTTTTAAATGTCACAAATATATTTTTGAAACAAATGGACATTTTTTTACTTCATATCGATCAACACAAACGCATAACCATTCCTAGCTACCTAATCACACCGCATATCCTTGTACCCCTTCCACCGGCTCATGCGAAAAACCATATGTGGACGATCTGTGATGTAGACCCTCCCTCACAACACCATGTCGTCCTCGTGACAACGCACCCGTCGCTCCCAGCAGCGCTTCTCGTCGCTCATAGCAGCACATCCCTTTGTTCACAACAGCGATTGACGCCAACGTCAGGCATGTGACAACAAGAGAACAATGGCGTCTTCGCATCGCTGGCGGTCGCAATCGACAAGCACTAGGTGATCATCGTTGTAGCATTGTGCTCGCCGTCACCAACATCCATGGTCTTCGTCAACCACAGTGTTGCGGTCACATCACATGTGCTAGCGAACATAGGGTGTCAACATTGCAACACTTGCGTTTGTCATCGCCACCATCCAGTGGTTGCTGTTGTGTTTCTTGCAGCGACGAGAGAACAAACGGATATGGTGTCGCAACACTAGGTGGGCACCGTTGCAACTATATGGCGGCCACCTTCCCCAGCACTGGTGGTCTTTGCTCTGTCCTCGCAACGCTATTGTTGCCAGCACCAGCAGTTGGCACTCCCAACACAGATGGTCGTCGTCATAGTGCCATGGTCCCCTACACCAGCACGGTCGCCAGTCACAACATCAGCAGCTGCCATCAATCCTTGCAACACCAAGTTGCACCTCTCTCACCGGCTCGCAGAACCGCTTCGCCAGCCCTTGCACCTGTGCACGCTTGCAGCATCGAGCGCTAGGGAGAGATTGGTGGGATGAGGACTTGGCTAATGGTGGAGGTCGCGTTGTGGTTGATTTTCCTTTAGCTCGCAACCAGCAACGAGGAGGAGGAGCTGCAGCTTGCGTCCGTCGCTCCAACCCTACAGCTACCTCATTGACATGTTGGATTCGGGGGAGGAAGACGATGCCGACGACAGACTAGTGTAGTATCTAGCAAGTCGAAAACTATATGTAGGCAGTGGATTTTGTCCATTAGTATAGCTGATAAGTTATCGTGTTGGTACATGTGTTTTGTTAGATTGAATGTCGTTTAAACAGCCCTACAAATTTGAAGCAAATAGAAATAATTTTTTTTATGGAGGCAACTGTTTGGTGATTCTGTGTTTGCGCACAAGCCCGTCAGCCTCCAAACCCTCACGCAGCATACTTGATACTATAATGAATGGCAATCCCAAAGGTGACAACTCTGCTAAAGTTACTCTCATGAATCGCCAGACAGAGCAAGAGAAACTCTTACATGCAATAAGCGAGCAACCCATGATGATCGGATCGTCGGCCACCGAGTCTGTCCCTCCACCGGTGGATGGTGGTGCGCGCATGCGCCGTCGTCGGGGCCGGCCGGGTGTGTGAGATGGAGCCAGCACTAGTAGAAAAAGGGCCTACAGTCTCAGTTGGTGAGGGCCTTTAGTCCCGGTTCATGAACCGGGACTAAAGAGTCGGTACTAATGCCTTGACCCTTTAGTCCCAGTTCAATCCAGAACCGGGACAGATGGGCCTCCACGTGGCCTGTCCGCTGAGCCCAGGCAGGAGGGCCTTTGGTCCTGGTTGGTGGCACCAACCGGGACCAATAGGCATCCACGCGTCAGCATTTCTGTGGCTGGGGTTTTTGTTTTTTTTGGAAAGGGGGGGGGGGGTTTGGGGGGTTTTGGGGGGTTAATTTAGGTGTTTCATATATTGTGCTATAGCTAGCTAATTAATAGAGAAAAGTGTCCTCTCTTTTGTCCGTGCTTGGTCGACGCTACGTACCATACATACGTATAGAGAGGACTAGCTACACGCTAGCTAGCTAGTAAGCAAACAGAAGATCGTCATGAACATATATGCATGCAGAGAGAAGTGATATCGACCACCTCTCCTTCTCCGAGAGATTAGTCGAACAACAAGTTCTCGTATATCTATCCGACACTACCGGCTACATATATACAATAATTATCTTTTACAAATATATAATCTCCTAAAATACGGACGCGTGGTCCACATAGTATTCTCCGTCTTCAGCGATCATGTGGTCAAGAAAGAATGCCGCCAATTCCTCTTGAATTGCTCGCATGCGATCTGGTGCTAGGAGTTCATCCCGCATCCGAAACATCTAATTTTAAGAAGGGGGTCAATACATATATATATATATGAATGAATGAAACTCAACACAAATGATGGTAATAAAATAAAATTGTGAATATTGTTATTTACGCACTTCATATTGTTTGTCGGAGTAGCCCTGCTCACAAGTCGTGTGGCGGATGGACTCGCAAATGTAGTACCCACAGAAATCATTCCCTTGTTCCTGCCACAACCACTTTACAAGAAATAGAGGTCAATCAAACTGATAATTAGTAAGCATGCTAAATGGTATTGATGAAACTAGCGCTTGAATCACTAGGAGATGCCTGGAATATGCTACTATATAGTACTTACTTTCGGGTGCCTAAATTGCAGCTTCTTCGGTAGTCCCGGAGCTTTTTTGGTGAATTTTCTCCAAGCCCTGCCATACAAAGAAAACAATTACTTGATATCAGAAATGAACAAAGTTGCTGATATGGTGGATAATGATCGATTTAACTTACTTCTCGAGCATTTCAGTCATGTCCGCATACTCCTTGGGATCTTTTCGCTTGGAGTCTAAGACAGTTACTACTCCCTTCTCAAGCTTAATCTCTAGGAGAATATAGTGGTAGCTACGCACACATGCATAACTCATCAATATTACATTACTATAACCTGGACTAATAAGGAAACTGAATATGCCACAAGACAGTAACACTCACTTGAAGTTGTAAGGAAAGAGTATTATATCTTTGTGTTCATTTATTTCCAACGATCGTAGCAAGTTGGCCTCGGTTTCTTGGGCACGATATTGAACCTCAGTTGCATCTATGAGATACGTGTTAATGAACCCAATATCTCCCACTTGTCTTTTCTTCAATTCGGCGATCTTCAATCTGCATAATATAGTGAGGATAATTATAAATACATGCAAATGAAAGGGCTGAGTTATATAGAGAGACTTAATGACGGAAGTAGTACTACTTACAGACAGTAGGAGGTGACCGTTGCTTTATCGATGGCCAATTGATTGAAAAACTGATAGAACTCCTCAAATGGAATAGGCAACAGTTCAATTCCAAGGAGGTCATGCTCCTTTTTAACTCTCACATACAAAGTACTCCTCCCCTCAGACTCTTTGCAGATTTTCATGTATCAATCATGCAATCTTCGCATCATCGTTGATAGAGAACTTTCATCTTTGACGAGAGGCTTCCCGTACTCGTATCTTTGTATCTGCACCTCCAAGATATCATAATGTACATCGTCGGGCAGGTAATCTGCAGGATTGCCATAACCGGGCACCATCCTCGGATCGACGATGTCGCTAGCAGGCACCTTGAGCGGGGGGCACGATTGCTTCGCTTGTTCGCCGAGCTGGGCAATTTGTTTCCCAGCTCGTCGTTCTTTCATCCTTTGATCACTTTTAGTACTTCCCGACCGCTCCGCTTCGGCAAATGCCTTTCCAATAATGCGCTCATAGTTGCCTTTCGGCGGAGACTTGGGTGGTTTTGTCAGGGCAGCCAGAGTGCGCTTCGCTTTCACCGGATCTACCTTCTCCTCCGGAGGTGGATGTATCTTTGCTTTCAACCCTTGAAACCAGTCATCCACTTCGGTCTGCACGATCTTCGCGTTTTCCTCCTCGCTCCTCTCGTACGGCAACTTCTCTGGAGTCTTCAGAGAAGGACCGAATTTGTATCTCCTCCCGCCTTTGGCTGTATTGCTAGACGCCGGCAGAGTAGACGGAGCGGATGCCTTCTTTCCTTGCTTACGAGGCGGAGGAGAAGGACTACGATGCGCCGGAGCAGCCGGAGCGGCGGCGGGTCTCTTCCGCCCTTGCTGACAAGGCGGAGAAGGAGGAGGCTGGCTGCTCGGGCGCGCCGGCGCAGGCGGAGAAGGAGGCGGAGTGCCGCCACGCGTCGGAGAAGGAGCCGGCCGAGTGCCTTGATCGTCACTCGCCGGAGGAGGAGGCGGTGGAGGAGGCGGAGTGCCCTGACTCGCCAGAGGAGGAGGAGGGGGAGGTGGAGGCGTCCAGTTCGGAAGGTTGATGAGATCCTTCCGCCATAGGCATGGAGTCTTCAGAGCAGAACCCAGCCGATACTCCCCTTCACCGGTAGGGTGGTCAAGCCGGAGGTCCTCAAATCCC
This sequence comes from Triticum dicoccoides, assembly GCF_002162155.2. NCBI lineage: Eukaryota > Viridiplantae > Streptophyta > Magnoliopsida > Poales > Poaceae > Triticum > Triticum dicoccoides. The sequence goes on along the minus strand of NC_041386.1, from coordinate 659,006,660 downwards.
TCCGTTATTTCATCGACCATCACCTTAGCATATCCTTCTGGAATCGGCCGGCAGTGAAAAGTTGAGTCGGGTTTAGTAGGATAAACAGAGCCAACAGCCGCCTTGACCTTCAAATTGCTCCATTGCGCCATAAGGTGGCAATTTTCAGCATCCGTGATAGCATCCACGGGATAGCTGGCAGGAGCCGTCAAGGCATGCTCTGGCTGAAGCAGCTCGGTGGAAGCCACGCTGCTTCTCCGCTGAGATGGCGGGGTAGCTTCGGGGGAAGCTTCGGCAGGTCGTTTGCTGCGATCTGCTTCTCGTTCCTCTAGCCCCATTACCCTTTCGTGCAGCGCCTGCAGTTGGCTCTGCTCCAGTTTCTTCCTCCTCTCCTGGGTTTTGTAACCCCCTGCGTCCGGAAATCCAGCCTTCCACGAAACGGAGCCTGGCGTGCCTCGTGTCCGTCCAGGGTGCTCAGGATTGTCGAGGGCCATTGTGAGCTCGTCCTTCTCCCTGTCTGGAACGAACGTCCCTTGCTGCGCTGCTTCGATATATTGCTGAAGCCTCTTGACTGGTATGTCCAATTGTTCGTCCGTCCAAATGCACTTCCCTGTTATAGGGTCCAAGGATCCGCCGGCCCCAAAGAACCAAGTCCGGCAACGTTCTGGCCAGTTCATTGTCTCTGGTTCGATCCCTTTATCAAGCAGATCATTCTCAGCCTTGGCCCACTTAGGCCGGGCTACGAGGTAGCCACCTGACCCCGTGCGATGGTGAAGCTTCTTCTTCTCAGCATTTCTCTTGTTTGTCGCCGACATCTTTTTACTCTTTTCCGATGTCTTGTGGGCCACAAATGCGGGCCAGTCATCTCTGATCTTCTCATATTTGCCAATGAATTCTGGTGTCTCATTTTTTTCGACATACCTAGTGAGGTCTTTCTTCCAATTCCTGAATAGGTCTGCCATCTTCCTCAGAGCAAAAGACTTGATTAATGGCTCTATAACTGGCTTCTCCGGATCATCCTCCGGCCGTAGGATGAAATTTGACTTCAGCTCAGTCCAAAGATTCTTTTTCTGCATCTCATGGACATAAGACACCTCAGGGTCTTCGTTCTTAGGCTTATACCATTGCTGGATGCTGATCGGGATCTTGTCCCTAACCAGAACCCCGCACTGAGCAGCAAATGCCTTCTTTGTCCGGTAGGGTTCAATCGGTTGGCCGTCGCGCGCGATTTGTATGATCTCAAACTTTTCATCCGAGCTCAACTTTTTCTTCGGGCCTCGTCTCTTTACCGAAGTTGTGCTCGATCCGGAGGGCTAGAAAAAAGAACAAAGACGAGAGTTAATTAATATGTGTACATACCAAAACAATGAATGCATCAATTAGCTAGTCAGCACAAGCTTAACTAATATATATACCTGGCCGGACTCGGTTTGGTGATCACCGGAGCCGTCCTCACGGTCTACTTCTTCACCCTCTCCTTCTTGCACCGGCATTGGGTCATCGGAGCCATGTAAATCATAGCCAGCTGCTTCTTCACCCTCTCCTTCCAGACCATCGTTGTCGTTGAGAAACATCAACGAGGAGACGGCATCACTTCCTTGTGCGATTATGTCCCTCAACAACGCTTCTTGTGCTTCGTCTCGGGGGGTGTCCATAGTTTCTACAAATATTTACAACATGGCAATTATTATTCAAACATGACAGATATGGATATATTAGTGGCAAACGTAGAACTAGCTAGCTAATCACAATAAGAAATCATATTAGTGGCCTCGATGCTGCTTCTCTAGGGTTTGGGGTGGCCTCGACAACGCTTCAAGGGTTAGGGGGTGGCCTCGAGAACGCTTCAAGCTAGGAGGGGGTAATATCGACCCCCCCCCACGTGTTGAAGCTATCGGGAGGGGGTCGGCGTTGAACACTACATCTATGTCCCACAAGTGACGTGGGCATCGACGCCCGCGGTAGGGTAGAGGGTCGTGGATCGCCGAGCGGTCGAGGGTCAAGGGGTCGAGGATCGCCGAGGGGTCGGGAGGTTGCCTAGTGTCAAAGGATTCAACAAAACCATGTCTTCATCATTAGGCGAAAGTAACAGGTGCATGATGGTACGAAGCTCTTCAAAGTTATTTTGGAACGGAGTCCCAGATAGGATAATTCGCTTTTTGGTACAAAGTTCAGCAAGAACCTTCCGAATATCGTTATTTGGAAGGCCTTTGCTGAAATTCGTACAAAAAGGCATGCGTTCAGATCCTTGTAGGCACCGCGGTAGAGGATGCAGTCATTAGGGCATGCATGTATCTTCTCCACCTCCAATCCTAGAGGGCATACGACCTTCTTTGCTGCGTATGTACTGTCGGGCAATTCGTTATCCTTTGTTAGCTTCTTCTTCATTATTTTCAGTAGCTTCTCAAATCCTTTATTAGGCACAGCATTCTCTGCCTTCCACTGCAGCAATTCGAGTACGGTACCGAGCTTTGTGTTGCCATCTTCGCAATTGGGGTACAACCCCTTTTTGTGATCCTTTAACATGCGATCGAACTTCAGCTTCTCCTTTTGACTTTCGCATTGTGTCCTTGCATCGACAATGACCCGGCGGAGATCATCATCATCGGGCATATTGTCTGGTTCCTCTTGATCTTCAGCAGCTTCGCCCGTTGCAGCACCATCGTGCACATCGTCTGGTGCATCTTGATGTTCAGTAGCATCACCGTATTCAGGGGGCACATAGTTGTCATCGTACTCTTCTTCATCGCCGTCTTCCATCATAACCCCTATTTCTTCGTGCCTCGTCCAAATATTATAATGTGGCATGAAACCCTTATAAAGCAGGTGGGTGTGAAGGATTTTCCGGTCAGAGTAAGACTTCTTATTCCCACATATAGGGCATGGATAACACATAAAACCATTCTGCTTGTTTGCCTCAGCCACTTCGAGAAAATCATGCACGCCCTTAATGTACTCGGAGGTGTGTCTTGAACCGTACATCCATTGCCGGTTCATCTGCGTGCATTATATATAATTAAGTGTGTCAAAAATCATTACAGAACATCATGAATAGATAATTAAGTGACCAAATTAATAGAAGTTCATCATCACATAAAAACCAAAGTACATACATAGTTCTCATCTAACAACATAAAGCTCTGCAGAGCATCTAAATTAATTAAACCATACATTGAAACTATGTAAAACATTTCAATGCGAAAACAAATGCGATCATAATCGCAACCAAGGTAACAACTGATCCAACGGCATAATGATACCAAGCCTCGGTATGAATGGCATATTTTCTAATCTTTCTCATCTTCAAGCGCATTGCATTCATCTTGATCTTGTGATCATCGACGACATCCGCAACATGCAACTCCAATATCATCTTCTCCTCCTCAAGTTTTTTTATTTTTTCCTTCAAGAAATTGTTTTCTTCTTCAACTAAATTTAACCTCTCGACAATAGGGTCGGTTGGAATTTCCGGTTCAACAACCTCCTAGATAAATAAAATCTATGTCACGTTGATTGGCATAATTTTCATAAACAATAAATGAACCAATAGTTATGAAAAGATAATATATACCACATCCGAATCATAGACAGGACGAGGGCCGACGGGGGCGGATACCAAAACCATCGCACTATATAAGATGCAATAATAAAAGTAAGAAAATAATACAAGTATCTATCTAAACAAACAAGTAATAATATTTTTCCTTTCAGAAAGAAGATAAGAACAAGAGGCTCACCACGGTGGTGCCGGCGATGAGATCGGCGTGGGTGATCGACGGCGATGAAGACGGGGACGGGGCGTGACAGACCGCTAAACCTAGATAAATATTGAGGAAAATGGAGCTTGGCGGTCGAGCTTGGAGAGGAGAAACCTTAAGTAGTGTGGCTCGGGCATTTCATCGAACACCTTGTGTGCAATGGAGGTGAGCTAGAGCACCACCAAGCCCTCTCCCCCTCGGCCAGAAAAAACAGAGCAGTGTGCTCTGCTCTTGCGCGAGGGGCTATATATAGGCAGCACCATTGGTCCCGGTTGGTGGCATGAACCGGGACTAAAGGTAACCCTTTGGTCCCGGTTCATGCCACCAACCGGGATCAATAGTGGTGGGTCAGGAGCCAGGACCATTGGTCCCGGTTCGTCCCACCAACCGGGACCAAAAGGTCCGGACGAACCGGGACCAATGGCCCACGTGGCCCGGCCGGCCCCCTGGGCTCACGAACCGGGGCAAATAGCTTCATTGGTCCTTGTTCTGGATTGAACCGGGACTAATGGGCTGAACTGGCCTGGGCCATTGCCCCCTTTTCTACTAGTGCAGCGAGAGGGATCGCCGTGTTTATATACGAGATGGATAAGATGTAGTCAAGCATGTCCTCTGTGCTTGCGAAATGGAGTGGCAACACCAAAACCGTGTGTGGTGGCCAGGGTTGGAGGGGGGCTGCCGTTGAACACGTCCCCTTGACACCTTCCTCAGCACGTTGTTACATTACATAAAATAGGAGTAGGTAGGCGGATACATGCATGCATGCTTCGTTGCACGCTGCTCCAGCCCTTTGTCTCTGTTGTGCACGTCGTCATATACGTGGATCGAGTTCTTTTGTTGGTACGAGAAGGACTGTCTCTTTACGGACCCTTCTCCCACTAATCTCTGCCGAGCGGTGAAAGATTGCAAGCATGTGCTGTGTGGGATGATGCTCCGATCAATAATGTTTCTTTCAGCGAATTTTATATTGTGTTTCAGGGACGAGTGGTTATTGCAGGCTTCAAAGCTTGATATGACGAGAGCATCTGCAGGTGTCATTTTCTTTCACTATTGGCTTAGTGTAATTTTTTGAGCTCCGACGTGTTGACACCGTCCTCAGGCATGCTGACTTCACGTACTATCTAGCTTTGAAGCATGTGTCACGTGCACGCGATGGGAACCTGACTGAGAGAAACGTTCTATGTGTCAATTTGGTGCTAGGTCGTTGGTGATGGGTAGCGACTGGTTCCTCTTAGTTTCTTTCAGCGAATCTACTATATCACTAATATATCACTAAGAGCATCTCTAGCAGACACCGTAAAACACCGACCCGCACAAGGCTTTTGCAGTTCGCGAAAAATGGTATATGCGGGCCGGCACGGGCGATGTTAGATCCAGACCCCGCAAAACGGACCCATAAAAAAAGATATTCGGTGAATATGCTCTTTTACGGGTCGGCTACACAGGGTCTGCTCGGGCGCCCGCCGCGTGGACCCGCAAACCGAAGATGCCCAATAATCGAATTTGACATCAATTCTGACTAATGAGTTCATATTCAAACAATAGAACACAGTTTACACACACAAAAAAGCTTAGTTTTGTAGGACAAACGCAAAAGGAGGTCTTGCAAAAGTGAGGACCACATCCGGCATCATCTTGGTCGATCTTCACTCCGCACCACCTAGTCCACCTCCGGCACTTGTTCCAACTCCGGCACCGAAATCATTGGCTAGTGCACTGAACGCATCGGCGACATTGGTTCCATACCCCGTTGAGAAAACATCTTCGGCACTGTAACACGGACTGGCCGACGCAAGCATTATCCTCTTCAAGATATCTCTTCTTGTCACATCATGCCATTCTTTGGTGAGGTCGTCCATGTCATTGCGGTTCAATGTCATGATCTTGTTCTATTTAGCAAGCAACTTCGACATGGCTTTGTTTTCAGCGGCACGTGTTCTTCTCTCCTCAATGGCCGCTTTGCGCAGCCCCTCGTCCTTGAACAATTGCCATTTTTCTTGCTTCTCCCGTGCCTTCTTCTTGGCCAACTCTTTCTTTATCTCCAACATCTTCGTTAACATCAACTCATTTGATTGCAACATGGCATCAATCTTGTCCCGCAAGCTCGATGCTTCGTGCTCTCTCTTCATCTTCTCCTTAGTCTTCTTGTCACCATCGGGCTTGTTCAAGTTTCTTGGGCCATCATCATCCTCATCTTCATCCATGCTCGTAAGTGAACCTCTCTTCGGTGGGGATTCTTTGTCAATCAACTTCCAGTTCTTACACTCTTTGAGCATGTCCCAACAATGCTCTAGTTTGAAGAATTTTCCTTCCGAAGCTTCCATGTCTTTGTATATTTGTTGGGCAATTTTGTCCTACACAATTAGACCAGTGTCAAATTATGCAGTCACTTTAAATGCTACAAATGATTTGCATAACTTGGGACGTGAACTCACATAGTCGGATTCTACGGTTTCACTTGGAGGGGCATTGCAAACTTGTTCCAAGCAAGCATCCCAACGGCTACAAATCAGCTTGATCACGTCCCAACGACATTGGAGTGACCGAAAGGTGCGTGGAGTCCTATTGGGATACTTTGCCATCATGAGGAAGTATTGATCTTCGATCCTTTGCCAATACCTATTGGCCGTTTGAGACGTACCCGTGCAAGCATCAAGAGACACCGCACTCCAAGCATTGATCAAGATTTGATCTTCCAAGACGTGTAGTTATTCGATCTCTGGCTTTTTCTCGCTTGCGCTTGCTCATACGCCCCCTCATCTATCTCTCCAATTCTTCTTCACCACCGTGATCATCTACGCCGCCCTCCATTTCATTGTAATCGTATTCAGCGGACCGAGCTTGATCGATGTCAATGACGTTGGTGTACAATAAGTTCACGAACACGGCAGTGGCATTGTTCAAACCACCGCTATAGTGAGCGACAATAAGTCACGAGCTACCGCAATGGCGAAAAGCAAAGAAAATTGAAGGGACCGAAGAGGCATACCTTCCGGCCATTTCGTCAAACACCTCGCTAGCGGTGGAAGCAGCGCCCTTGAACGGTATCGCCGGGGAACCTCTTGCCGGGCGGAGGGAGTGGATGAAGGAGTCGACCTCTTTGTAGGAATCTTCTTCCGCTTTACGCCCGAGACCTTGCCGACCTTCTCCGCCACCGGCCGGGATCGTGCAGCAGCGTTGGCGTCCTGAGCACGGGCCTTCTCGGCGGGGCCAGCCGGATTCCCACCCTGCACGACAACGTTGCCCTGCCGCTTGCGGGCAGGCGCAATGGTGCCTTGGGCGACGGCGGGGCCAACATGGCCGGCGACGAGATCCGCCGGAGGTGATTGAGCGTGCGCGCCCTCGACAGTGACGGGGGACGGCTGGGAGTCATCCATGGCGGCAAAGAGCTGTCAGGGAAGATGCACCAGAGCGGGCGGTGGCGGGGGCAATGGGGAGGGGTCGTGGAGCAGGAACAGTCGCGCGGAAATTTCCCTCGCGCCAAATCTCGCTGTGGATAGGGGCCGAGCTCGGGTCGGCCTGCCACCCCGTGAATCTAAAGGTTGAGGGAGATCTTTTGTTGTGCCCCGCAAAAAAAATTATGGGTCGGGCGCGTTTGCGGTTTCTGGTCGGGCAGGATTTTCCGCATCTATCCGTATTTTGGCGGTTATTTGCAGGTCGCGGCTATATACAGGGTCTGCTAGAGATGCTCTAAGCTCCCTAGGGTAAAAGGCCTCATAATCAATTGAGGTGCCCAATTGAGATTCACTCGCCCGATTTTGACCAAGTCAACAATTTCTCAAAGCTCTCATTCAATTCTTTTATACTATACACTATGCTTCCTAATTTTTAAGTCCTCACAATTAATTGAGGTCTTCAGTTTAGAATTTGGTCACCTGATTTTGACCGGGTCAATATTTCTAAAGGAGCTCTTCCATTTAATTATTTTAATTCACCATATTCCTAATTTTGAAGCTCTTTTATTCAACTGAGATATTCAATTTTGAATTTGGTTTACGATTTTGATCGCACCAACAATTTTTCAAATCAATCGACACCAACCGGGTAGAAAACCATATCAACCTCGTGCACCCTCTTACCACCTGGAAAAAAGAAGCGCCACCATATGATGATACTATAACATCAATATAGTACATGTAACCACCGACGTAGAAGCGCATATAACACAAAATCACACCATGAAAGGCCCACCAAATAACCACATTATAAAAAAACATAAAACACACTCCATCGTCTTCCTCATCCGCCAAACTAAATATTCCATCAGTTTCAAACTACAAGGAATATTAGTTCTTCGGAAAGTCAAATATCTTTAAAATTTGACCAAGTTTAGAGCCAAAAATATCGACATCCATAATATTAAATCAAAAAATTATGGAAATTCATTTCATGATGAATCTAATAAAAACAAATTTGATATTATGAATTTTGATATATTTCTTTCTAATTTTGGCAAACTTAAAAAGGTTGGACTTTTCAAAAAAGTAATACACCTTATATTTTCAAACAAAGCGAGTATTTTTTTTAAGAATTTCAATAACACCAACGACGCAGCAAAGCGCACCCAACCCTTCTAGTTTTATAGTATTTTGTTTTTGGGACGAGTGGTTACCCAGGCTACAAAGTTTCATATAACCAGAGCGTTTGCAGGTGTCACTTTCTTTCACTATTGGCTCAGTGCAATTTTTTGTGTTGACACCGTCGTCAGGCATGCTGACTTCACGTATCTAGCTTTGAAGTATGTGTCACGTACCTCGCAAAAAAAAGGTATGTGTCACGTACACGCGATGGGAACCTGACTGAGAGAAACGTTCTATATGTCAATTTGGTACTAGGTCGTTGGTGATGGGGTATCAACTGGTTCCTCTTCATTGATCTACATTAAATAAATCTATATACAAAAAGAATCCTAGTTTGACTAGGAGTCAGAAGGAAGGAGACAGGGAAACAACATCTGCTGTGTGCAATACAGATGTATTCCTTTTACATACGATCCCCCACAAGGGACTAAAAACTGTATTAAGGTCGAACGAGCGAACAGGTTCGGTGATCGTGTGGATGCATTTTACTCTTGGATTTATTGCAAAATCATTACAAAGCAACTGCCGAAAGGCCTGAACGAAAGGTACTCCCTCCGTTCCGTAATTCTTGTCATGATTTTAGTTCAAACACAAGAAATTGCGCCATCCCAGAGCAGATGTTGAAACTGGGATGACACCTTTGTTTCTCAAATTATTCAGACGGATGATCTAGTCTCTAGCTTATTTTTCATACTTGAGAACACCTTCTAGAACAATTTAGACTATTTGAAAATAATCATTAAAGACAATACTTAGTTCAAGACTAGCTCACATCACAACATCATACATACTGCATCAAGACTAGTTCCAACAACAACAATGCTAAGTTTCCCACTCAAAGTAAAAAAATGCCAAGTTCAGCTGCATGAACAATACGAGCTTCACCGGCATTGGTTTCATCCATGACGAAGTTGCAGCGCTAATCATTCAGACAGTCTTGTCCAGCATGATTACACGGTGCACATTGCGAACCCAACACATGAACGAAATAAGAAGATAATGAAGACCAGCCAGAGACCAAAGACAAATTCTATAGCCAGCCCAAGACAAAAATACTTTGGATCATCTTCATGCTCCGAGTGATTCCTGGAAATGGGAGGCCCTCATAGATAGTTCTTGCGTATGTTTGATGACGCTGGATTGACGAGTGACTGCAACCGATTGCCCTAAGGGTATTCTTCCTAAAAGATTAGTGTATGGCATGTTCAGCTTGCTTAAAATCGTGATGTCTGAGAGACCGAGAGTTCATTGAACGACAGGTCGAGAGACTTCAATTATCATGGTGAACCGACCTTCTCCGGGATCCTACTGGACAACTGATTATGGGAGATGTTTAGGTTCTTCAGTAACATGGGAAGTCAATTCATCTAGTAATTAACAAGGGAAGTCAATTCGGTGGCGACGAGATAGCCAAGAGGAGATGGGAAGGGGGTGGTAGCAGCTAGGGTTGTGCCCGAGCCACCCCCTAGGAGCAAGCCTGACGTTCTAAGAGTTAACTTCAAATTAATCACAATTTGTAAACTATGCTATCGTCTAAAGAACGTGTACTACATCGGTCACTTGTGTCCAATAGTTGGGTTTAAGGCACGATGTTCACACGAGATGGTTGCGTAAATGGATGGATACGAAAACATATAGTCTTCCCCGCTAGAAAAACAGATGGTCACTTTGTTGAATCTATAGGCGGCAGTAGAACATGCACATATGTAGCCATTAGGCCTTTTTTTATGTTATGCAAAACATATATGAGTAATGTATTTATGTGTAAACTTCTTGTGCCCTAATGTATCTGCCCAGAAGTACTTGAGGAGTTGTTGGCCGACCTACACAATGCGGTGTCCTTCTACTCTTACTTGTTTGACTAAAAAGGTTGTCGGTTCATGGGGGAGCAAGATATATGTCTTGTGGCATTGTCGTCCTTATGACATGCCTCGATCATGCCTTCTAGCATGCACATGTTGTACGCTCATCGACGAGAATTGTGTGCATGCACTATCAACTTTTTGCACTCTTGCATTCGCTGAGGAGGACATTCTATCTCCTTATAGAGACTAGCACTCGGCCTGGAATAAAGTTACCTTTCATGACTGGTGGTTCTCAGGTGTCTCCCAATTGAAGTGAGGTTGTCGTCGAACATAAACAATTGACTAAGAAATATAGTGTGGTCTATGAGGGAGATCCCTAACATAAGGAGGGGGGGGGGGGGCATTGCCCCCTAATCCTAACTTAAATAGTTGTCCGTAGAGTTAGGTATCCATTAAGTTATTTTTATTTTGAATTTTATTACTGTTGTGTCATGTGCTGCAAAACATATTTTGTCGGTGTATTTATGTATTATATCTTGGAATTTCTCAACTGACTATAATTTTATGTTATTCAAACATCCAACTTCTTAGCAATGCTTTGGATTTGTTTATTTATTCTATGTTCGCTTTGCTTAAAATTGGGGCATTCAATTTTTTGGAGCATTTGCATATTTCCAAATGAGTTGCTACAACTTGCTTGCTCTTTAGTTTCGGAGGAACTAAAACTTGAGCATCTCCACTATGCCAACTCGATAGCTTTTCAAAGAATATTTGACTTCAATGACATTGAAAATTATTAGCAGTCATTCGATTGGGTACAACTAAGAGAATTACATACATACCCGTGAGACAAGATGCGTTACCTAACTTGGGTCCTTTCGTGAGCACACGAATTCGGTCCTCTCGCGTTTTTAGAGACGAGAATTCCCAAATCCACCTTCTTCTCCACAAAGCACACGAACACAAAATAACATAAAATTATTTAAATGAAGCTTTAGAAGGAGATGTTTCAACAATTTAGATTATATTATAAGTTTGTTACCATAAAGGCATCTTCGATGGATGTATCATCCCGATACAGATTGCTAGGACCCAAGAGTTCTCTCGATAATATCTGTTGACGAGGTCCCGGAGGACATGCTTGGTCGTATGTCCCTTGGTTAAGTCCGCTTTTCGACAAACCTCTAAAACATATATAATGCCTACACACATACATGTAATGAATATAGTTAGAGCATTTGAACATGATGGTGTCCAATTAAACCTACTTACCTTTTTTTTATTGCGGGTCACTTTGAGATCAAGAATTTCTGTCGCAATTCTCATCATGATATTCTTAACCAACTTCTCATGCCAAAAATGATACGCCAAATATGAGGTGAATTATCTTAATATAAAGGAGGAAATAACAACGGAACTTGACGTTCAGTTTTACCTTATTGCAAACATTCGGTAGTGCACCGAAACACAGAACTTGTGTTTTTCATGGTGGCATCCTTGATCTGTATGACAACCTCTTTGGGACACTATATATGTGTCTTTTTGTGCAAGTAGTGCATCATGTATACGTGATAATAGGATACAAATGATGATTATAGGGGAACCGGCTCCTCTACGATGCAGTAAGCACGGCAGGGATGCTACAGTATCCCAGGGTAGTGTAAATACGAAGGCACGGCGTGGGGTACTATAGCGGAATGCACTCTTCCTCTCCTGAAGCATGCATGCGCTCTGTTTACGCACTGTAGCAAAGAGATCTGAGCCATTTACACTGCAAAGGCATGGGACTGTAGCATCCCTGTCGTGCTCACTCCACGGTAGAGGAGCCGGCTCCGATTAGGATAGGGTACATGACCTCCAGCATAGACAACTAACTAAGAAATGTAGCATATGTTT
>NC_041386.1:658993538-658994392 GCF_002162155.2 Triticum dicoccoides | reverse complement strand
AATTCCCCCTAACCTAACTTAACTATTTGTAGATAAATACTCATTCTTAGGTCGGAAGGGATATGTTCTGTCATTTTAAAATTTACAAAAATCAGGAGTGTTGAAGAAAAGAAAAGTCCATAACATTAAGAAAAAATTAGGAGAGCATAAAGATAATTATGCTATTTTTGGACTACGATGGCACTTTGATGCCGATTGTGAAGAAGCTTGAAAAGACCTTCATGTATGAGGAGGTAATTCTACTAATCTTGACCAATACTTACATGCTAGTTAGCATGTCTAAATCTTCATTTTCCTCATTTTGAAATTTCCAAATGCACGATGGTTAGAGATGTTGCATTGATGTTCTCTACTTCAGTCATCACCAGAAGCGGTTGTGATAAGGTGATATCATACTAACAAGTCTATAATTTTTTGAGGGGTTCTACACATGTCTAATCATTGAGTCAATATACTTTGCTATTCATATTCATGTGAAAGAGTTTATGCAACTCGGCCAACTGCCCTATGCATGGAGGGACATCCAACTAGTAAGCGAGTATTTACTTTTGCAATACCTAAATGTAGTCTATTTTCTGCATAATGGAAGCTTTTATTACCGGAGCCACTGCTCATAGATACATCAAGAGTATAATCAAGTTTAAATAGTTGAAGCTTGGTGAAAATTTTAAAACTTACCAAACGTGTTCAAACATGGTCTTCTTTGAAAGCCCTCGTTGCAAGGGATACGAATATGCATCGAACATGGATATGGATCCTGTATTTCCTGCAAAATGTCATGTTACGAAAAAAATGATCAAATGGAAGAAATACAAGTTGAGGAAGGATCATCTAGTTTGCCGGCCAATAGATTT
>NC_041386.1:658968797-658993256 GCF_002162155.2 Triticum dicoccoides | reverse complement strand
TCTACTAAAAATGTAAAGTCCTTGGATGGTAATGATATGAGAAGATGTCGCACTAATTGCGCAAAGACTTATTCTCATGACAACTCAGCAGACGTTGACTTATATGGTTTTGTTTCTGAATTGAAAGTGTTGCAGATGACATTGCCAAATACTCTCATGTCAGATGATCATATATTTGGGTTTGTTAGATTTACCAAATGCTATCCAAATGTCTCAATTTCTTATCACATTATCTTAACAGTGCATGTGACTGTAGCATCATTTGAATGAAGTTTTTCAAAATTGAAGTTACTAAAAAATTATTTGAGGTCAACTGTGTCACAAGAAAGACTAAATGGATTCGCAATATATTTACATCCCTAATTGTGCGACCATGGAGGAGTCATATATTGATGTCGTTTTTGGTCACCCGGCACTGGACGTCGTTGTTTGCGGAACATGCTGTCATTGAGAGTGTTATGCCGTGGTGGTGAGTGTTACGTTGGTGAAACTACTTTCAACTAACTGTAGTGGCCGAAAAAAGTCACTGATGTGATCCCATCACAGTTAACTACAAGCTGAGTAACATTCGGGATTCAAAATCAGTGGGCAGCAAATCGACTGGCTGGTGTTCAAGTATTATCAGCTTGCCACTTGTGTTCCTTGCCTCCTCTTGACGCTCAAAAGTGGCACAATCATAGAGAGTAGCTTTAAGTTATATCAAGACTAATTCAAACTTATGATTGGAGGTCACCTCCGGATGACTCTCTTTAAGAAGATCGAGATGGATATGAACATGGTCTAAACGGAGCTCTTATGCAATAGTTATGACAAGTTCAGATATGCTCATGTTGACATCAGATTAAATAATGGCATGAAACTCAATTAAGATGACCTCTGATGGAAAATGTTTCAACACTTAAGTTGTAAGTCTCGTCGAAATGGTCAATTTTGATATAAAAATCATTCCAATCTGAGTTTGTATGCAAAAGCTAGGGCCATCGGAATGCAGCCCTGCCAAAGGGCAAAATATGGCGCGCTCCACCAGACACATGTCTAATGGGTAGCCCCACCAATCGGCTGTTTTGCGTGAGATATTCGGCTGTTAAGATGGCTTCGAATCGAAAAATGTTAAACACGAAAGTTGTTCGTATCGTCGACACAGTCAAAGTTTCTTTTGGTCTCATCATCATCTGAGGTCATTTGTGATCTTTGGGACCTAAAACCGAACTGATGTTCCAGACGTACCTAAATCCAAGTTCAGTTAATTTTAGAAAGATTTGGACGTGATTTGGAGTCCTTTTCCTATACGGGAAGTCCAGCCGCCTCATAAATAGATGAGAGGTAACAGCCGATTGAACAACACACCATCGACAAATCAATCTATCATCTTCTACCTTTACTTTTATCTTCTCCCTTGTTTTCGTCTTCTCGTTCTTCGTTCCTTCTTCTTTTTGCAGGGTGGCAAACCTCGAGGCCCTAGGGGCGACTGGGTCGACCTGGGGCAGCCCATAGCTGCCGTGCACCCTGACGGGGTCCCTCCCGGGCGTGTGGGGTTTCGGGTCTATAAAAGCGCCCGCTGGATTGCTCGCGTACCGCGCTTCCGGGCGGGTCTCCTTCGGCGTGAGCTGCGATGCATCACCCCCGGTGTCGAGGGTACACGATGACGTGTTCGTGTGCGAACACACTTTTTGGCGACTCCGCTGGGGAAGAAGCTTCGAACGGTCCCGAGTCTGTTCTTAGTACGAAAAGATCGTCATCAATAAGTTGTGATCTACAAAGGTAATATGAATACCCAATTTCCCTTCGTAGATGCAAATAATTCATATGTTGTTGCTGGATCGCTTAATGAGCTTAATGTATCAGGTAGCCCTAGTTTCATCAATCATGCATCTAATTACGTGCAACAGCCGATGCAAAATAATCTTCATGCTTCAAATTCTTATGATTTTAGCAACATACAACATATGTATCCTAACTCTCATGCATCGGCAACCCCACAAATCGATATGCCGATGAACAACATGATGGGTTCAGGTAATCAATTTGAAGCGCCTCATCTAAAAATTTCCAATAGCATACAAGAAAGTGTTTCACCCTTTTATTCATCGGCAGCTAATTTGCAACATATGAATCCAAACATGCTGATGGATGGAAGAATTGACCATCCTACTACTAGCTATTCGGCCAGTTACTCTCAATCGCCATATGCTACATATTATGTTAGTAACTTTTTGGCACCGTATACAACTGTAGTTGCTCATGATTCAGCTTCACACCTTCATGGTCATAGCCAAATAAGTGAAAAATTTGCAGAAGTGCACATACCATCATCTAACATTGTAGCATATAATGCATGCTCTACGCAATTGCAGAATTTTGACAACATTCATGAATCATTGCCAAAAGAGTCTGAAAGTATTGCGGAGCAATCCCTTCCAGAAGCAGTTGTGGCTGCATTAAAAAAAGCTTGGCACAAAAAAGAAGATTATTGCTCTTTGCCTTGAACAATATGAAAAGGGGTTGTTTCCTGATTATACTACAATAAAGGCTAGAGTTTTGCAAGAAGATGAAACTTCATCAATTGATAGAATTAGCGAGAGAGCATATGGTTATACTGAAGGAAATATGCCCTAGAGGCAATAATAAAGTTATTATTTATTTCCTTATTTCATTATAAATGTTTATTATTCATGCTAGAATTGTATTAACTGGAAACATAATACATGTGTGAATATATAGACAAACATAGTGCCACTAGTATGCCTCTACTTGACTAGCTCGTTGATCAAATATGGTTATGTTTCCTTACCATAGACATGAGTTGACATTTGATTAACGGGATCACATCATAGAAAAAATGATGTGATTGACTTGACCCATTCCGTTAGCTTAGCACTTGATCGTTTAGTATGTTGCTATTGCTTTCTTCATGACTTATACATGTTCCTATGACTATGAGATTATGCAACTCCCGTTTACCGGAGGAACACTTTGTGTGCTACCAAACGTCACAACATAACTGGGTGATTATAAAGGAGCTCTACAGGTGTCTCCGAAGGTACATGTTGGGTTGGCGTATTTCGAGATTAGGATTTGTCACTTCGATTATCGGAGAGGTATCTCTGGGCCCTCTCGGTAATGCACATCACTATAAGCCTTGCAAGCAATATAGCTAATGAGTTAGTTACGAAATGATGCATTACGTAACGAGTAAAAAGAGACTTGCCGGTAATGATATTGAACTAGTTATTGAGATACTGACGATCGAATCTCGGGCATGTAACATACCGATGACAAAGGGAACAACGTATGTTGTTATGCGGTCTGACCGATAAAGATCTTCGTAGAATATGTGGGAGCCAATATGAGCATCCAGGTTCCTCTATTGGTTATTAACCGGAGACGTGTCTCGGTCATGTCTATATAGTTCTCGAACCCGTAGGGTCCGCACGTTTAAGGTTTCGATGACAGTTATATTATGAGTTTACGAGTTTTAATGTACCGAAGGAGTTCGGAGTCCCGGATGAGATCGGAGACATGACGAGGAGTCTCGAAATGGTCGAGACGTAAAGATCGATATATTGGACGACTATATTCGGAGTTCGGAAAGGTTCCGAGTGATTCGGGTATTTTTCGGAGTACCGGAGAGTTACGGGAATTCGCCGGGGAGTATATGGGCCATACGGGAATAGAGGAGAGAGGCCAAAAGGAAGGAGGCCTGCGCCCCCCCTCTGGTCCGAATTGGACAAGGGGCGCAGCCCCCTTTTCCTTCTTCCTCTCCCCCTCTTTCCCCTTCTCCTACTCCAACAAGGAAGGAGGGAGTAGGACTCCCCTTGGCGCGCCCCCTCCTGGCCGGCCGCCCCTCCCCCTTGCTCCTTTCTATACGGGGGCAGGGGCCACCTCTAGACACAACAACAATTGATCCCTTGGATCTCTTAGCCGTGTGCGGTGCCCCCCTCCATCATAGTCCACCTCGATAATATCGTAGCAGTGCTTAGGCGAAGCCCTGCGACGGTAGAACATCAAGATCGTCACCCACGCCGTCGTGCTGACGGAACTCTCCCTCGACACTCGGCTGGATCGGAGTTCGAGGGACGTCATCGAGCTGAACATGTGCAAGAACTCGGAGGTGCTGTGCTTTCGGTGCTTGATCGGTCGGGCCGTGAAGACGTACGACTATATCAACCACGTTGTTCTAACGCTTCCGCTTTCGGTCTACGAGGGTGCGTGGACACACTCTCCCCTCTCATTGCTATGCATCACCATGATCTTGCGTGTGCGTAGAATTTTTTTTTGAAATTACTATGTTACCCAACAGTGGCATCCGAGCCTGGTTTTATGCGTAGATGTCATATGCACGAGTAGAACACAAGTGAGTTGTGGGCGATATAAGTCATACTGCTTACCAGCATGTCATACTTTGGTTCGGCGGTATTGTTGGATGAAGCGGCCCGGACCGACATTACGCGTACGCTTACACGAGACTAGTTCTACCGACGTGCTTTGCACACAGGTGGCTGGCGGGTGTCAGTTTCTCCAACTTTAGTTGAACCGAGTGTGGCTACGCCCGGTCCTTGCGAAGGTTAAAACAGCACCAACTTGATAAACTATCGTTGTGGTTTTGATGCGTAGGTAAGAACAGTTCTTGCTAAGCCCGTAGCAGCCACGTAAAACTTGCAACAACAAAGTAGAGGACGTCTAACTTGTTTTTGCAGGGCATGTTGTGATGTGATATGGTCAAGACATGATGCTAAATTTTATTGTATGAGATGATCATGTTTTGTAACAGAGTTATCGGCAACTGGCAGGAGCCATATGGTTGTCGCTTTATTTTATGCAATGCAATTGCCCTGTAATGCTTTACTTTATCACTAAGCGGTAGCGATAGTCGTAGAAGCAATAGATGGCGTAACGATAACGATGCTACGATGGAGATCAAGGTGTCGCGCCGGTGACGATAGTGATCACGACGGTGCTTCGGAGATGGAGATCACAAGCACAAGATGATGATGGCCATATCATATCACTTATATTGATTTCATGTGATGTTTATCCTTTATGCATCTTATCTTGCTTTGATTGACGGTAGCATTTTAAGACGATCTCTCACTAAATTATCAAGAAGTGTTCTCCCTGAGTATGCACCGTTGCGAAAGTTCTTCGTGCTGAGACACCACGTGATGATCGGGTGTGATAGGCTCTATGTTCAAATACAACGGGTGCAAAACAGTTGCACACACGGAATACTCAGGTTAAACTTGACGAGCCTAGCATATAACAGATATGGCCTCGGAACACGGAGATCGTAAGGTCGAGCGTGAATCATATAGTAGATATGATCAACATAGTGATGTTCACCATTGAAACTACTCCATCTCACGTGATGATCGGACATGGTTTAGCTGATATGGATCACGTGATCACTTAGAGGATTAGAGGGATGCCTATCTAAGTGGGAGTTCTTAAGTAATATGATTAATTGAACTTTAATTTATCATGAACTTAGTCCTGGTAGTATTAGCATATCTATGTTGTAGATCAATAGCTTGCGTTGTTGCTTTCATATGTTTATTTTGATATGTTCCTAGAGAAAATTGTGTTGAAAGATGATAGTAGCAATGATGCGGATTGGATCCGTGATCTGAGCTTTATCCTCATTGCTGCACAGAAGAATTATGTCCTTAATGCACCGCTAGGTGACAGACCTATTGCAGGAGCAGATGCAGACGTTATGAATGTTTGGCTAGCTCAATATGATGACTACTTGATAGTTTAGTGCACCATGCTTAACGGTTTATAATCAGGACTTCAAAAATGTTTTGAACGTCATGGACCATATGAGATGTTCCAGGAGTTGAAGTTAATATTTCAAGCAAATACCCGAGTTGAGAGATATGAAGTCTCCAACAAGTTCTATGGCTAAAAGATGGAGGAGAATCGCTCAACTAGTGAGCATGTGCTCAGATTGTCTGGGTACTACAATCGCTTGAATCAAGTGGGAGTTAATCTTCCAGATAAGATAGTGATTGACAGAGTTCTCTAGTCACCATCACCAAGTTAGTAGAACTTTGTGATGAACTATAGTATGCAAGGGATGACGAAAACGATTCCCGAGCTCTTCGTGATGTTGAAATCGACGAAGGTAGAAATCAAGAAAGAGCATCAAGTGTTGATGATTGACAAGACCACTAGTTTCAAGAAAAGGGCAAAGGGAAGAAGGGGAACTTCAAGAAGAACGGCAAGCGAGTCGCTGCTCAAGTGAAGAAGCCCAAGTCTGGACCTAAGCCTGACACTAAGTGCTTCTACTGCAAAGGAACTGGTCACTGGAAGCGGAACTGCCCCAAGTATTTGGCAGATAAGAAGGATGGCGAAGTGAACAAAGGTATATTTGATATACATGTTATTGATGTGTACTTTACTACTGTTTATAGCAACCCTTAAGTATTTGATACTAGTTCAGTTGCTATGATTAGTAACTCGAAACGGGAGTTGCAGAATAAACAGAGACTAGTTAAGGGTGAAGTGACGATGTGTGTTGGAAGTAGTTCCAAGATTGATATGATCATCATCGCACACTCCCTATACTTTCAGGATTAGTGTTGAACCTAAATAAGTGTTATTTGGTGTTTGCGTTGAGCATGAATATGATTTGATCATGTTTATTGCAATACGGTTATTCATTTAAATTAGAGAATAATTGTTGTTCTGTTTACATGAATAAAACCTTCTATGGTCATACACCCAATGAAAATGGTTTGTTGGATCTCAATCGTGGTGATACACATTTTCATAATATTGAAGCCAAAAGATGCAAAGTTAATAATGATAGTGAAACTTATTTGTGGCATTGCTGTTTAGGTCATATTGGTGTAAAGCGCATGAAGATACTCCATGCTGATGGACTTTTGGAATCACTTGATTATGAATCACTTGATGCTTGCGTACCATGCCTCATTGGCAAGATGACTAAGACTCCGTTCTCCGGAACAATGGAGCGAGCAACTGACTTATTGGAAATAATACATACTGATGTATGCAAACCGATGAGTGTTAAGGCTCATGGCAAGTACCGTTATTTTCTGACCTTCGCAGATGATTTGAGCAGATATGGGTATATCTACTTGATGAAACTTAAGTCTGAAACATTTAAAAAGTTCAAAGAGTTTCAGAGTGAAGTGGAAAATCATCGTGACAAGAAAATAAGGTTTCTACGATCTGATCGCGGAGACGAATATTTGAGTGACGAGTTTGGTCTTCAATTAAAACAATGTGGAATAGTTTCACAAATTCGTGCCACCTGGAACACCACAACATAATGGTGTGTCCGAACGTCATAACCGTACTTTATTAGATATAGTGCGATCTATGATGTCTCTTACCGATCTACCACTATTGTTTTGGGGTTATGCATTAGAGACAGCTGCATTCATGTTAAATAGGGCACCATCAAAATCCGTTGAGACGACGCCTTATGAACTGTGGTTTGGCAAGAGACCAAAGTTGTCGTTTCTTAAAGTTTGGGGCTACGATGCTTATGTGAAAAAGTTTCATCCAGATAAGCTCAAACCCAAATCGGAGAAATGTGTCTTCATAGGATACCCAAAGGAGACAGTTGGGTACACCTTCTATCACAGATCCGAAAGGCAAGACATTCGTTGCTAAGAATGGATCCTTTCTAGAGAAGGAGTTTCTCTCGAAAGAAGTGAGTGGGAGGAAAGTAGAACTGGATAAGGTAATTGTACCTTCTCCCGAATTGGAAAGTAGTTCATCACAGAAATCAGTTCCAGTGATGCATACACCGATTAGTGAGGAAGTTAATGATGATGATCATGAAACTTCAGATCAAGTTACTACCGAACCTCGTAGGTCAACCAGAATAAGATCCGCACCAGAGAGGTACGGTAATCCTATTCTGGAGGTCATGTTACTTGACCATGACGAACCTACGAACTATGAGGGAGCGATGATGAGCCCATATTCCGCAAAATGGGTTGAGGCCATGAAATCTGAGATGGGATCCATGTATGAGAACAAAGTATGGACTTTGATTGACTTGCCAATGATCGGCGAGCCATTGAGATTAAATGGATCTTCAAGAGGAAGACGGAGGCTGATAGTAGTGTTACTATCTACAAAGCTAGAATTGTCGCAAAAGGTTTTCGACAAGTTCAAGGTGTTGACTACGATGAGAATTTCTCACTCGTATCTATGCTTAAGTCTGAATGAATCATGTTAGCAATTGCCACATTTTATGAAATCTGGCAAATGGATAAACAAAACTGCATTCCTTAATAGATTTATTAAAGAAGAGTTGTATATGATGCAACCAGAAGGTTTTGTCAATCCTAAAGGTGCTAACAAAATATGCAAGCTACAGCGATCCATCTATGGACTAGCGCAAGCATCTCGGAGTTGGAATATACGCTTTGATAAGTTGATCAAAGCATATAGTTTTATACAGACTTGCGGTGAAGCCTGTATTTACAAGAAAGTGAGTGGGAGCACTACAGCATTTCTGATAAGTATATGTGAATGACATATTGTTGATCGGAAATAATGTAGAATTATTCTGCAAAGCATAAAGGAGTGTTTGAAAGGAGTTTTCAAAGCAAGACCTCGGTGAATCTGCTTACATCTTAAGCATCAAGATCTATAGAGATAGATCAAGACGCTTGATAAGTTTTTTCAATGAGTACATACCTTGACAAGATTTTGAAATAGTTCAAAATGGAACAGTCAAAGAAAGAGTTCTTTCCTGTGTTAGAAGGTGTGAAATTGAGTAAGACTCAAAGCCCGACCATGGCAGAAGATAGAAAGAGAATGAAAGTCATTCCATATGCCTCAGCCATAGGTTCTATAAAGTATGCCATGCTGTGTACCAGATCTATTGTATACCCTACACTGATTTTGGCAAGGGAGTACAATAGTGATCTAGGAGTAGATCACTGGTCAGCGGTCAAAATTATCCTTAGTGGAATAAGGATATGTTTCTCAATTATGGAGGTGACAAAAAGGTTCGTCATAAAGGGTTATGTCGATGCAAGCTTTGACACTGATCCAGATGATTCTAAGTCTCAATCTGGATACATATTGAAAGTGGGAGCAATTAGCTAGAGTAGCTCTGTGCAGAGCATTGTTGACATAGAAATTTGCAAAGTACATACGGATCTAAATGTGGCAGACCCGTTGACTAAACTTCTCTCACAAGCAAAACATGATCACACCTTAGTACTCTTTGGGTGTTAATCACATAGTGATGTGAACTAGATTATTGACTCTAGTAAACTCTTTGGGTGTTAATCACATGGTGATGTGAACTATTGATGTTAAATCACATGGCGATGTGAACAAGATTATTGACTCTAGTACAAGTGGGAGACTGAAGGAAATATGCCCTAGAGGCAATAATAAAGTTATTATTTATTTCCTTATTTCATGATAAATGTTTATTATTCATGCTAGAATTGTATTAACCCGAAACATAATACATGTGTGAATGTATAGACAAACAGAGTGTCACTAGTATGCCTCTACTTGACTAGCTCGTTGATCAAGGATGGTTATGTTTCCTAACCATAGACATGAGTTGTCATTTGATTAACGGGATCACATCATTAGAAGAAATTATGTGATTGACTTGACCCATTCCGTTATCTTAGCACTTGATCGTTTAGTATGTTGCTATTGCTTTCTTCATGACTTATATATGTTCCTATGACTATGAGATTATGCAACTCCCGTTTACCGGAGGAACACTTTGTGTGCTACCAAACGTCACAACGTAACTGGGTGATTATAAAGGATCTCTACAGGTGTCTCCGAAGGTACATGTTGGGTTGGCATATTTCGAGATTAGGATTTGTCACTCCGATTGTCGGAGAGGTATCTCCGGGCCCTCTCGGTAATGCACATCACTATAAGCCTTGCAAGCAATGTAGCTAATGAGTTAGTTACGGAATGATGCATTACGTAACGAGTAAAGAGACTTGCCGGTAACGAGATTGAACTAGGTATTGAGACACTGACGATCGAATCTCGGGCATGTAACATACCGATGACAAAGGGAACAACGTATGTTGTTATGCGGTCTGACCGATAAAGATCTTTGTAGAATATGTGGGAGCCAATATGAGCATCCAGGTTCCGCTATTGGTTATTGACCCGAGACGTGTCTCGGTCATGTCTACATAGTTCTCGAACCCGTAGGGTCCGCACGCTTAAGGTTTCGATGACAGTTATATTATGAGTTTATGAGTTTTGATGTACCTAAGGAGTTTGGAGTCCCGGATGAGATCGGAGACATGACGAGGAGTCTCGAAATGGTCGAGACGTAAAGATCGATATATTGGACGACTATATTCGGAGTTCGGAAAGGTTCCGAGTGATTCGGGTATTTTTTGGACTACCGGAGAGTTACGGGAATTCGCCGGGGAGTATATGGGCCTTAATGGGCCATACGGGAATAGAGGAGAGAGGCCAAAAGGAAGGAGGCCTGTGCCCCCCCTCTGGTCCGAATTGGACAAGTGGTGCAGCCCCCTTTTCCTTCTTCCTCTCCCCCTCTTTCCCCTTCTCCTACTCCAACAAGGAAGGAGGGAGTCCTACTCCCGGTGGGAGTAGGACTCCCCTTGGCACGCCCCCTCCTGGCCGGCCGCCCCCTCCCCCTTGCTCCTTTATATACGGGGACAGGGGGACACCTCTAGACACAACAACAATTGATCCCTTAGATCTCTTAGCCGTGTGCGGTGCCCCCCTCCATCATAGTCCACCTCGATAATATCGTAGCGGTGCTTTGGCGAAGCCCTGCGATGGTAGAACATCAAGATCGTCACCACGCCGTCGTGCTGACGAAACTCTCCCTCGACACTCGGCTAGATCGAAGTTCGAGGGACGTCATCAAGCTAAACGTGTGCAAGAACTCGGATGTGTCGTGTTTTCGGTGCTTGATCGGTCGGGCCGTGAAGACGTACGACTACATCAACCGCGTTGTTCTAACGCTTCCGCTTTCGGTCTACGAGGGTACATGGACACACTCTCCCCTCTCGTTGCTATGCATCACCATGATCTTGCGTGTGCGTAGGAATTTTTTTTAAATTACTATGTTACCCAACATATACAACAGTGCATAGACCTTCACGTAGTACCGCATCATATTATACACCCCCTACACAGTTGTAAAATTTCGGCAACACTAACAGTTCGTTGCTAAAAAATCCTAAAAGCATTGTGGTGCAAACTGATCTAGAGCGGGCTGAAATTGAGAGGGGAGTTAAATCTTTGCGTGATAGGGTGCAAGTACTTCGCCAAGAGAGAATTGATAGGGAATTGGCTCAAAGAAAAGAAGCCTTGCCAATTGATATAACCGGTGAAAAGAATGATGATTCAGAAACTAAAAGTGATTCGGTTGAAAAAGCCGAATCAAGTAGTATATATTTCGAATCCATCAAATCCAAAGAGGCAAGCATCACTAAGAAAGCGCATGGCAAGCATAGGAAAACAGCGGTGTTTGATTTTTCTGAAGTTAATGGAACCTACTTCCTGCCCTATGAGTTCTGTGTCGTAGAAATTGACAAGCCTCATGGACAAGAGCAAGTAGCCGAACAAAGTTCGGCTAACAAGGATCTTCAAAGTAATGATGCACGGAATTAAGAAAAAGATGATGATACGGCGTTGGGGAGTCATCCAAAGATGGAGCAAGATATTGTTCAAGTCACACCACCATCGTGCTCTCCCAACATATTTGAAGAGGTATTTCTAGCAAGTAATTTACCTATTTCCATATTTGGTCGCAACTTCAAAGTTGATGCATCTACTAGAAAAATTCTCATAGGTAATTTTGAAAGTCCAATGAAGAGAGATAATTTACTTGTTAGTAATAAAATTGTTCTAGAGAATGTCGGTCAACCCATTGTGCCATTTATAAAGTACCGATAGTGAACTATTATTGCAGCCAAGGCTTTCGCCATTGCTTTATCTAAAGTTCATATCAAATTGTGTAGCTTTGCTTATTTCTTACTTGGTTTACACTTGGTATCAATTGAGACATGAATGTTCTAACTATATTTGTTTCATAAATTTAAAGCCAAGGTTAGAATCTTTTGAAAAAAACGATGCTAGTATAATATCTTATCCAATGACATCGGAAAGAGAATGCAAAATAAAATTCATAGCCGAATGGGGAGATGTCAAATCTGAACCATTTGTTTGCTCAATTCCAAAGTTGTTCTCACAACAAGATCGGCTAGAGAATGAAAACTATACCTTCAATTCAAACATGTGTGATCAAATCTTCCATTTGTTTTTGAAGAATAATTATATTAGAATTCTTGATCACCATGTCGAGCCATCTATCCAAGGACGAATGTATTGTAAGTTGCATGATTCGTTCAAGCATAGTTTTTGGGATTGCAATATGTTTCATCAAATAGTTAAATCGGCCATTGAAAAAAGGACGATTGAAATTTTTCGAAACACCAAGAGATGACTAGTCTATTCCAATTGGTCCTGATGGAAACAGTTTTTTGCATCGGTTGCTTCAAGCCGATCCATTTAAACATGAGAAGGTAAAAACTACAGGTGACGAGATCAAGCTTTCAAGTAAAGAAGTTATTGAAGAGCATAATGAACATAAACTTGAGGGCAAAAATTCCATCAAAGGTACAATGAAGAGGCCAAGGACTGGGAGGCAGCAAGAAAATCTAATGATTTATGAAAGAAAACCAAAGAAAGCAAAGTTCGAGGTAAGCATGAAGGTAGAAGGCCGAAAGTCACTTTCGCGCAACTATTGGAAAAATATCAGAAGATGAGTGAGGAGAATAGTGCTTATCGGCCAAGTAATTCAAGAGCATCAAGATCACCCCCTAGGCGCAAAGCCGAGGTATTGGCAAAAGGAGAATTCTTCATGCAACATATTCATATCCTTATTTTGGGCCACCAATGCCAATGCCGTGGATGCCTCCCTATGCTCATGTAGATCCATATCCCTCATGGGACAGGTATGATACAAGGGCACATTCTCCATCTTATTTTAGACCATCTCACCAATATTATGTAGCTCTGAGAAGATCAACATTTGAACAATCACATGTTAAAGACCGTTTCAATCATAAGGAATCGGTCCGGAGCTCAAGGAAGAAGAAAGAGGTGGTCAAACAAGTTCACCACGTTAAAAGAGATGGTCATAAGAGTGCTACTTCAGATTTGATCTCAAATGCAAAAGAGCCAATTAAAGTGTTGACATTGGCTACTAAAGGCAATGAGATAAAGCAATCAATTATTGAGAGTCAAAGTGCCAAATCTGAAGAAAAGAAGTTGAGTGCACAAGGCCAAAAAAGAATTGACATTAGTCAAAACAGAATCACAACTGAGATGCCCACTCGGCTTATCGTATTGGCAAAAGAAGGAATTACAAAATCTTAGTGCACAAGAGCTGAGAAAGAAGAACATGACATGGGTTCCCAAGAGGATCAATCAAAACAAAAATGATGTGCATGCTTCTATTGCAACAAGTACAATAAAAATGAAGAAAGATGAGGATGTAAGCAACAAACAATTAAGCCGAAGTGTGCATCACAACATCAAAATCTTTGGTTAGCACATCATCCATTTTCTTCAACCATGTCATTGATGCCTTTGCCATGGAATTCATCCCTAGGTATGATCAATTACCCACCATGGATTTATTTTGATCCATGGATGCAACATAATTTTCTATATCTATTACCAAATCACTATACATTTGGTTAGTTACATTTTTGTTGCTAATACAAAGGGGCCGAAATATTTTATTGCTATTTCATTTGTTTATTTCGGCTATACATACTTGGTGGGTGAATTCCACATGGACCTCATGGTAATGGCTGATATTTAACATTGCCCTAAGAATATGTCAAAGCATGGCCGGTGTAGTATCCTAACATCGTCCTTAGTTCAATTTGAGACCGAAACAAGGTACATGTTCATTTATATTACCCTTGTCTTTCTAGTACTATGGAGAATATTTTCGATGGTTAAATTCATAACAATGGCCAAGGTGTTGGTGTTGTTTATATATCTCCTTATGGTGCTATTTTGTGAAGCCTCATGCCGCTTAAAATAGTTTTTGCAAAATAATCAAAGCCGAATATGCAATGTTATTCGGTTTGGAGCTTTTTGTTGCCATAGGTGCTACACACATTGGGGCTTTTGGTGATTCGTTATGAGAAGCGCAACAAATATCCAATGGTTATCAATGTTTTGACGAATCACTTATAATTTATTTTGAGGCACGTCTAGATGTAAAATTTACCTTGGGTTGCTTTGATACTCCTCATATATCTGGACATGACAATTGAAGAGCAAATGAGTTGGCACAGCAAGCATCCGGCTACTATGTTGATCATGTTGTATTGCATATATCTATCAATAGTCGATGCTTATTCTCGCCAACATAGGTAAGGCCGAATTGGAGCTCATCGCTTCGGCCACTAATGAAATTTTTATGCAGCCAAAGGAAAGGACTGGAGAAAGTTTATTGTTGATTATCTGCAAAATCCTAGCAAAAGGGTGAACAGTATGGTTCGGAGGAGGATCTTGAGATACACATCTATGGAACTTTATCGTCGGATTGTTAATGAAGTCGAGAAGGTTTCACCCTAGTTTGCATCACGGATTCAAACAAATAACGACTGATATACAAAAATTGCCCTATGCAAAGACATGGCCGACACACAATTATTGCCCTAAGAATATAAATGGCCGATGGAGTGTTGACATCGTCCTTAGAACCATCATGGAAGAAGTTATTTTTCGAAACACTAGCTTTGACGAAAAACAGGGGACATGTGTTGACACTCAGAAGTGGCACAATCGTGGAGAGTAGCTTTAAGTTAAATCAAGACTAATTCAAACTTATGATTGGAGGTCACATCCGGATGGCGCTATTTAAGAAGATCGAGATGGATATAAACATGGTCTAAAACGGAGCTCTTACGCAATAGTTATGACAAGTTCAGAGATGCTCATGTTGACATTTGATGCGTCTCCAACGTATCTATAATTTTTGATTGCTCCATGCTACTTTATCTATTGTTTTGGACTATATTGGGCTTTATTTTCCACTTTTATATTACTTTGGGACTAACCTATTAACCGGAGGCCCAGCCCAGAATTGCTGTTTTTTGCCTTTTTCAGTATTTCGAAGAAACAGAATATCAAACGGAGTCCAAACGGAATGAAACCTTCGTTATCGTGCTTTTCCAACCGAACATGATCCAGGAGGCTTGGACCCTACTCCAAGCAGTGCCAGAGGCGGTCACGAGGGTGGAGGGTGCCCCCCTGGGCGCGCCCCCCTACCTTGTGGGCCCCTCGGAGCTCCACCGACGTACTCCTTCCTCCTATATATACCTACGTATCCCCGAACGATCAGAACAGGAGCAAAAAACCTAATTCCACCACCGCAACTTTCTGTATCCACGAGATCCCATCTTAGGCCCTGTTCTGGAGCTCCGTCGGAGGTGGCATCCACCACAGAGGGCTTCTACATCATCACCATAGCCCCTCCGATGAAGTGTGAGTAGTTTACTTCAGACCTTCGGGTTCATAGCTAGTAGCTAGATGGCTTCTTCTCTCTTTTTGAATCTCAATACAATGTTCTCCCCCTCTCTCGTGGAGATCTATTCGATGTAATCTTTTTTTTGCTGTGTGTTTGTTGAGATCGATGAATTGTGGGTTTATGATCCAGTATTATCTATGGAAAATATTTGATTCTTCTCTGAATTCTTTTATGTATGATTGAGTTATCTTTGTAAGTCTCTTCGAATTATCTTTTTGGTTTGGCCAACTAGGTTGGTAGTTCTTGCAATGGGAGAAGTGCTTAGCTTTGGGTTCAATCTTGCGGTGTCCTTACTCAGTGACAGAAAGAGTTGCAAGGCACGTATTGTATTGTTTCCATCGAGGATAACAAGATGGGTTTTTTATCATATTGCATGAATTTATCCCTCCACATCATGTCATCTTGCTTACGGCGTTACTCTATTTTTACTTAATACTCTAGATGCATGCTGGATAGCGGTCGATGAGTGGAGTAATAGTAGTAGATGCAGAATCATTTCGATCTACTTGTTTTGGACGTGATGCCTATACACATGATCATCGCCTAGATATACTCATAACTATGCTCAATTTTGTCAATTGCTCAACAGTAATTTGTTCACCCATCGTAGAATACTTATGCTCTCGAGAGAAGCCACTAGTGAAACCTATGGCCCCCGGGTCTATTCTCATCATATCAATCTATATCACTTTATTTACTTGATTTGTTTTTACTTTGCCTTTACTTTTTACCTTGCATCTATCTATCAAAAGTACCAAAAATATTATCTCTATCAGATCTCACTCTCGTAAGTGACCGTGAAGGGATTGACAAACCCTAAGCGTTGGTTGCGAGTTGCTATCGTTTTGTGTAGGTACGAGGGACTTGTGCGTGGTCTCCTACTGGATTGATACCTTGGTTCTCAAAAACCGAGGAAAGTACTTACGCTACTTTACTGCATCATCCTCTCCTCTTCGGGGAAATCCAACGCAGTGCTCAAGAGGTACCAAGAAGAATTTCTGGCGCCGTTGCCGGGGAGGCTCACGCAAGCAAGTCAACCATACCAAGTACCCATCGCAATCCCTATCTCTCGCATTACATTATTTGTCATTTGCCTCTCGTTTTCCTCTCCCCCACTTCACCCTTGTCGTTTTATTCGCCCTCTCTTTCCCAATCTCCTCCTCTCTTTCCCGTTGGCCTTTTTCTCATTGCCTTTCTGTTTGCTTGTGTGTTGGATTACTTGTTGCCATGGCACAAGATAATACCAAATTGTGTGATTTCTCGAATACCAATAATAATGATTTCCTTAGTGCTCTGATTGCTCCTCTTAATAATGATGAGTCTTGTGAAATCAATACCGCTTTGTTGAATCTTGTTATGAAAGATCAATTCGCCGGCCTTCCTAGTGAAGATGCCGCTACTCATTTAAACAATTTTGTTGATTTGTGTGATATTCAAAAGAAGAAAGATACGGATAACAATATTGTCAAATTGAAGTTATTTCCGTTTTCACTTAGAGATCGTGCTAAAGTTTGGTTTTCATCTTTGCCTAAAAATAGTATTGATTCTTGGAACAAGTGCAAAGATGCTTTTGTTGGGTTTCGTAGTAATTTCAAAAAATTTCCTACGCGCACACAGGATCATGTGATGCATAGCAACGAGAGGAGAGTGTTGTCTACGTACCCAACGCAGACCGACTGCGGAAGCGATGACACGACGTAGAGGAAGTAGTCGTACGTCTTCACGATCCAACCGATCAAGTACCGAAACTACGGCACCTCCGAGTTCGAGCACACGTTCAGCTCGATGACGATCCCCGGACTCCGATCCAGCAAAGTGTCGGGGAAGAGTTTCGTCAGCACGACGGCGTGGTGACGATCTTGATGAACTACAGCAGCAGGGCTTCGCCTAAACTCCGCTACAGTATTATCGAGGAATATGGTGGCAGGGGGCACCGCACACGGCTAAGGAATCGATCACGTGGATCAACTTGTGTCAACTTGTGTGTTTTGGGGTGCCTCTACCTCAGTATATAAAGGATCCAAGGAGGGAGAGGGGCGCCGGCCAAGGAGGAGGGCGCAGGAGGAGTCCTACTCCTATCGGGAGTAGGACTCCCCCCCCAATCCTATTCCAACTAGGATTCCCAAGGGGGAAAGAGGGAGAGGGGTGGCCGGCCACCTCTCCTAGTCCTAATAGGACTAGGGGAAGGGGGGAGGCGCGCAGCCCCCTTGGGCTGCCCCTTTCTCCTTTCCACTAAGGCCCATGATGGCCCATATGGCTCCCGGGGGGTTCCGGTAACCTCCCGGTAACCCGGTAAAATCCCGATTTCACCCGGAACACTTCCGATGTCCAAACATAGACTTCCAATATATCAATTTTTATGTCTCGACCATTTCGAGACTCCTCGTCATGTCCGTGATCACATCCGGGACTCCGAACAACCTTCGGTACATCAAAATGCATAAACTCATAATATAACTGTCATCGTAACCTTAAGCGTGCGGACCCTACGGGTTCGAGAACAATGTAGACATGACCGAGACACGTCTCCGGTCAATAACCAATAGCGGGACCTGGATGCCCATATTGGCTCCTACACATTCTACGAAGATCTTTATCGGTCAGACCGCATAACAACATACGTTGTTCCCTTTGTCATCGGTATGTTACTTGCCCGAGATTCGATCGTCGGTATCCAATACCTAGTTCAATCTCGTTACCGGCAAGTCTCTTTACTCGTTCCGTAATACATCATCTCACAACTAACATATTAGTTGTAATGCTTGCAAGGCTTATGTGATGTGTATTACCGAGAGGGCCCAGAGATACCTCTCCGACAATCGGAGTGACAAATCCTAATCTCGAAATACGCCAACCCAACATCGACCATTGGAGACACCTGTAGTACTCCTTTACACCCAGTAACGTTGTGACGTTTGGTAGTACCCAAAGTGTTCCTCCGGTAAACGGGAGTTGCATAATCTCATAGTCATAGGAACATGTATAAGTCATGAAGAAAGCAATAGCAACATACTAAACGATCGGGTGCTAAGCTAATGGAATGGGTCATGTCAATCAGATCATTCTACTAATGATGTGACCTCGTTAATCAAATAACAACTCATTGTTCATGGTTAGGAAACATAACCATCTTTGATTAACGAGCTAGTCAAGTAGAGGCATACTAGTGACACTCTGTTTGTCTATGTATTCACACATGTATTATGTTTCCGGTAAATACAATTCTAGCATGAATAATAAACATTTATCATGATTATAAGGAAATAAATAATAACTTTATTATTGCTTCTAGGGCATATTTCCTTCAGTCTCCCACTTGCACTAGAGTCAATAATCTAGTTCACATCGCCATGTGATTTAACAGCAATAGTTCACATCACCATGTGATTAACACCCATAGTTCACATCGATATGTGATCAACACCCAAAGGGTTTTACTAGATTCAGTCATCTAGTTCACATCGCTATGTGATTAACACCCAAGGAGTACTAAGGTGCGATCATGTTTTGCTGGTGAGAGAATCTTAGTCAACGGGTCTGTCACATTCAGATCCGT
This sequence comes from Triticum dicoccoides, assembly GCF_002162155.2. Classification (NCBI taxonomy): domain Eukaryota; kingdom Viridiplantae; phylum Streptophyta; class Magnoliopsida; order Poales; family Poaceae; genus Triticum; species Triticum dicoccoides. The sequence continues at coordinate 658,974,129 of NC_041386.1, read as the reverse complement.
AAGTATTTTGCAAATATTTATGTCAACAATGCTCTGCATGAAGCTACTCTAGCTAATTGCTCCCACTTTCAATATGTATCCAGGTTGAGACTTAGTGTCATCTGGATCAGTGTAAAAGTTTGCACTGATGTAACTTTTACAACAAACTCTTTTATCACCTCCATAATCGAGAAACATCTCCTTAGTCCTTACTAAGGATATTCTTGACCAATGTCCAGTGATCTACTCCTAGATCACTATTGTACTCTCTTGCCAAATTCAGAGCAAGGTATACAATAGGTCTGGTACATAGCATAGCATACTTTATAGAACCTATGGCTGAGGCACAGGGAATGGCTTTTCATTCTCTTTCTATTTTCTGCTGTGGTCGGGATTTGAGTCTTACTCAATTTCATACCTTTGCAACACAGGCAAGAACTCTTTCTTTGACTGTTCCATTTTGAACTATTTCAAAATCTTGCCAAGGTATGTACTCATTGAAAATCTTATCAAGCGTCTTGATCTATCTCAATAGATCTTGATGCTCAATATGTAAGTAGCTTTTACTGAGGTCTTTTCCTTTTAAAGAACTCCTTTAAAACACTCCTTTATGCTTTGCAGAAAAATTCTACATCATTTCTGATCAACAATATGTCACTCACATATACTAATCAGAAAGGCTGTAGTGCTCCCACTCACTTTATTGTAAATACAGGCTTCATCGTAAGTCCATATAAAACTATATGCTTTGATCAACTTATCAAAGCGTATATTCCAACTCCGAGATGCTTGTACCAGTCCATAGATGGATCACTGGAACTTGCACATTTTGTTAGCACCTTTAGGATTGACAAAACCTTCCGGTTGCATCATATACAACTCTTCTTCCAGAAATCCATTCAGGAATGCAGTTTTGACATCCATCTGCCAAATTTCATAATCATACAATGCGGCAATTGCTAACATGATTTGGACGGACTTAAGCATCAATACGAGTGAGAAAATCTCATTGTATTCAACATCTTGAACTTTGTCAAAAACCTTTTTCGACAAGTCTAGCTTTGTAGATAGTAACACTACTATCAGTGTCCGTCTTCCTCTTGAAGATCCATTCATTTAAGATAGCTTGCTGATCATCGAGCAAGTCAATCAAAGTCCATACTTTGTTCTCATACATGGATCATATCTCAGATTTTATGGCCTCGAGCCATTTCGCGGAATCTGGGCTCATCATCGCTTCCTCATAGTTCGTAGGTTCATCATGGTCTAGTAACATGACTTCCAGAACATGATTACTACACCACTTTGGTGCGGATCTTACTCTGGAAGACCTACGAGGTTCTGTAGTAACTTGATCTGAAGTTTCATGATCAATATCATTAGCTTCCTCACTAATTGGTGTATTTGTCACAGGAACTGATTTCTGTGATGAACTACTTTCCAATAAGGGAGTAGGTACAGTTACCTTATCAAGTTCTACTTTCCTCCCACTCACTTCTTTCGAGAGAAACTCCTTCTCTTAGAAAGGATCTATTATCAGCAACAAATTTGCCTTCGGATCTGTGATAGAAGGTGTACCCAACAATTTCCTTTGGGTATTCTATGAAGACGCACTTCTCTGATTTGGGTTCGAGCTTATCAAGTTGAAAAACCTTTTTTTTTTCTTATAAGCATCACAACTCCAAACTTTAAGAAATGACAGCTTAGGTTTACTGCTAAACCATAGTTCATACGGTGTCATCTCAACGGATTTAGATGGTGCCCTTTTAATGTGAATGCGGCTGTCTCTAATGCATAACCCCAAAACAATATTGGTAAATCAGTAAGAGACATCATAGATTGCACCATATCCAATAAAGTGCGGTTACGACGTTCGGACACACCATAACGTTGTGGTGTTCCAGGTGGCGTGAGCTGTGAAACTATTCCACATTGTTTTAATTGAAGACCAAACTCGTAACTCAAATATTCATCTCTACGATCAGATCGTAGAAACTTTATTTTCTTGTTACGATGATTTTCAACTTCACTCTGAAATTCTTTGAACTTTTCAAATGTTTCAGACTTATGTTTCATTAAGTAAATATACCCATATCTGCTTAAATCATCTTGTGAAGGTCAGAAAATAATGATACTTGCCACGAGCCTTCATACTCATTGGTCTGCATACATCAGTATGTATTATTTCCAACAAGTCAGTAACTCGTTCCATTGTTCCGAAGAACGGAGTTTTAGTCATCTTGCCCAAAAGGCACGGTTCGCAAGCATCAAATGATTCATAACCAAGTGATTCCGAAAATCCATCTTTATGGAGTTTCTTCATGCGCTTTACACCGATATGACCCAAACGGCAGTGCCACAAATAAGTTGCACTATCATTATTAACTTTGCATCTTTTGGCATCAATATTATGAATATGTGTATCACTACGATCGAGATCCAATGAACCATTTTCATTGGGTGTGTAACCATATAAGGTTTTATTCATGTAAACAGAACAACAGTTTATTCTCTTACTTAAATGAATAACCGTATTGCAATAAACACGATCAAATCATATTCATGCTCAACGCAAACACCAAATAACATTTATTTAGGTTCAACACTAATCCCGAAAGAATAGGGAGTGTGCGATGATGATCATTTCAATCTTGAAACTACTTTCAACACACATCATCACTTCACCCTTAACTAGTTTCTGTTTATTCTGCAACTCCCGTTTCGAGTTACTACTCTTAGCAACTGAACCAGTACCAAATACCGAGGGGTTGCTATAAACACTAGTAAAGCACACATCAAACACCTGCATATCAAATATACCCTTTTTCACTTTGCCATCCTTCTTATCCACCAAATATTTAGGGTAGTTCCGCTTCCAGTGACCATTTCCTTTGCAGTGTAAGCACTCAGTTTCAGGCTTTGGTTCAGCTTTGGGCTTCTTCGTGGGAGTGACAACTTGCTTGTCAATCTACTTGAAGTTCCCCTTTCTTTCCCTTTGCCCTTTTCTTGAAACTAGTGATCTTGTCAACCATCAACACTTGATGCTCTTTCTTGATTTCTACCTTCGTTGATTTCAACATCACGAAGAGCTCGGGAATCATTTTCATCATCCCTTGCATACTATAGTTCATCACGAAGTTCTACTAACTTGGTGATGGTGACTAGAGAATTCTGTCAATCATTATCTTATCTGGAAGATTAACTCCCACTTGATTCAAGCGATTGAAGTACCCAGACAATCTGAGCACATGCTCACTAGTTGAGCGATTCTCCTCCATCTTTTAGCTATAGAACTTGTTGGAGACTTCATATCTCTCAACTCGGGTATTTGCTTGAAATATTAACTTCAATTCCTGGAACATCTCATATGGTCCATGACGTTCAAAACGTCTTTGAAGTCCCGATTCTAAGCCGTTAAGCATGGTGCACTAAACTATCAAGTAGTCATCATATTGAGCTAGCCAGACGTTCATAACTTCTGCATCTGCTCCTGCAATAGGTCTGTCACCTAGCGGTGCATTAAGGACATAATTCTTCTGTGCAGCAATGAGGATAAACCTCAGATCACGGATCGAATCCGCATCATTGCTACTAACATTTTTCAACAGAATATTCTCTAGGAACATATCAAAATAAACATATGAAAGCAACAACGCAAGCTATTGATCTACAACATAATTTGCAAAATACTACCAGGACTAAGTTCATGATAAATTTAAGTTCAATTAATCATATTACTTAAGAACTCCCACTTAGACAGACATCTCTCTAGTCATCTAAGTGATCACGTGATCCATATCAACTAAACCATGTCCGATCATCACGTGAGATGGAGTAGTTTTAATGGTGAACATCACTATGTTGATCATATCTACTATATGATTCACGCTCGACCTTTCGGTCTCCGTGTCCCGAGGCCATATCTGTATATGCTAGGCTCGTCAAGTTTAACCTGAGTATTCTGCGTGTGCAAAAACTGGCTTGCACCCGTTGTAGATGGACGTAGAGCTTATCACACCCGATCATCACGTGGTGTCTGGGCACGACGAACTTTGGCAACGGTGCATACTCAGGGAGAACACTTCTTGATAATTTAGTGAGATATCATCTTATAATGCTACCGTCAATCAAAGCAAGATAAGATGCATAAAAGATAAACATCACATGCAATCAATATAAGTGATATGATATGGCCATCATCATCTTGTGCCTGTGATCTCCATCTCCGAAGCACCGTCATGATCACCATCGTCACCGGCGTGACACCTTGATCTCCATCGTAGCATCGTTGTCGTCTCGCCAATCTTATGCTTTCACGACTATCACTACCGTTTAGTAATAAAGTTAAGCATTACATCGCGATTGCATTGCATACAATAAAGCGACAACTATATGGCTCCTGCCAGTTGCCGATAACTTGGTTACAAAACATGATCATCTCATACAATAAAATTCAGCATCATGCCTTGACCATATCACATCACAACATGCCCTGCAAAAACAAGTTAGACGTCCTCTACTTTGTTGTTGCATTTTTTTACGTGGCTGCTACGGGCTGAAGTAAGAACCAATCTCACCTACGCATCAAAACCACAACGATAGTTTGTCAAATAGACTCCGTTTTAACCTTCGCAAGGACCGGGCGTAGCCATACTTGATTCAACTAAAGTTGGAGAGACAGTCGCCCGCAAGCCATCTCTGTGCAAAGCACGTCGAGGGAACCGGTCTCGCGTAAGCGTACGCGTAAGGTTGGTCTGGGTCGTCTCGTCCAACAATACCGCCGAACCAAAATATGACATGCTGGTAGGCAGTATGACTTGTATCGTCCACAACTCACTTGTGTTCTACTCGTGCATATAACATCAACATCAATAACCAGGCTCTGATACCACTGTTGGGTTTCGTAGTAATTTCAAAAAATTTCCTACGCGCACACAGGATCATGTGATGCATAGCAACGAGAGGAGAGTGTTGTCTACGTACCCAACGCAGACCGACTGCGGAAGCGATGACACGACGTAGAGGAATTAGTCGTACGTCTTCACGATCCAACCGATCAAGTACCGAAACTACGGCACCTCCGAGTTCGAGCACACGTTCAGCTCGATGATGATCCCGGGACTCCGATCCAGCAAAGTGTCGGGGAAGAGTTTCGTCAGCACGACGGCGTGGTGACGATCTTGATGAACTACAGCAGCAGGGCTTCGCCTAAACTCCGCTACAGTATTATCGAGGAATATGGTGGCAGGGGGCACCGCACACGGCTAAGGAATCGATCACGTGGATCAACTTGTGTCAACTTGTGTGTTTTGGGGTGCCTCTACCTCAGTATATAAAGGAGCCAAGGGGGGAG
>NC_041386.1:658922183-658968734 GCF_002162155.2 Triticum dicoccoides | reverse complement strand
CCAATCCTATTCCAACTAGGATTCCCAAGGGGGAAAGAGGGAGAGGGGTGGCCGGCCACCTCTCCTAGTCCTAATAGGACTAGGGGAAGGGGGGAGGCGTGCAGCCCCCTTGGGCTGCCCCTTTCTCCTTTCCACTAAGGCCCATGATGGCCCATATGGCTCCCGGGGGGTTCCGGTAACCTCCCGGTAACCCGGTAAAATCCCGATTTCACCCGGAACACTTCCGATGTCCAAACATAGACTTCCAATATATCAATTTTTATGTCTCGACCATTTCGAGACTCCTCGTCATGTCCGTGATCACATCCGGGACTCCGAACAACCTTCGGTACATCAAAATGCATAAACTCATAATATAACTGTCATCGTAACCTTAAGCGTGCGGACCCTACGGGTTCGAGAACAATGTAGACATGACCGAGACACGTCTCCGGTCAATAACCAATAGCGGGACCTGGATGCCCATATTGTCTCCTACATATTCTACAAAGATCTTTATCGGTCAGACCGCATAACAACATACGTTGTTCCCTTTGTCATCGGTATGTTACTTGCCCGAGATTCGATCGTCGGTATCCAATACCTAGTTCAATCTCGTTACCGGCAAGTCTCTTTACTCGTTCCGTAATACATCATCTCACAACTAACATATTAGTTGTAATGCTTGCAAGGCTTATGTGATGTGTATTACCGAGAGGGCCCAGAGATACCTCTCCGACAATCGGAGTGACAAATCCTAATCTCGAAATACGCCAACCCAACATCGACCATTGGAGACACCTGTAGTACTCCTTTATAATCACCTAGTTACGTTGTGACGTTTGGTAGTACCCAAAGTGTTCCTCCGGTAAACGGGAGTTGCATAATCTCATAGTCATAGGAACATGTATAAGTCATGAAGAAAGCAATAGCAACATACTAAACGATCGGGTGCTAAGCTAATGGAATGGGTCATGTCAATCAGATCATTCTACTAATGATGTGACCTCGTTAATCAAATAACAACTCATTGTTCATGGTTAGGAAACATAACCATCTTTGATTAACGAGCTAGTCAAGTAGAGGCATACTAGTGACACTTTGTTTGTCTATGTATTCACACATGTATTATGTTTCCGGTAAATACAATTCTAGCATGAATAATAAACATTTATCATGATTATAAGGAAATAAATAATAACTTTATTATTGCCTCTAGGGCATATTTCCTTCAGCTTTTATCTCTAAGTATTTTCCTCCCGCTAAGATTATCACTCTTAGGAACGACATCATGAATTTTAAACAACTTGATCATGAGCATATTGCCCAATCTTGGGAAAGAATGAAATTAATGCTTCGCAATTGCCCTACTCATGGTTTGAATTTATGGATGATCATACAAAAATTTTATGCCTGATTGAATTTTGCTTCTAGAAATTTTTTAGATTCGGCCGCGGCAAGCACTTTTATGCAAATTACGTCAGGGGATGCTACCAAATTGCTTGATAATATTATGGCTAATTATGCTCAATGGCACACCGAAAGATCTTCTAGTAAGAAAGTGCATGCTATAGAAGAAATCAATGTTTTGAGTGAAAAGATGGATGAACTTATGAAGATGTTTGCTCCTAAAAATACTCCTCTTGATTCCAATGATATGCCTTTATCTACCTTGCTTGAGAATAATAATGAATCTATGGATGTGAATTTTGTTGGTAGGAATAGTTTTGGAAACAACGCTTATAGAGGGAATTTTAATCCTAGGCCTTATCCTAGTAATCCTTCTAATAATCATGGAAATTCCTACAATAACTCTTATGGAAATTTTAATAAGATGCCCTATGAATTTTAGAGTAGTGTTAAAGAGTTTATGAATTCACAAAAGAATTTTAATGCTTTGCTTGAAGAGAAATTGCTTAAAGTTGATGATTTGGCTAGGAACGTTGATAGAATTTCTCTTGAAATTGATTCTTTAAAGCTTAGATCTATTCCTCCTAAGCATGATATCAATGAGTCTCTCAAAGCCATGAGAATTTCCATTGATGAGTGCAAGGAAAGAACCGGTAGGATGCGTGCTTCCAAAGATGCCTTTATTAAAGCGTGTTCTTCCAATCCCTATTAAAATCAAGATGAAGATCTAAAAGTTATTGATGTGTCCCCCATTAAATATTTGTTTTGCAATATGAATCTTGATGAATCTGAAGATTATCTTCCTTTACCTAGAAGGCGTTTTAAGAATTCAGAGTTTCTAGATCTTGATGATGAAATTGATGAAAGTGGGATTAAAATAAATAAAAACCGTAATGTTGCTAAACCCACTATTTTGGATCTCAAGGAATTTAATTATGAAAATTGCTCTTTGATTGGTTGTATTTCCTTGTTGCAATCCGTGCTAGATTCTCCTCATGCTTATAATCAAAATAAGGCCTTTATCGAACATATTGTTGATGCTTTGATACAATCTTATGAAGAAAAACTTGAGTTGAAAGTTTCTATCCCTAGAAAACTCTATGATGAGTGGGAACCTACTATTAAAATTAAAATTAAAGATTATGAGTTTCATGCTTTATGTGATTTGGGTGCTAGTGTCTCTATTATTCCCAAAACTTTATGTGATTTGCTAGATTTCCGTGATTTTGATGATTGCTCTCTAAACTTGCATCTTGCGGATTCCACTATTAAAAAACCTATGGGAAGAATTAATGATGTTCTTATTGTTGCAAATAGGAATTATGTGCTCGTAGATTTTATCGTTCTTGATATAGATTGCAATCCTTCGTGTCCTATTATTCTTGGTAGACCTTTCCTTAGAACGATTGGTGCAATTATTGATATGAAGGAAGGGAATATTAGATTCCAATTTCCCTTAAAGAAGGGTATGGAACACTTCCCTAGAAAGAAAATAAAATTACCATATGAATATATCATGAGAGCCACTTATGGATTGCCTACCAAAGATGGCAATACCTAGATCTATCCTCGCTTTTATGCCTAGCTAGGGGCGTTACACGATAGCGCTTGTTGGGAGGCAACCCAATTTTGTTTTGTGTTTTTTGTTTTTGCTTCTGTTTAGGAAATAATCCATCTACCTTCTGTTTGGATGTGGTTTTATGTTTTAATTAGTGTTTGTGCCAAGTAGGACCTATACGATAACCTACGACGATAGTTGATTTGATTCTGCTGAAAAACAGAAACTTTTCACGCACGAATATAATTATGATAAATCACAGGAACGTGATTTTGCGTTGATTCTTTTTGCTGCTGATCAATAAACAAATTTTCCAGGACTTCCTATTTTGGTAGAATTTTTAGAGTTCCATAAGTTTGCGTTAGTTACAGATTGCTACAGACTGTTCTGTTTTTGACAGATTCTGTTTTTCGTGTGTTGTTTGCTTATTTTGATGAATTTATGGCTAGTAAATTAGTTTATAGACCATAGAGAAGTTGGAATACAGTAGGTTTAACACCAATATAAATAAAGAATGAGTTCATTACAGTACCTTGAAGTAGTCTTTGTTTTCTTTCTCTAACGGAGCTCACGAGATTTCTGTTGAGTTTTGTGTTGTGAAGTTTTCAAGTTTTCAGTGAATTCTTTTGATGGATTATGGAACAAGGAGTGGCAAGAGCCTAAGCTTGGGGATGTCCATGGAACCCCAAGATAATCCAAGGACACCAAAAAGTCAAAGCTTGGGGATGCCCCGGAAGGCATCCCCTCTTTCGTCCACTTTCATCGGTAATTTACTTGGAGCTATATTTTTATTCACCAACATGATATGTGTTTTGCTTGGAGCGTCTTGTATTATTTGTGTCTTTTTCTTGTTAGTTTACCACAATCATCCTTGCTGTACACATCTTTTGAGAGAGCCATACATGAATTGGAATTTGTTAGAATACTCTATGTGCTTCGCTTATATCTTTTGAGCTTGATAGTTTTGCTCATAGTGCTTCACTTATATCTTTTGAGCGTGATAATTTTTTCTCTAGTACTTCACTTAGATCTTTTAGAGCACGGTGGTGGATTTGTTTTAAAGAAACTATTTGATCTCTCATGCTTCACTTAGATTATTTTGAGAGTCTTTAATAGCATGGTATTTTGCTTAATGTTAATATACTTGGTGTTCAAGAATGTGAAACTTTCTTTTGAGTGAATTGAATACTAAGATAAGTTTGATGCTTGATAATTGTTTTGAGATATGGAGGTGATAATATCATAGTCGTGCTAGTTGGGTGATTATGAATTTGAGAAATACTTGTGTTGAAGTTTGCAAATCCCGTAGCATGCACGTATGGTTAAAGTTGTGTAACAAATTTGAAACATGAAGTGTACCTGGCTTGTGCATCCTTATGAGTGGCGGTCGGGGACGAGCGATGGTCTTTTCCTACCAATCTATCCCCCTAGGAGCATGCACGTAGTACTTGAATTTCTGATGACTTCTAAATTTTTGCAATAAGTTTATGAGTTCTTTTGACTAATGTTGAGTCCATGGATTATACGCACTCTCACCTTTCCGCCATTGCTAGCCTCTTCGATACCGTGCATTGCCCTTTCTCACCTTGAGAGTTGACGCAAACTTCGCCGGTGCATCCAAACCCCGTGATACGATATGCTATATCACACATAAACCTCCTTATATCTTCCTCAAAACAGCCACCATACCTACCTATTATGGCATTTCCATAGCCATTCCGAGATATATTGCCATGCAACTTCCATCATCATCATCATGACATGCATTACTTTTGTCATATTGCCATTGCATGATCTTGTAATTGACATCGTATTTGTGGCAAAGCCACCATGCATTATTTTTCATACATGTCACTCTTGATTCATTGCACCATCCCGGTACACTGCCGGAGGCATTCATATAGAGTCATACCTTGTTCTAAGTTTCGAGTTGTAATCCTTGTGTTGTAATCAATAGAAGTGTGATGATCATAATTATTAGAGCATTGCCCAAATAAAAAAAGAGAAAGGCCCAAAAAAAGGGCACTGCTACTATCTCTTTTTCCACACTTGTGTTTCAAAGTAGCACCTTGTTCTTCATGTAAGTCTCATATATTGTGCTTCAAAGTAGCACCTTGTTTTTCATGTAGTGAGTTTCATAAGTTGTCTTTTTATACTAGTGGGAATTTTTCATTTTAGAACTTGGCTTGTATATTCCTACGATGGGCTTCCTCAAATGCCCTAGGTCTTCGTGAGCAAGCAAGTTGGATGCACACCCACTAGTTTTCTTTTCTTGAGCATTCATAGCTCTAGTGCATCCGTTGCATGGCAATCCCTACTCCTCATGTTGACATCAATTGATGGGCATCTCCATAGCCCGTTGATTATCCTCGTCAATGTGAGACTTTCTCCTTTTTTGTCTTCTCCACATAATCCACATCATCATATTCTATTCCACCCATAGTGCTATATCCATGGCTCACGCTCATGTATTGCGTGAAGGTTGAAAAAGTTTGAGATTATTTAAGTGTGAAACAATTGCTTGGCTTGTCATCGGGGGTATAAAAGTTGGGAACATCTTTGTGTGACGAAAATGAAGCATAGCCTAACTATATGATTTTGTAGGGATGAACTTTCTTTTGCCATGTTATTTTGAGAAGACATGATTGCTTTGATTAGTATGCTTGAAGTATTATTATTTTTGTGTCAATATGAACTTTTTTCTTGAATCTTTCGGATCTGAATATTTATATCACAATTAAGAAGATTTACATTGAAATTATGCCAAAGTATCACTCCGCATCAATTTTTTTTATCATTTACCTACTCGAGGACGAGCAGGAATTAAGCTTGGGGATGCCTGATACGTCTCCAACGTATCTATAATTTTTTATTGCTCCATGCTACTTTATCTACTATTTTGGACTATATTGGGCTTTATTTTCCACTTTTATATTACTTTTGGGACTAACCTATTAATCGGAGGCCCAGCCCAGAATTGTTGTTTTTTGCCTTTTTCAGTATTTCAAAGAAGCAGAATATCAAACGGAGTCCAAACGGAATGAAACCTTCGTTATCGTGATTTTCCAACCGAACGTGATCCAGGAGGCTAGGACCCTACTTCAAGCAGTGCCAGAGGCGGTCACGAGGGTGGAGGGCGCCCCCCCTGGGCGCGCCCCCTACCTCGTGGGCCCCTCGGAGCTCCACCGATGTACTCCTTCCTCCTATATATACCTACGTATCCCCGAACGATCAGAACAGGAGCCCAAAACCTAATTCCACCACCGCAACTTTTTGTATCCATGAGATCCCATCTTGGGGCCTATTCCGGAGCTCCGCCAGAGGGGGCATCCACCACGGAGGGCTTCTACATCATCACCATAGCCCCTCCGATGAAGTGTGAGTAGTTTACTTCAGACCTTCGGGTTCATAGCTAGTAGCTAGATGGCTTCTTCTCTCTTTTTGAATCTCAATACAATGTTCTCCCCCTCTCTCGTGGAGATCTATTCGATGTAATCTTTTTTTTGTTGTGTTTGTTGAGATTGATGAATTGTGGGTTTATGATCCAGTATTATCTATGGAAAATATTTGATTCTTCTCTGAATTCTTTTATGTATGATTGAGTTATCTTTGTAAGTCTCTTCGAATTATCTTTTTGGTTTGGCCAACTAGGTTGGTAGTTCTTGCAATGGGAGAAGTGCTTAGCTTTGGGTTCAATCTTGCGGTGTCCTTACTCAGTGACAGAAAGAGTTGCAAGGCACGTATTGTATTGTTTCCATCGAGGATAACAAGATGGGTTTTTTATCATATTGCATGAATTTATCCCTCCACATCATGTCATCTTGCTTACGGCGTTACTCTATTTTTACTTAATACTCTAGATGCATGCTGGATAGCGGTCGATGAGTGGAGTAATAGTAGTAGATGCAGAATCATTTCGATCTACTTGTTTTGGACGTGATGCCTATACACATGATCATCGCCTAGATATACTCATAACTATGCTCAATTTTGTCAATTGCTCAACAGTAATTTGCTCACCCATCGTAGAATACTTATGCTCTCGAGAGAAGCCACTAGTGAAACCTATGGCCCCCGGGTCTATTCTCATCATATCAATCTATATCACTTTATTTACTTGCTTTGTTTTTACTTTGCCTTTACTTTTTACTTTGCATCTATCTATCAATAATACCAAAAATATTATCTCTATCAGATCTCACTCTCGTAAGTGACTGTGAAGGGATTGACAACCCCTAAGAGTTGGTTGCGAGTTGCTATCGTTTTGTGTAGGTACGAGGGACTTGTTCGTGGTCTCCTACTGGATTGATACCTTGGTTCTCAAAAACCGAGGAAAGTACTTACGCTACTTTACTGCATCATCCTCTCCTCTTCGGGGAAATCCAACACAGTGCTCAAGAGGTAGCAACATTATATTAAATAATGGCATGAAACTCAATTAAGATAGCCTCTGATGGAAAATGTTTCAACACGAAAGTTGTGCGTCTCGTCGAAATGGTCGATTTTGATACAAAATTGTCCTATCCGATTTTGTATGCAAAAGTTAGAGCCATCGGAATGCAGCCCTGCCAGAAGGCAAAATATGGCGCGCCCCACCAGATACATGTCTGATGGGTAGTGCCACCAATCGGCTATTTTGCGTGAGATATTCCGCCTCAAGATGGCTCCTAATCGAAAACATTCAACACGAAAGTTGTTCGGGTCGTCGAAATAGTCAAATTTGCTTTTTAGCTCATCTTCATCCGAGGTCGTTTGTGACCTGTGGGACCTAAAAACCGAACTGATGTTCCAGACTTACCTAAATCCGAGTTCGGTTAATTTTGGAAAGATTTGGACGTGATTTGGAGTCCTTTTCTTGTACGAGAAGTCTAGCCGCCTCATAAATAAATGAGAGATGACAACCAATTGAACAACACACAATCGACAAATCAATCTATCATCTTCTGCCTTAACTTTTATCTTCTCCCATGTTTTCTTCTTCTTGTTCTTTATTAGTTCTTCTTTTTGCAGGGCGGCGAACCTCAAGGCCCTAGGGGCGATCAAGTCGATCTAGGCAGCCCATAGCCGTCGCGCGCCTTGATGGGGTCCCTCCTGGGCATGTGGGGTTTCGGGTCTATAAAAGCGCCCGCTGGATTGCTCGCGTATCACGCTTCCGGACGGGTCTCTTTCGACGTGAGCTGCGGTGCATCACCCCCGGTGTCGAGGGTACACAATGAGGTGTTCGTGTGCGGACACCTCCCCTCAGTAATCGAGAAGGCATCCCTCCCTCCCTTTCAAATGGTCATATTTTTTTATCCGTCTTACTCTTGAGTCTTATCTTTTTACCTAGCTCAACGCGTCTCTTTTATCCAAACATGGGCTCATATGCATAAATAGCATTAAAAAATCTATTTTTGGTTCTGTGGTGCAAGATGCTCATATGTGTGATGTCCGTTGCAAAATTTGGTTAAGTTTGGACATTTGAGAAACTTGTGGCAAAAAAAGAAAAATTTCAGGTGTCTGAGAAACTTTTGAAAACAATATTGTTCACACTCGATATTGTCCTTTTTTTCCAAGCTCCTGGAATGTCCAAACATCCCAAAAATTTGTACAAACATCACCACATGAGCAACTTGGACCACACAAAAATCGTTTTTTTTACGTTTCTGCTTTTTTTACTGTTCACCGGGTGTAGATGAGCCCACGCACCGACTTGAAATTTCAAACACACAGTTAATGAACTAATGACCGTATTTTAACCCCTTTGACAACTTCAATGGCGTAATAACCCCTTTCACTCAACAGAGGACTACATATATAGGCCGGCCAGCTTGAAAGAGCCTGACATGTTTCCAGAGTACAAATGGTCTAATTGAATTAAGATCAAACAAAATAAATTCAATGACGGTGTATCCATCTTACTCTCAAAATTTATACAAAATAATCAGTACAGAGCAACTGCCAAAAGGGGTGAATGAAAGGCAGCAAGCAACACAACAATAAACGAACAAGGTCAAATATCCCATAACCAACACCGTTCTATAAATGTTGTGACAACCAATTCCAACTTCTACATTAACGTCACAAATACAGATAGTATACTTCTAAAAAATAGATAAATAGATAATATATTAGAAGCGCCAGGCCTCGAACACTCTTCGCAATACCACTCGCATGGTGTAATAATCAATTGAAACTATCATCTGGGTGTCTCTATACCTACTTCAGAGATCTGGGCCCCAGTCGAGAACATGCTCGACTGCGGAGGAACACAAAGCATTAAAGGTGCAGCGGAGAAGCCAATGACCAGACTCTCTGATTGGCCATGCTCGAGCACCAGTTTCTCCCTCCAGGTGCTTCGCAGAGCCTTTAGCTTGTCAGCCACCTGGGTCATGGAAGGTCTCTCTTTCCCCCTGGTGCTCAAGCACATACTCGACAGCTCGGTAACTTCTCCCAACAGCGTCTCCATCCCGGCGCTTACTATGCTAGCATCCAGGATGCCATCAAGGCCCCCATCCTTCATCGCAAGCAGGAAGGACGACGCGAGGTTCTTGGCTTCCATGGGGCCGTCGTGGTAGATGGCTGTTTTCCCCGTGATCAGTTCCAGCAGCACAACGCCAAAGCTGTAAACGTCGCTCTTCTCTGTTAGCTTCCGCTCCTGCAGGTACTCAGGGTCCAGGTAACCCATGGTGCCCTGCACTAGTGTCATGAACTGAACCTCATCCTTGGGGAGCATCCTTGACGCCCCAAAGTCGGTCACTTTCGCCATGTAGTTCTCATCCAAGAGAATGTTCATAGACTTAACATCTCCGTGTACTATAGGGCGGTTCATGGACAGATGCAGATACGCCAGTGCTTCAGCAGATTCTTGAGCGACCCTGAGACGGATGTCCAGCGAGGGAGGTGGACTTCCGTAGTTACGATGGATAAAATGAAAGAGAGTGCCATTCGGGATGAATTCATAGACCAGCATCGGAACTTCCACCTCTAAGCAGCAGCCTAAAAGCCTGACCACATTACGGTGGTTGGTTTGTGAAAGTATAATAATCTCCTGCACAAACTCGTCAGTTTCGGCCACATTCATGATCTTTGAGCGTTTCACGGCTACTTCCTTGTTATCCTTAAGAATGCCCTTGTAGACAGTGCCGTGACCCCCCTTGCCCACTTCTCTGCTCTTGTCAAAATCGTTTGTAGCCTTCTTCAGATCTTCCTGCGTGAATATCTTCAATGTATCGACTTGTTTTGACATAATTTGATGGTACAGTATCTGACCACCATTCTGATCGAAGAATCTTTCCTTCTCTTTTGCCAGCTTCCTTTTCTGATATTCAGCCCGTAGAGCAAACATGCAAACCATGAGGAAGACGACACCGGCGGATGTGCCTGAAATCATGACGGTTACATCAGTTCAACTAGAGACATTGCCCACATTTGGCTAAAAAATAGTTCCACGTATTGTGTCATCTCACCATTGCTTTACTACATGACATCTATACAAACTGTACTCTACTCGGACTTATATGATTGGCATAAAGAAAAAGAAGCTTTCTGTTTTTTATCAAGCAATGTGTGAACAATTGCTATGCAAAATATTTTGATTTCTTATAACCCATACCTAAGGCTACCTTCAGAGCTTTATTTGGGTCAGCTCTAACACAGGGTATGCTCTTTGGATCATCACTCCTGAATCCTGATGGGCATGAACAGGTGTAGCTCCCATCGGTGTTTCTACAATTACCTTTGCAAGGATACAAAGACTGGTTTGGAGGTTCGCACTCATTGATGTCTGTCATTTCAAGGAAGTGAGGAGAACGTCAACATGAATATCACATTCCAAGAGCAATAAAGTTGATATATATAGAGGAGAAATTCCCCGCAAAAAGAATGGAGATAAAGAAGAAATTATAGGTTGATTTTGCGAGATGCGTGTGCATACCTCGGCACCCTCCTTGTAGGTAAGGATTGCCCACATAACCTTGAGAGCAGTTGCAGCGGTAACCAGGGCCATTGGACACATTAATGCATTGGCTGTTCATGGCTTGACAGGCATACTGTGACCCCGTCTTGGTGGCTTCCGAACAACTTCCATTACCAACAACCCAATCAAGTACCAAAGGAAAACCCTCAGTATATTTACTTCTGAAATTTGTAGAGCTGACATATGAACGATCAAACTTGAACGAGTCCACCTCCGCGATGAATGAATAGCTGCATGGGCTAAAAGACTGGATGGTAGCATTGTATATAGGTGGTATTGGTGTACATGAGGTGTTGAAGGAGCTGATGTTTCCTGGAAAGGGGGTCTGGCAACAACCCATGCCAGCGCATTCTGTGCTATTATCGACGCTACTTGCGTCAGTGCAGAATGAAAAGCATGAGTTGACAATGGGTAACTCAAGCTGGTTCTTGCCCTTGGTCACTCCTAGGATCATTCCAAGCATACTACACCCAATCGATATCAAATGATTCTTGGTGTTGGAAACCTTATGAAAAGGATCAAGACTTAAGCCAGCCAAACTGGTGCTATTGGTGCCATTCGTGTAGTTGCATTGCGATGCTATATTTGGGTTCTGAACACGAACCTCACCAAGGTAAGATTGATGTCTAGTACCCGAACTCCGGTTGAGGCCAGATATGCCCTGCTCTCATGGCATGTAACATTAAATGGTTCTTGGAAGCAGCCCTTTCCAGTGCCGAACGGGTACGGGATGCTGACGTTACCACACTTGTCTGGGCAGCCAGACCGTGCCATGTTGATGCTCTCAGAAGACCCAGACCCATAAGCGGTGGTACTATGCTGCAGGATTAGCGTGACAGCGACAAGTAGTAAGAGCTCCTGACCTGTAAGGAGCGACAGAGACGTGTATCATGTACATACCAATCTATCTGGGCCATATGCATGTTATAGCAGTTGATAATTGATATCGGTCATTTGGCCACAGCATATGAGTAGATGACAAACTAATGCAAATGCCATTTAGGAAAAATCCCTTAAAACTTCCATCACATAGAGAATATATCAGTAGTTAGTTGAGAGTTTGATCCAATTATTACAAACATTTTGATCCAGCAATATCTGAATCAGATGATGAAACTGAGATGAATGTCGTCTTATAAAATAGAAAATATGAATGTGTCTCTTAGTTTTTCTCAGATTTCATGTCTTTTCCCATCAGACAAGAATCTAAGTTCAAATTCGATTTAGACAAAAAACAAAAAAAAAATGATGAATTATGCATATCCGCTGGGCAGTAGACCAAAAAATGGTCACTACTAATAGTACACTCCATATTTCTTTTGCTACTCATTCTAGAAACTGTAGGGAAGTACTACCTCCAATCCAGAATAACATTAAGTAGCATGTTTCAGTTTGCATATATTTGTCATTTCGGGGTTTTACATTCAACTCTTCGGATGAAATATCTCTATTAATTACTTATTGGCAGTGATGTTTAAAACTTAAGTACACAATCATTAAGGAGAAGATATATTTGAAAACAAAAAAATTAGTAACATCCTTTGTTGCTCTGTATGTAAAGCTAAAATGGCAAACATTCTTGCCCACTACGACTAACATATCACTTTTACTGATTTATATCGGACGCTCTTCCTGTTGCCCGAGCAGCACATTTCATGTTTCCGTTTTACATTACATTTAGAAGCAAAGTTTTTTGAGAAACAAGCTTGTGTATAACTGAATAACACTCTGACTCCTACTTGGCACCAGAGACAGCATATTTCTACATGCCGCTACGTCGTGATTGATTCCTCACATGACATTACTCTGGAACCTCCATCTCAGCCCAACCATTATAATTATAAGTGCATAAAAAAAGATTCCCCTGCTTCGCACGAACAAGTGTAAGGTGGTAAAAAAAAAAGGGCAACCTGGTGCATGTAGCTCCCGCTTGCGCAGGGTCCAGGGAAGGGTCCGACCACTTTGGGTCTATAGTACGCAGCCTTTCCCTACATTTCTGTAAGAGGCTGTTTCCAGGTTGCGAAAAAAAAATCACTCTACGCTGCGACGATTTCTACTGTTCTTCTCCCACTCCTGATATCTCCAAAGGCATGAGTTTGCAACACATCAGGGACACAAGACAGATTCACCAGACCAGGTTCCCCGGCCGTACCTTACGGGGGCTGGTAGCCCTGAGCGCAGAACGGCGGGGCGGCGGAACATGGCCCCGCGGAGACGAAGCCGGAGTAGGCGGTGCCCGCCGGTAGTGCCGGATACTCTGACCCCCACGTGGCGGCGGCGGCGGCAACCGGAGGAACCAGACTGCTCGCCGTGGCGACTGGACAGAGGTGGACGAGCACCCGGAGGTGCCGCACTGGCTGGTGGAGCGCCAGGCGGACCTCCATCGGCGTCAGGCATCTCGCCGGCCACGGCCGTGCTGGGCGGCGGGGTGAGGGTTTGCTCAGATCCGGGGAATGGGACGCGGGAAAGAGATGGTGGAGAGGAGACTTGTCAGCGGGGCATATTTGTTATTTCAGGAAAAGCCGGCATGTAAAAAAACAAAGGACGCCGATAACTGTCACACGTGTGGTATATTCGACATGCGCCCACATACCGTGTATAGTGGACATTAGGATTGCCCATACGTGTAGGCGCGGCTACTTCGTGCTACATGCCAACAAGTACTATTCATCTTCACCCCGCATGTGTGGCACGAAGCAAAAATGCCCACACGTCCTGGCGCAGCTACCTTAGGTACACTGCAGGATGACGATTTAGTTGCCATCCTAGTTGGCAGATGTAGTTATGCGAAATGGCAAGGGTAGTTGTAAAAGCATGACAACTCTATCTGTTTTGGTTAACTATAGTTGTCATGTCTAATTTATGGTAGTTGTCGCGTGTAATCAAATCGTAGTTGTTGTGTATGATTAACTACTTGCCACATATGGTCAAACGGTAGTTGCCATGTGTGTTTACCTAATTGCCACGTGTGGTTCAACCATAGTTGTTATGTATTGTTAATCACAGTTGTCATGTTTGTTTATCTGGTTGCCACGTACGCGCAACTGCAGATACCATCTAGCAAAAAATCACAGCTGTCATGTGTGTTTACCTAATTGTCACGTTCGCCTAACTGCAGTTGAAATGTAGGAGTGTCGTGTGGGCGAAAAGCAGTTCGCCCACACGCGCATGAAGTAGGTGGCTGGCTGTGTGGGCAGAAACTAGTTCGTCCACACAACGTAGCTAGCAAAGAGCATGGTGCGAGCGTGTGGGCGAACTTTTCAACGCCCACACACTAGCCCCGTCCTACGTGACACACCAAATTCACCTTTTCGTGTCAAGATTCGTGCAAAAGACACTGGACGACGATCGACGCGTGTGGGCGAGTTGGGGAACGCCCACACATATGGGCGTTAATGTTTCCGAAAACAAAAGCCATTTTTGAATTTCTTAGTCCCAAGTCGAAACCCGTGACATGGACAGAATATTTGCGATGATGGAAGCAAATTATTACTAAAATTTATCGAGATTAGGATTGCTCACCAGTCACCACGAGGTATTAAAATTTATTTAAAACTTATCAGGTCAAAAATGACACAATCCAACACCTGGCATGGATCTGCGTATACAGGATGGAGAATGTTGTTTCAATACTAGTAATCCTAAGAGACGTACTATAACGATGGAAAGCTCATATTGATGCCGAAGCTTGAAGTTGCAACTACGATCAAGAGGAAAGCCACACTTTGAGGAAATGCATTGATCCTGAGTTCTTGACAGCCCAATGTGTTATGGGATTCTAAAAGAGTTTGTTCACGTGTTTGCTTTGAGGGGATGAAGTCATGCTAAAAATTACCCCGCGAGGATATGTAAAAAATGCAAACAGTGGTACTTCGTGTGAGGGAAGGTGGGGTTTTTCAACAAGTTACCATCAAGCTTTTATAGTATGATGATGGTGCCGCGAGATCGGTGAAAGTTTCTTGTAAACTTGAAAATTTTGTGCATCCTAAATTCTTGGTTGCTTAAAGAGCCTTCCCATAAGTAACATCAACATATGGAAACTACATGTTCGATAATACGTATACTAAATGAAAACTACTACTCCGCAAAACAAACTCATGGAGTGTATTTACATAGAAAAGAGCTACCAAAACAAAACGAAAAACTACATGCAACTGTGAGGGGGCATGTCTCTACAAACTACAGAAAGAAACGGTTGGAGTGTGTTCTTTACAAAAAAGGACTGTTGAACATGAACAGGGTAGTTAGCTAGGCCAGAAGGAAATTCGTCACCAAAAAAAAAAGCTAGGCTAGAAAGAAATTCTTACCTGGAGGCAGTGACCAACCCATGTATGTGTCACTGTGTGTGTGTGTGTGTATGGTGTATCCCCCGGGTTTGTTTCGCAACCGTGTATTATGAGACTGTCTAGTTGTTGCGAGGGTTATTTGTGCGCGAACTTACACACGGGCTATATACACACACACAAGGAAAGATGAAGTTGCACTCAAGTCTCCTGGATCATCTTTTTCTGGGTGTGAAACGGAGTACTAATCAAACTGTAGGTGCGTGGCTTGTTGTTTAATTTGGAGAGCGGGAGGAGGTGGCAGCAAGCAAGCAGTCAACCGTTGTTCGATCTCCATCTGATCTCTGATCTCAATTCTCAAACGTCTAGTTTAGTTTATCCCCTTCCCAGACCGAAGACCGTGAGCTATTCCCCGGACACGTATGTTCATCTGAAAACCGTACTGAAGTCATCAAAGTATATATAGTTCAGCACCATTAATGCACTAATTCAAAGTCGTTGCTCATCTCGGAATGAAAACATATGCATCAAACATATAAAGATTATGGATTGGTTCAACCTCGCTGGATGAAGCTAGAACAAGTACTATGTGTCTTCACCATGTGGCTAGCTAGGACAAGTGCCGAGTTTCTTCATGACACAACGGGTCCAGCATCTAGGATACATACATGTTCCAAAAATGAAGGTATTTGTTCAATGTAACACATAGAGATCCAAAATAGCAAAAGGGGGAAAAAAACGGGTTTCTTCGTACTTGACAACACCATCTAAAACATAGACAAGTTGAAAATAATCAATAAAAGCGCTACTCAACACTAAACAATTTCAAAAACTTAGAATGAAACTATTTAGACAACAACACCGTCTAAAACAGTTTAAACAACACCATGTGGTAGTATAGCATCAAGAATAAAACAATTTAGACACCACCACCGTCTACAACAATCTAGACAACTTCAAAATAATCAATACAAACAGTACAATCCACATCTTCGAAAAGGTGTGGCTTACAATCATTTTAATCGCCCTTATTTTTTTAAACTGTCCAAATCACACCATCATGCAGTAATATTAGTACAGTACCAAGACTAGTTCCACCACCAGCAATGCTAACTTCAGCTGCATGATCTTCACCGGTCTTGGTTTCACCCACGACGAAGCTGCAGCACCAATCCTTCAGGCAACCGTGCTGAGCGCAATGGCATGGCTCCGCATCACACCATCACGCAGACTGCATCAACGCTAGTTCCAACAACAGCAACGCTAAGTTCAGCTCATCTCCGGTCTTGGTTTCACCCACGACGAAGCTGCAATGCCAATCCTTGAGCTTCAGGCAGTCGTGCCCAGCGTGATGGCATTGCTCCGCACATTGCGAACCCACCACATGAACGAAACAGGAAGATAATGAACACCAGCCAGAGACCAAAGACAAATCCTGCAGCCAGCCCAAGATAGAAATACTTCGCCTCGTCTTGATGCTCCTCAATATCACCTCTAGTTACATCAGGCTCCCAGCAGTTCCTGGAAAGAGGAGGCCCGCAAAGATAGTTGTTGCCGACATACGACGATGCTGGGTCGATGAGTGACTGCAGCTGATTCCCTGAGGGTATTCTTCCCGAAAGGTTATTGTATGACAGGTTCAGCTTGCTTAACGTCGTGATGTCCGAGATACGAAAAGGAATCTCGCCAGACTCCAATGACCGTAGCGAACCGACCTTCTCCGGGATCCTGCCGGACAACTGATTATGGGAGATGTTCAGGTTATTCATTCTAACCAGGGAAATCAATTCATCTGGAATCTCTCCGACCAAACTGTTACAGGACAAGTCGAGGCCAACTATATAAATAATATTTCTGGTGTAATCAAGTTCTTGGCCTTTCATTACCACTGCTAAGCTGTCATCATATTTTGGTGAATCATTCGTGTCAGGGTTTGCTGGCCTTTCATAACTCCACATTAAGGGGTTCCAAAGTGTTTGGTCCTCCTGTATCATTGCTTTCAAGTTGGCCAGTGTATGAGGTATAGATCCTGATATTCGGTTATCTGCAAGATCCACATACTGTAGGTGTTCAAGCTGTGTGAGCTGACCTGGAATAGAGCCAGAGAATTTATTATGCCGCAACCGGAGGTAGGACAAACCTGGCAATTTATTTGCTAACCATGCCGGCAACTCTCCGGCAAAGTTGTTGTGCGCAAGATCAAGCAGAACCAACTCTGAGCAGCTCTCCAAAAATGAAGGAAATTCACCAGACAAGTTGTTTTCATACAGGACTAGAGCTCTAATGGATCTATTCAGTTTTTTCGTTTCTTCTGAACAGACAGGGAGGTGTCCTGCCAGGAGGTTCTTTGCTAAATCCAGTACCAATAATGACTGCAGCTGACAAATATATGTTGGAATCGTGCCATTGATACTGTTCTCAGAAAGCAACAACTCTTCAATAAACGGAGCTCCAAAGTTTCGTGGCAGTGGCCCCGATAAAGAGTTTCTGGAAATGTCCAGTTCTGCCAATTGCCTTGGCAACAGTGGTAGAATACCAGTGAGGTTGTTGGAGTTCAGATCAAATATCACTGCTGAGGACATAAACTCAAGTGTCCTTGGCAACCTGCCGCTTATTTCTGATGTCAAGAAAAACAACACCCTTCTGCCCTTTTAGCCATAGAGGAAAATGAGGTCCCATTTTGCAACGTGGGAAATATGCCCGGCGCAATTTAAAGGGGGGGATCCAATTTGAGCTGATCATCAGGTGTAGGGAGTTGTAAGACAAGTCCAATTCCTCCAAATTGACTAAAGTATCAAGATGTTCCTCTGATACAGAACCGTTCAAATAGTTGCCGTCTAGATACAACTGTCTGAGTTTGCCAAGCGTACCAATTTCTGAAGGCACTGATCCTTCAAGCCTATTGGAGGAGAGTTGAAGAGTGCTCAAATCAGTCCACTGATTTATCCACCTTGGAATTTCCCCGGCGACATTCGTGCAAGACATGTCTAACAACTCCATCTTACTCCATGCACAGTGAGGCAACCCCTGTAAAAAATGTGAAATGTCTTGATTGATCAGATTTGACCAGAGTGTTAGCACTCTCAAATTGCACAGGTTTCCCAGTACTTCAGGCTTTATACTGGTGAGATGATTGCCTCCAAGACAAAGTACCTCAAGCGAAGTCATATTTCCCATGGCATCTGGAAATGCTTCAGCAATTTCATTATTCGCAAGGTCAAGATGCCTGATGGTGCCAACATCCCAGAACCAGTAGGTTGGATTGATGGTATGAAACCCAGTATCACTTAGATCAAGAATCTGAAGTGATGTGAGGTTAGAATGCACAGTAGGTATCTGTGGAAAAACAAGTCCACAACGACGGAGACGAAGGACTCTTAGATTGTATAGCATGTTAACCACTTGAACCCAATTGCCAATGGCACTAAGATTCACACTAGTCAAGTCGAGAAACCTTAGCAAAGCGAGACGCAACAACCATGAGATATCCTCGATGTGCAACATCATGCCATAAGAATTATGATTCCAGTTGTTGTTGAGGTCAAGATATAGCAGTCTGGACAAGTTACCAAGTTGAGGAGGCACTTTACCATGAAAATCCATGCAGGAGAGGTTGAGATATCTCAAGCTTTGGAGGGAGCCCAAGAATCCGGGTATGGGCACATCCACTCTACCGAGATAGTTCCCACTCAGATCTAGATACTCCAAATGATGCAAAGCAACTAAGGAAGAACTTATGTTCCCACGCATCCCATGAGGATTTTCACTATACCAGCTATGATAGATATCGTCAAAGAAGAGATCGTTGCGGACGTCAAGCTTGACGACATGACCTGTCCTGTTGCTGCACCTGACACCGCTCCACTGGCAGCAATCTGGGCCATTCCAAGAGGAAAAGAGGTTCTGTGGATCGCTTCTGATGCCAGCTCTGAAAGACAGCAGTGCGTCCCTCTCCTCTGTGATGCACCCACCGTTGCTGGGTTGTTGCCCATAGACAGGAGAGGAAGTCGTGGTTGCTAGAATAAGCACAAGGCAAAGGGCTGCAGCTGCATCCATGGAGGATACCGGAGCTGCGAAACTCGCCATTATTTTTGTTTTAATAAGCCAACTTTGGTACTCTGAAGCTCTGGCCCTGATATAGTCAGTTATCAGAAGAAAATTGGCCGCAAGCTGACAAATGAGTCAAAGAAGGCACCTATCAGAGAGAGAAAAACGTGCCACTGTCTAAATTCACGATGGCAACAACAAACAGGTTGCTTGTGTTGACTTGCAGCCAAACTGTGCTGAATAAAGGCCCTACAAGGCTACGACCGAAGACTAGTGCAACAGATAGCAGTCAAAAAACACTTGATTCTACCAGCAGGCCGGCACTTCACTGCTGGAATAGTTAAATGCTAATAAGTGACAATTCTATAAAGTTATACTCCCTCCGTTCCATAATATAGTGCGTATAGATTTTTTGGAAAGTCAAACCTTACAAATTTTGACCAAGTTTGTGGAGAAAAACATTTACATCTAGAGTGACAAACATATATCATTAGGTTCATCATAAGACATAGTTTCATATTTTATATATTTGGTATTGTAGATAGAAATAGTTTTCTCTATAAACTTGGTCAAAGTAGGCAAAGTCTGAACAAAAACTTGGTCAAAGTTTGAACGGAGGGAGTACTACTTTCCCTGAACTGTGATGGGATAACTATATATAGACTGGAATAGTTAAATGCTACCAAGTGACGGTTCTGTAAATATGACATCTGAGCTGCAAAACTCGACATTATTTTTGTTTTACCAAGTCAACTTTGGTACTGTATAACAATATAAAGCTCTGGCCCTGATATATATATATATATATATAGAAAAATCATTTCATAATGAATCTAATTAAGTAAATTTGGTTTTGTAGATGTTGATATATTTTTATAGACTTGTCAAACTTAATGAAGTTTGACTTAGGACAATCCTATAACTTCAATTATTGTGAAACAGATAGGGGTAATAAGTGACAATTCTATGAAGTTATATTTCTTTTCATGAACTGTGATGGGATAACTATATATAGACTGGAATAGTTAAATGCTATTAAGTGATGGTTCTGTCTATAGATGCTTGCAACAGTGCAGAAGAAGATGACATCGGATGAACCAAAATTTACTGAACTCCATCAATCAAATTCAGTATGAAATAATATATGTTAGTAATGAACAGAAACTGTAAGCAGGAGGAAGTCGAGCAGTGTTACCTGAGATTTATCCTTATATCACACTGTGAATTTTTAATCTCAAACTGTGGTGCCAGCACACATCAAAATATGCAGCTCTCCTTATGCGTTAACCTCATGAGCAGAAAAAGAGAAACCACCAATACCTGTCGGAGTTACAGTAAAGTTACTTTTTGTTCACCTGACTTGAGAATCAAATATCTAAGTAAAGAATATGAACACAGCAGGACCTACTTTCAATAATCTAACAGAGATAAGAGTTCACAGAAACAAAAGAAGTGAGGCTGCATTTATTAGGATTTTATTTTTCTTCCTATTCAGGCAACACAAGAATCTTACCTTTGTCACATCAATACGATTAACTAATGGCCTGTATATACAGCAGGTCCACTGAAGCATTAGCTGTAATAGATCTGATACTGCTCAGTAAACTGATTTGATCAGTGTGGATACATTTTACTCTCCAAATTATTACAAAATCATTACAATCAACTGCCAAAAGGCATGAATGAAAAGCAGCAAGCAACACAAGAAGGTCAAATATTCCGTAACCAACATAACCAAAACTAGGACATAAATGTAGTAATAACCAATTCCTACTTCTACATAATACTTGGTACCACAAATACAGGACAAATACTGAAAATACACTTGAAGCTCCAGGCCTCTAACACATACACACACACTCTTGGCAATACTACTCGCATGGTGTAATAATAACTGAAACCATCACCTGGGTGTCTCTATACCTATTCCAGACATGTGGGGCCCAGTTGAAAACGTGCTCGATGATGGAGGATCGCAAAGAGCCGAAGCTGCAGGTGAGGAGCACACAACCAGACATTCTGTTTTGCCATGCTCGAGCACCAGTTTCTCCCTCCAGGTGCTTCGCATAGCCTTCAGCTTGTCAGCCACCTCGGTCATGGAAGGTCTCTCTTCCCCCCTGGCGCTCAAGCACATCCTTGCCAGCTCAGCGACTTCTCCCAGAAGCATCTCCATGCTGTCACCCACTATGCTTGTGTCCAGTATGCCATCAAGGCTACCATCCTTCATCGCGAGCAGGAAGGACGATGCAAGGCTCTTGCCTTCCTTGGGTCCATCGTGGTAGATGGCCGTCTTGCCCGTGATCAGCTCCAGCAACACAACACCAAAGCTGTAAACGTCGCTCTTCTCTGTTAGCTGCCGCTCCTGCAGGTACTCAGGGTCGAGGTAACCCATGGTGCCCTGCACCAATGTCATAAACTGAACCTCATCCTTGGGGAGCATCCTTGACGCCCCAAAGTCGGTCACTTTCGCCATGTAGTTCTCGTCCAAGAGAATGTTCATAGACTTAACATCCCCATGTACTATAGGCCGGTTCATGGACAGATGCAGATACGCCAGTGCTTCTGCTGATTCTTGAGCGACCCTGAGACGGGTGTCCAGAGAGGGAGGTGGACTTGTGTAGTTACGATGGATGAACGCAAAGAGAGTGCCATTAGGGATGAACTCGTAGACCAGCATTGGAACTTCCACCTCTAGACAGCACCCTAGAAGCCTGACCACATTCCGGTGGTTGGTCTGTGAAAGTATAATAATCTCCTGTACGAATTCGTCAGTTTCGGCCACGTTCATGATCTTCGAGCGTTTCACAGCCACTACCCTGCTGTCCTTGAGAATGCCCTTGTAGACAGTGCCATGACCACCCCTGCCCAGTTCTCTGCTCTTGTCAAAATCATTTGTAGCCTTCTTCAGATCTTCTTGCGTGAATATTCTCAATGTATCAACTTGTTTTGACATAATTTGGTGATATAATATCTGACCACCATTCTGATCAAAGAATCTTTCCTTCTCTTTCTTCATCCTCCTTTTCTGATACTCGGCCCGTAGAGCCAAGATGCAAACCATGAGGAAGACGACACTGATGGATATGCCTGGAAATCATGACAGTTAATTACCATCAGTTCAGCTAGCAACGTTGCTCACATTTGGCTAAAACTTAGTGCCATATATAGTGCAATCATGCCATTGTTTTTCTATATGACCGTGTCCAAACTGAACTTGGATTTATATAACTGGCCTAAAAAGTGCAATTAAGTAGTGTGTGCACAAGCGGTGTGCAAAATATTTTGACTGTTAACAATCCCATTACCTAACACAATTTTCAGCGCTCTCTTTGGGTCAGATCGAACGCAGGGTATGCTCTTTGGATCGTCACTCCTGAATCCTGATGAGCAAAAACAGGTGTAGCTTCCCACAGTGTTTCTGCATTTACCTTTGCAGGGATTCAAGGATTGGTTGCACTCATTAATGTCTGTCATTTCAAGGAAGTGAAGAGCATGTCAACATGGATCAACAGAATATTGCATTCCATAAACAATAAGCTGA
Organism: Triticum dicoccoides; assembly: GCF_002162155.2. Classification (NCBI taxonomy): domain Eukaryota; kingdom Viridiplantae; phylum Streptophyta; class Magnoliopsida; order Poales; family Poaceae; genus Triticum; species Triticum dicoccoides. Next base: position 658,945,959 of record NC_041386.1, on the reverse strand, counting down.
CAGAAAGGAGATAGTATAGGTTGATTCTGCTAGATGCATATACATACCTTGGCACCCTCCTTGTAGGTATGGATTGCCTTCATAACCTTGAGAACAGCTGCAGCGGTAACCGGGGCCATTGGGCACATCAACACATTCGCTGTTCATGGCTTGGCAGGCAGACTGTGATCCCATCTTTGTGGCTTCCAAACAACTTTCATTACCAACAACCCAATCGAGTACCAAAGGAACCCCATCTGTATGCTTACTTGCGAAATTTGTAGAGTTAACATAGGAATGATCAAACTTGAACCAGTCCTTCTCAGCAACAAATGAGTAGCTGCAAGGACTGAAAGACTGGATGGTAGAGTTGTATATAGGTGGTAGTGGCTGGGATCCGGCGAGGAACGCGCTGATGTTTCCTGAAACAGGGGCCTGGCAACAACCCATGCCAGAGCACTCTGTTCCATTATAGATGCTGCTTGTGTCAAAGCAAGATGAAATGCATGAGTCAGCGGTATAGTACTCAAGCTGGTTCTTGCCCTCGGCTTGTCCCACAAGCACTGCAAGTACACCACAGCCGATTGATGCCAACTTGTTCTTGGTGTTGGAAACCGTATGAAAAGGATCAAGATATAAGACGTCCAAATCACTGGTGCTATTACTGCCATTGCTGTAGTTACATTGTGATGATATTTGTGGGTTCTGAACACGAACCTCACCCAAGTTAAGAGTGATGTCCAGTACTCTAAGTCCGTTTGAGCCCAGATATGCTCCAGTCTCATTGCATGTGACATTAAAGGATTCTCGGAAGCAGCCTTTTTTAGTGCCGAATGGGTACGGAATGCTCACATTGCCACAATTGCCTGGGCAGCCAGGCAGTGCCATGCTGATGCTCCCGGAGGTCCCAGACCCATAAGCAACAGTAGTACTATGTTGTAGGGTTAGGGTGGCGACGACAAGTATTAAGAGCTTCTGACCTGTAGGCAACAACCAAGACATGTATCATGGACATATCAATCTATAAAGGATGGATGCATGTTATAGTAACTGATGTGGGTAATTTGTTCCCCCAATACTAAAAAATTGCCTAATACAGTATACTAGTAGATAGCAAATACTGCTTTCTTTCAAAATATGTCAACACCATTCCTTCAATCCAAACACTGTTTAGAGGAAATCCCTTAAAACTTTAATCATGTGGAATGAATCGGTAGTTAGTTAAGAGTTTGATCCAACTCCTAAAAGCATTTCGACCCAACAATCTAAGAACTGGATGAAGAAAATAAATGTATTTCCAGTCTTTGAGAGTAAACACGGATTCTGAATGTCTCTCTAAGTTATTCTCTGATTTCAAGTCTTTTTTCACCATATAAGAATTGAACTATGCAGCTCAAGCACACATTAAGGCGCACAGTTTTTTAGTGATTCATACTGGATGCATTTTTTCTGTTGTTCGAGCACCACCGCTTTTCATGTTTTTGTTCCATTTTACATCTTGAAGTAGAGAATTTTTGAAAAAAAAAAACCTCCTATAACTGAATAACACTCCAATCCCTATTGCCACCAAACACGGCCTTATTTCTTCCATGCCACTACTTCGTGAAACTGATTCCATACATGCCGGCATCGTCAAACCTCCATCTTCATCCCAACAAATAAGTGTGCAAAAAATCATTCTTGCCACTGATTTCACATGCAAAGTACTCCCTCCGTCCCATAATATAAGAACATTTCTGACACTAGTGTAGTATTAAAAACGTTCTTATATTTTGGGACAGAGGGAGTAGTGAACTAAAAATCGTTCTTGCCACCGATTAAGTGCCAAAAAAATCATCAAACTCTACACTGCAGATTGCGTTTCAATCAATTTATTTATTTTGTTCCAGCAATACAGTATGCACATAATGTATCTATCTATACTGTTGTTTTCTTGCCATCTGCTCCAGGAAAGAGCGTCAGCCAATTTCGAACAGAAGGAGATATATCGCTCAGGGAGTAGGGCACAAAGATTCATAAAGTCTTCTTCTACTCCCAATTTCACCGCCGGCACCACATACACGAGACAGGCAACAGATTGCGTCGTACGGCTAGGGTTCCCCGTACCTTACAGGGTCTGGTAGCCCCGAACATAGCGCGGCGCGGGGGCCGAACACGCCCGCGGAGGAGGACGGCGGGCGCGGGCAGTGTTGGGCGCTCGAATCCCACGTGGTGGCGGCGCCGGCTTGAGGAACCAGGGCCGCCGACCGCGAGAACTCGCCGCCGGCGGACGAGGGCCAAAAGGTGTCGCGCCGATGGTGGTGCGGAACGGGGGACGGGCATTTCCATCTGCGTCAGGCATCTCGGCGGCGGCCATGGCGTGCCGGGAGGCGGGGATTTGCTCAGGCAGGAGGCAGGTCGGAATTGAGAGGTGGGGGACTCGGCTGCGGGTGCGGGGTGTATTGTAATTTCAGAAATCCGAAGAGCTGGCTGACAAAGCGATCATTTTCTCTTGTTTTTCAAGCTATTTTGTTGAAGAAGATGGAGAGTACGTGCTGCAGAGTTAGATTATCTCTATGTACTAGTATTTGCTAAGGGTGTGGCTAGATCTTAGTCGACTGAAATTTAGCAATCCTGATATCCTAATGCTCAATTATACTTGACAAAAAAGAATGTATCTAAAACTAAAATAGGTCTAGATACATCTCATTTTATCCGGTTTTGATGACAAGTATTTTCGGACGGAGGGAGTAGTATACATCATTCTTGTCGTACGTGCTTTAGATAGTGCGCAGTTTCAGCTGCAGTGAGCTGTCATACTGTAATACTAACAACCTTTCAATATGACATCAAAGTTGGGAAAAATAAAATCTAAATTACATTTATCTGGATACTGAAAAACCCTGCTAGAAAGTACTACTTACAAACAAATTGCAAAACCGACACGGAGCTAGTAAAAATCATGCGAGTGTGTGTTTGGGGCATGGTTTTGGGTACCGGGCGGAATATTCGGATACCGCCCGGTTACCGCGTTTCTCGCCACCCCGAGCGAATTCTTTTGATTTTTTTCGAATTTTTTGAATTTAAACTCTGGCACTTAGGTTAGATATATTAGGAACCCCATTGCTGCTTGTTTTTTTACACAATTTTTATGATAAAAAGGAAGATGATGTGAAAATAATTGTTGAGTCCAGAGATGATCTATACAAGAATAAAAAAAATTGAATTCAAAATTCAAATTCAAATTTCGTCCGAATTTTTGCCGGATTTCGCGGTAACCGAGAATTTCGGTGGCCCGCGAGAAAAAATGTGCACTTGGGATCCAAATCCTTGGTTTGGGGTGGGCTAAGGCGGCAGGAAACCCGTTCCTGTATGTAGAGACCAATCCATTGTGGGCGACGGCGTGCGTGATCGATGAGTTTGGGGTTGGATGATCTTTGTAGTACGAGTTAGCAACTTAGCGGCGTATGTATTGTATGTATATTTTCCATGTATGTAGAGACCAATCCAGTGTAGAGTCAAGTCTCCTCCGGTGTATTGTATGTATATTTTCCATGGGTGGGAACTGGAGTACTTGTCAGCGTGTAGGTGTGTGGCTGTGGCCGCAAGCAAGTCGTCTCTTCCAGCCATCGATCTCCGTCCGTCTGTCAGATTGATCTCAAGATCGTTCAGTCTATCGCCCTCTCGATCGGATCGGATCGGACCAAAGACCGCCACCTGCTTGTCGCTCATATTTTCAGACTGAAATTTCGCGCCATCTTAACTAAGCAGCACATGCAAGTACTCCTTCTCGCATGACTTGTCAGTGTGCAGGAGTATTATGCAACGTGTGGCTGGGCGAAAAGACTCTGGAAATCACACCTCTCTCTCTCTCTCTCGCAATGACGACGATGTAGAAAGTACCCGCGCGCGGTGCAGAAAGTTCTGCTGCGAAATTTACTCCTTTTCGCAAGGCAGGTGGGTGACGGATGTACAGACGACAGACAGGTTACATCGATCGATCCATCGTTGCACCCCGTTTACGTTCTGTTCAGTTCAGTTGCCCATCTCTCTCTCTCTTTTTTTCTTTAATTATGCGAGGATTAGTTGCTCATCTCAACGAAAGATCTTACGGATATAGCATTGATTGAGACTTCGTTGAGTCCTGATCGACTGAAACTTAGCAAGACTGTAGTTGAAAACAGACGCGTGCGTCTATGTGTGTCATACATGTGTTTTTTCCGTGGAAGTACTCCCTCCGTCCCAAAATTCTTGTCTTAGATTTGTCTAGATACGGATGTATCTAATACTAAAACGTGACTTGATACATCCGTATTTAGACAAATCTAAGACAAGAATTTTGGGACGGAGGAAGTATATACGTATCCTTTCTCAAGCGCCGGAAATGAAGATGTTTTTTTCTAAAAGATTTTCCATTTCTGAAAAGCTACATCATTGCTTAAGGCATCTTCAACGCTGACTTTCAAACTGCCCGTAACCATCTGGACCGCGTAGTTCGAATGTGTTGTGCCATCCAACAGAGGGCATGTATCGGTCTGCAGAATGGTCCGGGAGTACTTTCTTGTGCAAACCGGAGACAAAACGGGGGGTCTTTGCGGGTGTCCAGACAACACTCACGATCGCTTCTAAAATTAGCTCTCTCTGCCAACGACCATGATGTAGAAAGTACCCGCCCGCGGTGTAGAAAATTCTGCTGCGTGGGCGACGGATGTACAGACTCACGCCAGACAGGTTACATGGGTCGATCGTCGCGGAGCAATGCTAGGTTCACAGGGGCTTTTTTCACGTGATCAACGGACTGGCTAACGTGGGGGCTTGGGATTGTAAGTTAGGGATGAGGCAGGCCCCACCCCGCTGAAAATCAAGGAAGAGAGGTTAGTTAGTTGGAAAGATTAAGTAAAACATCCATAATAGTCCGTGTGTATAGGTTTACTGATCCTCGCGGCTTCGACCGTGCACCCCGCTTACCGTTCTATTCAGTTCAGTTGCCCATCTTTCTTTCTTTCCCTTTTATGCGAGGATTGGTTGGAAATGGACGCTACGTCTACGTGTGTATGTACATGTGTATTTTCTATGAAATCATGTACTCCCTGTGTCCGGAAATACTTGTCGCAGAAATGGATGAAAGTATTTTTGGACTCAGAGAGTATGTACCAATGCATGCATATATACGTAGCCTTTGCTCACGTGCCGGAAAGAAGCCATTTTCTGAAAAGCTGCGTCACCGCTTTTCCACCAGTAGTTTCCCGGCAGGCAAGGCAGGGAAGGACGCCGGCGAAAGTAGCGAACCGCTCGCGGAGTTTGCCGGATCGACGCGGCCGGGTTGGCGCAAAACTGGGAGCGCCAAAACGGAGGGCACACTGCACTCGGCACATGCTCCTAGTAGTGTTATCCTACGCAGAGTTGCCTCCTCTTTTCCAGTTGCAGTGGAGTGCAGTGCACGTGAGTGTTATCCTGTGCTCTGCCCGCCCGCCGGTAATGGCTAGCTCGCTTGAACCACGGTCTCGATTCCCTCCCCACCGTATCAAATCGTCTTCTTGCCCTGCAACCTATATAAATCCGGCCAGAGCACATTTCCTATCCATCTCATCTCACTCACACCGTCACACAGACACAGTTACACTGCTGCAGATACTTCACTGCTACTGCCAGTTCACTTCCCTCGGATCTCCGCCGAGATGTCGACGGTGACCCGTGCCTACCTCGATCAGAAGCTCGCCGCCGCCAGGCGCTGCTCCAGAGGTAACAAAAAGGAACGATATGATGTCGCGCTGGTTTACCATGCCGGCAATGCCCTTGCCCTTCTGTTCTAGTAGTACATTGCATTGCAGCTTTGTGTGGTACTGGTACTGTCTGCTGAAACATGTCTGTGGAACTGCAGAGGCCGCCGTGGCGGGAGCCAAGGCCGCGGCCGTCGCCACCGTCGCTGCCGCAGTACCTACAGTAAGTAGCCATTCAGTTCTTTGACGAAATCCTTGCACGGTTCATAGCATGTCTCATGGATGCGTTACCTGTAACTTCAGCTGGCGAGCGTGAGGATGCTGCCGTGGGCGAGGGCGCACCTGAACCCCACAGGCCAGGCGCTCATCATCTCCACCGTCGCTGGGATGGCCTACTTCATCGTCGCCGACAAGACCATCCTCTCCATGGCCAGGAAGCACTCCTTCGACGACGCGCCAGACCACCTCAAGAACACCTCCTTCCACTAATTAGCCCACAATAGATCCATTAGTGGCGCGCAATAAGATACTCCCTCTGTCCGGAAATACTTGTCGAAAAAATGGATGTATCTAATCGTATTTTAGTTTTAGATACATTTATTTTTACCCGTTTTCGTGACAAGTATTTTCGGACGGAGGGAGTACTACTATTACTAGTAGTATAATGTTCAACAATTATGTGACATCACGCGAGGCTTGCAGACAGCGAGTGCTGTACTGCGCTGCTCTGCGTGCAGAAGCACTAATCTCATGTATCCGTGTATCCAGCCAGTAATCTTGAATTAATAATAAGAGTGAATTCCATTTTTTACCTTGTAGTTGTACATTTGTGACACATATTACCCTATTTAGCGGAACTTTTATCGAAATGTCAGATTTTGAAGACTTTCAACACGGTTTTACCCCAGTTTTACATTTTGTTTGGTTATGGTCGATAGGATCGGCATGTTGCGTCATTGATTTGTAAAAAAACTGTAAGGATCGGAGGGCATCATTGGCGATCTTGTTCAAGCTTCTCTTGTCTATCTGTTCCACTCCTTGTGGCCGTCCATATGTTTTTGGATACAGGGCGTCACCTCACACCTTACCTGATGGACACGCATCAGAAAACAAGGGTCCAAAGATTTCAAAAGGGGTATTCTAGACGAATTTTCACTCGAAGGGGTAATTAGTGTCACAAATGTATAAATATGGGGTAAAAAGTGGAATTCACTCTAATAATAACCTGCATTTGTACAACTCAGGTTGGCCATACCATCACACGACTTACATTTTCTTGTTTGTGACTGTCATTTGACATGCGGCGGTCGCTCTGTGGCAGAGCATGCAGAAGACCGAAATAACACTACTACTACTACATTCTTTGATCCTCTATTCCTCCCCTGTTCTGCGATGCACGCCAGGATCATGTCACCTCACTTGTTTAAAATCTTTTGATGGGTTTTAAAAGATGGGGTGACAAATGAAGGAAGGTTTATTAATAAAGGAACAAAAGGAAATAATTATTATAGGATAACTAGTCGTACATTTATCCTCATTGAAAAAATAGTCGTACGTTTTGAAACGCCACTCATGTACTAGCGGAGTCCCGCCTTTGACTTAGAGAGGTATTTCTTGCTAGAGATAAGGACCTGTATCAGTTTGCACGATGGTTCAGATGTAATTTCTCTCATAAATCGGATACAAATGAGGGCCCTTCGCGGGCATCCAAACAACACCTACGATCGTTTCTGATCATGTTGGCACACCCAAACTCCGTCCTATCTCGCCAAACGGGGGCCCTTCGCGGGTATCCAGACAACACCCACGACCGCTTCTGATCATGTTGGCACACCCAAACTCCGTCCTACCTCGCCTGCACACTTTCTCGCTCGGCGCTATCTGTCCACATTCATGTCGCTGTAGAACGGCCGCTTCACATTGAAGCCGACCCAGAGCGAACACGACCTCTCACTGCCTCCGCAACTGAAATGGCGCGCCGGCCGAGGGCGTCGCACGCTGCCCGTCCGGCTGAATACGCCTCCTCATTGCATTCAAACGGCTGCAAACTGCTCGCCTTCCTCCATTAAACTCGTGCACGTGCTAAGATATCTACTCTTGCTGGATCAAGAAGGAGAGGACGCCGCCAAGCCGTACGTGTGCTAAACTCAGAGGTGCCGCACATGCGGTACTTGGATTGAATTGGATCGTGATGCGAGTACGACTACGCCAAGCACGATCTCTAGATCGTTAACGCTTTCGGTCTACAAGGGTATATAGACACCACCCCCCTCTCGTTGATATACATCTCCTAGATTAGACCTTGGGTGTTCCACTAGTGCAGAACCGGACAATAGCACCGGTTCGTAAGGCCCTTTAGTGCCGGTTCCATAACCGGCACTAAAGTGTGGGCACTAAAGCCCCCCCCCCCCTTTAGTACCGGTTCAGCACAAACCAGTGCTAAAGGAAAACCACGTGGCATGAGCCAGCTCCAGGGGCCTGGAGCCCTTTAGTACCGGTTGGTAAGACCAACCGGTACTATAAGGTTTGGGAGTTTTTTAGTTTTATGATTTCTTTTTCATTTAATTTTGTGTTTCCATTTTAATTCTTTTTCGTTTGCTGGTATTTTACGATATATAGAATTTCTAGTAGAACCAATCATGCATATATATATCATCAATGTCTCACAAACCATCATATTAATTAATTCACACATACACACATGTATAGCTATATACAATTTCTCCTACATATGCATGTTGCCTTCGGAGCCAGTGGCATTAGCCTAATTGGTGCCTTCGAAGCACGATGACAATTGGAAGTGGTTTTCATGGGGGCGGTAGCGGGTAATAGTATTCTCCCTTCGGATTTATGACCTGGTCGAGCAAAAATCCCGCTATTTCCTCTTGAAGTGCTTCTACGCGCTCCATTTCTAAGAGCTTCTCCCGCACCTTTCTGAACTGTTAAGAAGGAGATCAATATGCATGTGTATTAGTTGTGTGACTAGATATCGATAATGGTGTAAAAATTGTGAATAGTGTTTCGACAAGCGTACCCATTCCTGTCTTTGAGATCTGCTCCTTTCGGACGCCATCATGCGAATGTTCTCGCAAACGCAGAATGCACACAGATCAGTCCCCTGCGCCTGCTTCAGGGCCTTTACGAGAATGGAATTTGATCAGATAATAATTAATCAAGCATGATAATTAAAGAGATGGCAGCTAACTAGCTAGCTAGTACTACTTAATTACTTACCTTGGGTCTTCCCCATTTAAGCTTTTCTTTCCATTCGCCTTCCGTGACGCTGATGAACCTTGCCCAAGCCCTGCCCGCCGACAAAGAAAATAAATAAAGGGGTTATTAAATAGTTCATATCATGAAATGACGAACTAAATAGGCCGAGATATATAGTTAATAATGATTGAAATTACCTGTTGACTATCCCAAACAAGATGTTATAGTCAGTTTTTTCTTTGAGTAGTGAGTCCAGTATTTCAACTGTTCGGCGTCAAGTTTAATGATACACAAGACCCAGTGATATCTGCATGCACACACGTTTGCATGTCTTAATTAAGCGGGCATATGTAAGAAAAAACATGTAGCTAGCTAGTAGGCAAAAACAGAAAATTTGTAGTACAAGACAGTGTGACTCACTGGAAGTTGTAAGGAAGTAGTATATCTTCATTGTATTTGAGACGCTTCAAGAACTCTAGCATGCTGTCCTCTACGGCCTTTTGATGACGTGCATCTATTTTCCATGTGTATTTATTAACGGTGTTTGGGTCAATGAACCCAATGCCATAGCGTTCACCTTTTCTCATTTCATACATCTTTATCCTGCATATAATACCACAGAAAAGAATATAGTGAGGATAATTACAGGTAATGATTGATTAAAAGGATCACTACAGCTAGCTTGAGACTTAAATTACAGAAAGAAATCACTTACAGACAATAGCAACTGACGATAGATTTGTCGAGTGCGTCTTGATTGTATAACTGAAACAGTTCAGAATATTCAACGGACACAGCTTTCTCATGGTAGTAATGCTCCTCCTTGACATTCACCATGAGGGACAATCGATCGGAAATCTTGGTAATGTTCATGTACCATTGATGCAATTCATACATTCTCGTTGGGAGGTTCTTGACCTTGTCTGGCTCGACCAAAGGTTGGCCCCGGACATATTTCCGTTTTATTTCATCCTCTCTAAGCACAGGCATGGGCTTGATCTCGAGGAGTTGTCCAACAGTGATTTTGAGAACTTCAGCCTGCATTATATGCTCCTCCGTTATTACCACATTGCCCACCTCAGGAACGTAAACTGTTTGCCCATAATAATATTGGGCGCGCGTACTGTCACGTGTTGTTGGCACAACAAGCGAGGGGATCGATTGCGCCGCCTGTTCTCCCAGCTGGGGAATGGTTTTCCCGCATTTTTTGACAGCTGCTTCTTGTTTGCTCGATCCCGAGCTCGCCTCCTTACGTAGACGTGCTCGATTTAACTTCCTGATGTGACGCTCATAGTCTGTGTCAACAGGCTTGGGAGATGGTGGTTGAGCCATACGAATGAAGTGGTCAACCGTTTCCTCAGGCACTTTCTCCCTTGGCGGCGATGGCGGTTTCGGTGCAAAATGGGCTTCCACCTCGGACTTCGATATGGCTGCGATTTCCTCCTCGGACCTGTCATAAGCCCTCTGCGGAAGAGGCGTGAGGCTTGGACCATATTTATATCGCTTGCCTTCGCCTGTACTTCGTGTACTACCTCGACTCATACCGCTACGCACCATAGCTGCGGGGTGTCTCTTCTGTGATTGCTGAGGCGGCGGAGACGGCTGACGGGGCTGAGTTGGACGAGGAGGAGTGGCCGCCTGAAGCTGTGCCGGACTTGGAGGAGGAGTGGCCTGAGGTTGTGCCGGACTTGGAGGAGGATTGGACGTCTGACGCTGTGGCGGACTTGGAGGAGGAGGAGTGGCCTGACACTTTACCGGACTTGGAGGAGGAGTGGCCTGACACTTTGCCGGACTAGGTGGACTTGCAGGAGCGGTAGACTGCTGACTCGGTGGCGGACTTTGATGAGGAGTCGGCTGACGCGGTGCCGGTGGCCTTCGAAAGATGATGCAATCCTTTTTCCATAGGATGATACGATGTTTGGCGTCTCCGAGAAAGCGCTCGTCGTCACCTCTAGGATAGTCAAGCTCTAGCTCCGAATATGGGTCCACCACCTCATCAACCAAGACACGAGTATAGCCCGATGGAATCGGGTTGCAATGGAAGGTTGCCTCGGGGGGATTTGTAAAAGCAACGGCGTCCGCCACCTTCATGGATATGTTCTTCATTTTGACGTGTAGCTCGTAGCTAGTGTTCTCCGTGATGTCATCCACGGGGTATCTACCCAGCATTGCGTCGTCCCGGGCGGAACCCACGCTGCTTCTCGGCATGGATGGGGCAGTGCTATCCAATGCTGGATCATTCGCTAGCTGCTGCAGCTGCTGAGACCCCCTTTGCTGGGTAAGTGAGTCGATCTGCTCCTGCTGCCGCTGGAATTTGACTACCAATTCTGCTTGACTTGCTTCTAGGCCTTGAAGGCATTCATAGTCCCGCTTCCTCTGCTCCTCCTCCATCTTCCTCTTCTTCTCCTCCGCAATCTTCTTTCTCGCATGGGTTCTGTAGTCGGTGTTACAGTCTGAAAACCCCTCATACCACGGAATAGCGCCCTTGTCTCGTGTTCTTCCCGGGTGTTCAGGATTTCCCAGGGCACGCGTAAGCTCGTCGTTCTCTCTATTGGGCTGGAACACCCCCGATCGTGCCTCTTCTATTGCAACAAGTATCGCATCGTCGGCTCCCTTCAGACTTGCCCTCGTCGAAACATTGCCTGTCTTCGGGTCCAACTCCCCCCCATGCGCATAGAACCAAGTCCTGACCCTGGGGGGCCAGCTCTTAGTAACCGGAGTGGCACCTGCATCCTCCATCTCTTTCTCAGACTTATCCCACTTAGGCATTGCCACCGCATAGCCACCTGGCCCCAGCTTATGGAACTTATCCTTTTTTTCGGCATTCTTCTTGTTTATTCTCGACCGTTCCTTAGCTAATTCCGAATCTTTGAATTTCATGAAATCGTCCCAATGAGCACGTTGGTTCTCTAGTGTTCCCTCGAATACTGGAGTCTTCCTTCCTCCCTTGACGTACTTGTCCCATTCACGATTCTTGTGGTTCTTGAATGCAACCGCCATCTTCCTAAGAGCAGCGTCCTTGACTTTCTGCACATCTGCTTCTGTGAAATGATCTGGTAGGGTGAAATGTTCCATGAGAGTATCCCAAAGCAGATCTTTTTGATTCTTGTCGACAAAAGTAAAATATGGACGTGGAGCAGCATTCTCTTTGCCTTTTTGTCTTTTGTCTTTTGCTGGCTCTCTCCATTCTTGAAGGGAGATCGGGAGTTGGTCCTTCACAAGAACTCCGTACTGACGAATGAACTTGTCCGCAATCTTCTTAGGCGCTAATGGTTCGCCATTAGGTCTGACTGCCTCGATATTATACTTTACGCCCTCCTTCAACTTTTTGTTCGGGCCTTGTTTCGTCCTTTTGCCTGAAGATTTGCTCGATCCGGATGGCTGAAAGAACAAAGATCGATTCGTTAATATATCTTCAAGTCATTTAAAACATGTGATGATCACCAGATACCTGCTTATATAAATATATATACCTCGCCGGTCTTTGTTGTTTCAGGATCAACATGTTCTTCGTCATCGTCATAATCGTAGTTCATGACTTCATCAATTCGGTCGTCGCGATCGAATATCATATCACCCTCTCCGGTGTTGTTTAGAAATTCGGAGCCGTCATAATCTTCTTCATTCTGATCATCATATGGCCCGCGTATCATATCGAACATGGTCTGTTCTCCCTCTCTGTCGGTATTGTCTGCCATAGCTTTTATTTAACTAATTCAAAAGAAATATAAAACAATTTAGTATTCAAATTACATCGTCTCGAATAATAGATATAATCTCGAATACTTCGTCTAGAATAATAGATATAATCTCGAATACATCGTCTCGAATAATATATAATATTAAATAGTACATCACTGGCTAGCTAATTAAAGATCGAATACTACAGAAGAATTTAGGACACTCGCGGTTCCTGCGGCGCGGGCGGTGGACACCCAAAGAGAAGGAACCCTCACAGGATCATAGCTGAAGTGAGATCCCCGAAGATACTGCCAGGTATTGGAGAACCTGCCGCCCTCTAACGCAACCATGTAGCGATGGACGTGCTCGTCCTCCTCCTTGACACGGCGACGTACCACCTCCAGCGGGGCCGGGTCCCTCCGCACCGAAACTGGCCCACGCGAACGCCACCAAACGAGATCAGGGTCGACGACGGGACCCGGGGCCGGGTTCCTCATCAAGCGGCGTGCCCCTCCAGGCAGCACCTCCCAGTGCCAGCCCGGCGGAGCCCAGTCCCGGACATGGGTCGGCTGGACGTCGTCGCGGACGGGTCGACGGCGAGGATGCGTGCCGGGCATCGTCGGGAACAAATACTAGCTATATGCCTGCAAAAAGTAATAATTTTTTAATGATTGGATTTTGATAACTAAAATTTCTAACATTTCTACTATTTCAAAAATCTATATACCATTTCATACTAATTAAGCATCTAACACTAAAAATAGAAAACACAACTTCTATACATCCATTATAAAACTGAAAAACAACATTATATAAAAAATTTCCATACTAATTAAACACTAATTATATCCATCTAACATGCATTCATACATATATAATAGTGAAAAAATAATAATCTAAATAATCTAAACTAATTAAGCATACAAAATACGTATATACTAATTAAACACTAAATAATCTAAACTAATTAAACATACAAAATACATATGTACGTGTGTGTGTGTGTGTTCATGCATGCTTGTGTGTGTGTGTATGGGCTCGGGGAGGGGCGGCGCCCATGGTGGCCGCCGGGGATGAGGGAGAGGGGTTAGAGGGGGAGAGCTCACAGCGGGCGACGGCGACGGCGAGGCGACGGCCGGGGCGGCGACGGCGGGGACGGCGCGACGGGGACGGGGACGGCGCGACGGGGACGGGCCCGGGGCGGCGACGGAGACGAGGGCGGCGACGGGGACGGGGGCGGCGACGGAGACGATCGAGGGCGGCGGCGACGGCGACGAAGACGGAAACAGAGGAACAAACAGAGAAGGAAACTAAAATTTTCGTAGATGTTGTATATATAGAAGGCACCTTTAGTACCGGTTAGAGCCACCAACCGGTACTAAAGGCCTGTTTTGGCCAGGCCAAGCGGCGGGAAGCGACCCCCTTTAGTACCGGGTGGTGGCACAAATCGGTACTAAAGGCCCCCCCTCGTTAGTACCGGTTTGTGCCACCACTCGGTACTAAAGGGGTCGCGCTGCCACCCCAAAGTTTAGTCCCACCTCGCCGGGTGAAGAGCAGCCGCACTGGTTTATAAACCCAGCCACGGCTACCACTTCGAACTCCTCTATATAGATAGCAGGCTTGTGGGCCTAAACTCTGCGCGCTGCCCTGTGAGTCTGCTGGGCCTTTAAGGCCTGTAATTACACACCTGTGGCCTATCAGGCCCACAGGGTAGCACCCCAATTTTTTGTCTGTCGGTATCATCCAAACAGTGCGTGCATCCGTGGTATCCCTTGTTTGTCTGTCCTGAAAGGTTACTGAGAGCAGGCCAATCATTGATGGTCACGAACAGCAATGCCTTTAGGTCAAATTCTTCCTGTTTGTGCTAATCCCATGCACGTACACCTGTTCCATTCCACAGTTGTAAGAGTTCTTCAACTAATGGCCTTAGGTACACATCAATATCGTTGCCGGGTTGTTTAGGGCCTTGGATGAGCACTGGCATCATAATGAACTTCCGCTTCATGCACAACCAAGGAGGAAGGTTATACAAACATAGAGTCACAGGCCAGGTGCTATGGTTGCTGCTCTGCTCCCCAAAAGGATTAATGCCATCTACGCTTAGACCAAATCATACGCTTCTTGCGTCATCTACAAACTCCTTCCCGTACTTTCTTTCGATTTTTCTCCACTGCGACCCGTTAGCGGCTACTCTCAACTTTCCGTCTTCCTTACGGTCTCCTCTGTGCCATCGCATCACCTTGGCATGCTCTTTGTTTTGGAACAAACGTTTCAACCGTGGTATTATAAGAGAATATCACATCACCTTGACAGGAATCTTCTTCCTGGGGCGCTCGCCCTCGACATCACCATGCTCATCGCGGCTGATCTTATAGCGCAATGCACCACATACCGGGCAAGCGTTCAAATCCTCGTACTCACCGCGGTAGAGGATGCAATCATTAGGGCATGCATGTATCTTCTGCACCTCTAACCCTAGAGGGCAGACAACCTTCTTTGCTTCGTACGTACTCTCGGGCAATTCGTTGTCCTTTGGAAGCATATCCTTTATCATTACCAGCAACTTTCCAAATCCCTTGTCAGATACACCGTTTTCTGCCTTCCATTGTAGCAATTCCAGTGTGGTGCCCAGCTTTTTCTTGTCACCTACGCAATTCGGGTACAACAATTTTTTGTGATTCTCTAACATGCGCTGCAACTTCTTCTTCTCCAAATCACTTGCGCAGTTTCTCTTTGCATCGGCAATGGCCCGACCTAGATCATCAACGGGCTCATCTGATGCCTCTTCTTCAGCTTCTTCCCGCATTGCCGGCTCAGCTTCTTCCCGCATTACCGGCTCAACTTCTTCCCCCATTGTTGTATCATCGTATTCAGGGAACCCATGGCCAGGATAGCTGTCGTCGTCCTCTTCTTCTTCATTGTCTTCAATCATAACCCCTCTTTCTCCGTGCTTGGTCCAAACATTATAGTAGGGCATGAAACCGGACTCAAACAGGTGGACGTGAATGGTTCTTGACGTAGAGTAATTGCGACCATTCTTACAGCCAGCACATGGACAAGGCATAAAACCACCCGCCCGCTTGTTTGCCTCAGCCGCAAGCAGAAAAGTATGCACGCCCTCAACGAACTGGGGAGAGCATCGGTCATCGTACATCCATTGCCGGCTCATCTTCATTACACAACACCGAATAGACCAAATTAATACAAGTTCATACAACACTTAAATGCAACAAACAAATAACTCTCTAGCTAAAGCATTTAAATGCAACAACAAATGTGATCAAGATCGCAACTAAGGTAACAATTGATCCAACAGCATAATGATACCAAGCCTCACTATCGATGACATATTTTCTAATCTTTCTAATCTTCAAGCGCATTTTCTCCTTCTTGATCTTGTGATCATCGACGACATCGGCAACATGCAACTCCAATTCCATCTTCTCCCCTCAATTCTTTTCAATTTTTCTTTCAAGTACTCGTTTTCTCTTTCAACTAAATTTAACCTCTCGACAATAGGGTCGGTTGGAATTTCCGGTTCACATACTTCCTAGATAAAAATATCCATGTCAACTTGATGGGCATAATTTGTCATAAACATGAAATGCAACAAATAGTTTTAAAAGAGAATATACCACATCCGAATCATAACAAGGACGAGGGCCGACGGGGACGGATATCAAAACCATGGCACTATGTATAACAAATAACGTACGGGTAAGATAATTATTATACGAGTAACTATATATCCAAATCACACAAACATCAATTTTTTATAGAAAATTTCATGAACAAGAGGCTCACCACAAGGTGGTGCCGGCGACGGGACGGTGCGGGCGATCGACGGTGGTTACGACGGAGATTTAGAAGCACTAAGTAAACCACACATACATATGCAAAATAAGTGTTATTTTAACCTCAAATTGCATATAAATCAAATACTAGCACATATATATATTTCCTCCCAAATTACTAAACTCACAAATTAATAACTATATAAAGCATTGCAAGATCTAATCTAGCAATGAGAGATGAAAGGACAAAGTTGCTAACCTTTGTGATCATTTGAATGGATGGGGGGCTTCAAATCTTAACAATTTTTGGGCAAAATGTGTGATAATCTCGAGAGGAAAAGGGGAAGAACAGAGAGGAGAGGGGAAAGGGGAAGAACAGAGCGAGCTCGGGTGGACGAAGGATTTATGTAGGACGACCTTTAGTATCGGTTCGTGCCAAGAACCGGTACTAAAGGTGCTGGAGGGGGCCCAGACTGACAACATCCTGCCACCACTCTCATTAGTACCGGTTCGTGGCACGAACCGGTGCTAAAGGTTAGCCACGAACCGGTACTAATGAGAGCGGCCCGGCTAGCCATTGGAACCGGCACTAATGTATACATTTGTGCCGGCTCAAATACAAACCGACACTAATGTGCTTCACGTTTGACCCTTTTTCTACTAGTGTTCGTAGGATTTTTTTTTTTGATTTTCATGCTTCGTTCCCCATCACAAGAACGCTCGCCCGAGACTCCGTGCTCATCGTGTCAGACACGACGCCGCGGTCACTGTCCACCGTAATCGTGAGGCACAATGTAACTGTGTGTGTTAAGTGTACGGGTTAGCTCTTAATCATATCCTGCGTAAACAATCAAACACCGTGTGGCTGCGTTAGCCGAGCCAATGCAGTTAACCAAATGCCATGCTAAAAATTTCTCTCCTAAGAGCATCTACAGCAGGACCTCTCAAACACGCCTAATACGCCCGGGCGGGCTGCCCGATCGCTGTCCGGTCATGTTTTTTCGACCCAGACAGACTCCTCAAATGGGTCTCAAAAGCCCGGGCTGACCGACACCCCCATATCCAGCCCAAATATGGGGCGGATATGGGGGCGCCCGGGCACACCCGCCACGTCGGACCCGACCCATGCTGACCCACCCGACCCCACTTATATTCGCCCTCATCCGCTCATCAGAGCAAACCCTAGATACTTCACTCCACTCCACTCCCTTCCCCTTCCCTCAGCCACATGAACTCGTCTCCAGCATGGCAGGCAGCGGATCGGACTCTGACCAGTCCGGATCCGTCGACTGGGGTGTCATCCCGTATGGGTTGGAGGAGGCAATGACAGTCCGCATTGCACTCCGCCGCTACCGGGAGGACAACGCCCGGTCGACGGACAGATCCGTCCGCCGCGACGCCATAGCGTTGGCTCATCGGGCGCTGGGGTCCTCTGGTGCTGCATCCTCGCGGTCCTGGTAGCCGGAACACCTCTCTTCCCTATCACCTGTCAGGCAGACTATGAGTCCCACCAGGTACGGGCGGCCTGCTGTAGGAACTAGAGGATAAGGGCCGGCGAGGCCTGTATCACGGCGGAAACGGCGGCAGCTGATGCGGCGGCGCGGGCGGCCGCAGAGGAGGAAGCCATCTGCGCTCGCATTGTGCAAAAAC
Organism: Triticum dicoccoides; assembly: GCF_002162155.2. Classification (NCBI taxonomy): domain Eukaryota; kingdom Viridiplantae; phylum Streptophyta; class Magnoliopsida; order Poales; family Poaceae; genus Triticum; species Triticum dicoccoides. Next base: position 658,927,943 of record NC_041386.1, on the reverse strand, counting down.
GGCAGTGGAGGAACACGCGCGCCCTCGCCCGGGAGCAGAATCAGGCGGCCCGTGCCATGGCTGGACTGCCAACGAAGGGGGACAACGACGGCGAGGACAGCTCCGGCGACGAGCAGATCCGGCTCAATCTGTACTGCGTCTTCGACCGATACTTCCGCAAGAAGGACGGCAAGGGCGCCGGGAAGGGCAAGGGCAGCCGTGGATGAATTCCATCGTAGCCAAACATGCCAAATTTTGGTAGCCCGATGACATGTTTTGTGTAGTGTGATGAAGTAGGCGGACAATGGGTGTGCATCGACGTAATTGCATGAGTTTGTATGGATTTGAGATATGGTAATTAAGATGTCTGGATATGAATTGCATTTTTTAAGGAGTGACCGATCAGTACCTGCGGACACATTCGGGCGCGTCAGCGGGCGTTTGAGGGGCCGTATGTGCCAAGTCCCGCTGTAGATGCCCCTTATCCCCGCTTTTCCCTCTTTCTTTCTCTTGATCGGTTGGTGGCGAAATGTCCAAAGGTGCGAACCTACCACTAGTAGTTTCCCGGCAGGGAACGACGCCGGCGGAAGTAGCGAACCGCTCGCGGAGTTTGCCGGGTTTTGCTGGCGGAAAACTGGGAGCGCCAAAACGGAGGGCACACCGCACTCCTCTCGCGCACATGCTCCTCCTGGTCTAGTGTTATCCTACGCACGCTCCCTGCCCTGCCAACCCCGATCGATCGATGACTCCTCTTATCCAGTTGCAGTGGAGTGGAGTGCACGTGAGATGGTTTTTGTACGACCAACGAGGCACGGGCGGCGCCACCTGTGCTCTGCCGCAGCGCCGACCGACCCCGCCCGCCCGCCCGCCGGTATCGCCAGCTCGCCTGAACCACCGCCCAAAACCACGGTCTCGCTTCCCTTCCCACCGTATCAAATCGTCTTCTTGCGCGCACGCCGGTTGCCGGTTTCCTGCGACCTATATAAATCCGGCCACAACACATTTCCTATCCATCTCATCTCACACTGTCACACTGTCACACTACTACTGCTGATACTTCACTGCTTCTACCAGTTCACATCATTCGGATCTCAGGCCAAGATGTCGACGGTAAACCGCGCCGACCTCGACCAGAGGCTCGCCGCCGCCAACCGCTGCTCCAGAGGTAACAAAATCGCTATCTTGCTCCGCCGGTCCTCCAAGGCACATTGCAGCTTTCTGTACTGTATCTGCTGAAACTTGATCCTAACTACTATGTCTCTGTTGATCCGGAACTGCAGAGGCTGCCATAGCGGGAGCCAAGGCTGCCGCCGTCGCCACCGTCGCTGCCGCAGTCCCCACCGTGAGTACTTCCACTGAAACACAACCATTCACTCTGCACCATAAGTACATTTATTTATCTCATTCGTGTGATTTCTTGCCTTTCTCCGCAGCTGGCGAGCGTGAGGATGCTGCCGTGGGCAAAGGCGCACCTGAACCCTACCGGGCAGGCCCTGATCATCTCCACCGTCGCCGGGATGGCCTACTTCATCGTCGCCGACAAGACCATCGTTTCCATGGCCAGGAAGAACTCCTACGAGGACGCGCCGGACCACCTCAAGAACACCTCCTTCAACTAGTTAGACAGTAGATCCATTAGTAGTAAATAGTGCGAAATAAACTGCACGCCGGCCTGCAACTACAAGTGTCTGCGGATTCAACTAGGGAGGCGATCAGGCGAGGCTTGCAGGCCTACTGCTCTTCTCTGCGTGCGAGAACTTATCTGATGAAGTAATCATCATGTATCCAGCCAGTCATCTTGAATTAATAATAACTTGCATTTGTACAACTCAAGTTTACCCATCATCACCCATCTTACATTTTCTTGTTTGTGGTTATCATTTTGACATGTGCCAGTGTCAGAGCATGCAGAAGACTGAAATAACTCTGCATTCTTTGACCCCCTAATCCTCCCCTGTTTCGCAATGCACATCGGGGTCATGCCACCTCACTTGTTAAATCTTTTGATCAGGTTTAATAGATGCCGTGGCAAATATGGGAAGTTTTTAAAGAAACAAGGAAAATAATCCTTAAAGCAGACGTGCATCTACTTCATAGTTTTAAATAGCCTGCTATAGCCTTTTTAGCAGGATGCCGCTAAATGGCCGTCTTTACAAATAGCCCGCTATAGCCTGCTATAACTCTGCTATAGCTGATTTGAAGGCCCGCCGCTATTTTTCATAGCCCGCTATTTAAAACATTGATCTATATCTATACCAATACAAAAAGACCCAAGGGGCATATCCAATTAATATCGGCCATCAAATCATGTTAATCCAACGACCTAGACTGCTTTAATGTCGAGCGCTCAACAAGTTTAGCGTGCAGTTAATTTCATGCCAAATATAGTACTAATCACATAATAACACACAAATAATATCCTACTTAATATCCGCATGCGCTTAATATACTTCCAAATTAACATGCATGCACATTAACTAGTTTTAAACAAAGGAAAGAGTGACAATCCCTCTTGTGCCTCAAGCACGGATCATGTACCTCCACTACTACCCCCACGATCTAGAATAAGGGTTTGCGTAGGACAAAAATGTTTCATGGATAATCCGGTTACGATTTTTTGAGCCAGACGGGCCTCTCAAACGACCCTCAAACGCCCAGGATGACCGGCACCCCCATATCCAGCCCAAATATGGGGCGGATATGGAAGCGTCCGGGACCGCCACCCATGCCGGACCCGACCCATGCTGGCCCACCCAACCCTAAAATCTTCCCCATCCGCTCGTCGGACCAATCCCTAGCCACTTCACTCCTCTCCCCTCCTCCACCCAAGCTCGCCTCGGGCTCCTTCCGGTCGTCTCTGGCATGGCGGGCAGCGGATCCAAGTCCTTCACCTCCAAATCCGTCGACCCCGAGCTCATCCTGCGTGGCCCCGAGGAGGAGATGGTCGTCCGGCTTGCGCTCTGCCGGGGCCGGGAGGAGGCCCGTGGACGGCTGCTCGAACTCCATTCGTCGGGAATCCATTGCCTCTGCCCAAATGGGGCATGGATCCGACGCTAGGCCGGCCGTAACTGCCTCTCCGGAGGCCGTATGTGCGATCCGTCTGACATCCGAATGCGCTGGAGGACGTGCAACCCCTCCGACATTGGGGATGCACCATCGTCCAATGAGTCCACGACAGTGCATGCACGTCGTGCAAGGCACCGGGCACGGGAGGCGGCGACAACCCTCGTGGCGGCGGACGTCGGCGAGGCGGAGTCGCATTCTTTGGCTCCCCATATGGCGCATTAGTTCGGGCGCCGCAACATCATCGTGGTGGACATCGGTGGCTTGTCCCTGGACGGATCCATCATCGATCTGACATCCACCGACATCATTCGAGTTTCGGTCTCCGACGAGGAAGAGTAGGGCATGGGAGATGGCGGGGCATTGAGTCCCGTGAGCCAGCTCGTGTCCCATGCCCTACCCTACCTTGCTAGTGACCGGACCAATACTCTAAGGAGCGCAGCCGACCGCCAGACATGGCCAGGGAGGAGCCGGGCGAGCGGGGAGCGGAACCTAAAGAGATCCGCGTAGATTAGGTTTCATGTTACATGTGATAATATGAATTTGAGGTTTCCAGATGTGGAATTTGTTTTTCAAGGGGTGACCGGTCACTAACGCGGGGATCGGATTTGCCAAGCCCGGTTGCAGATGCTCTTAGGGCATCTCCAACACAGACCAACAAATTTCTCCAGTATATGTTTATTTTTATGTTCGAATGTGGTCTGTGGACACGATGCGGGAGGGAGTCATCTAATGATAATCACAAAGTATCCAGTTGGGACGAGAAAAAAGTAGGTGGGATCATGCATGTAGTGGGATATTTGTGTTTTGAAGTCCAGTTAGGAGGAGAGAGAAGAGGGAGGCCATGCATGTGCGGTTGGAAGAAGAGAGATAAGAGGGGGACCATGCATGTGATTGGTCAAGTGCAGGTCCGGACTCCACCAAAGTCCCCCATGTTTGTCTCTGGGATACTAGAATCCGTACGTCCAGACTGCTAAGCAGACATATATAGGTCCTCGTTGGATGGCAAAAGTGGTCCAAACACTCCGATCTGGACATGTAGTGAAGGTTTGAGGGTCCACCTTAAAGATACCCTTAATAGAGCAATCGTGCACGAGCGACCTTATCCCAGTTTAGAACTATCTTCCCTTTGATCAAACCTTTGAAGTTCAGAATGTGCTCCAGTTCCATCTCCATTTTCTCATGGATGTTGACATCATCATCAACTCGGCATGTTCGTAGTCAGATTTTGATGAACTAATGAACTCTTTTTGAATGAATTCATCAACCTCCTGGTCTGTATACTCCTCATCCTACCAGACTGACAAATCCATCATTTTGCGTATAAAATAATCCAAAAAAATTGCTTAGCCATTATTGAACACATAGAGGGCAAAGGTGTATGACTGTAGGAGCGGGACATAAATCGCGGTGGCGAAAATGGCAGGGAGGAGTTTTGTGGTGGTGATGATGATGTCGACACTGTGGGGTCATAACGGTGGCGAAGCTGGGGTGGTGATGAAGCTAGGGAAGGGACGTTGTTGACGAGGGAGAAATGAGAAGACAAAAATGGCAGGCCTACCTAGGCCGAGGTGATTTGATGAAATTTTGTGGTGGGTCTTGTTTGTCGGATCCGACATGGCGAACATGTCAGAGCCTCCCCAGAACCGTTTCAGATATGGGCTAGATATGATGGGTGCCGGTTGGCCCGGATGTATGGTTGAGGGAGCCGGTTGGGTTGTTATTTCTTGAACCCGTCCGCTAGACATACAAATCCGATATAAAGGGTATGATACAAAGCCAATATGAAGGATCTGGTTGTAGATGCTCTAAGCATTGAACACGAAGGTCTCGCATTCACTAAGCTGCGCAAAGGCAACCACTGCAATGTTAGTGTATTCCTAGTTAAAGGCATCTTCAATGTTGACCCACAAATTTTCTCCCGCATCCATCTCGAGACAGAGGAACTAGTCCGTGGACACGGATGCAGGAGCCACATACATTTCAAGCCGGGTTTTCACAAACCGGACGACATTCATCAAATCCGACGGAATTAATCAAAGTTCAGATAGAAAATAGCGCAAGTCATTCATACATAGCATGCAAATAAGCCTAGTACAATAGTAGTTCAAATTCAACGAGCTTGACCGGATGTTCAACAAGTTTTTCATGAATGGATCATGTCGTCACACATACTGCCGCTTTAGCTTCATCCAACAGTGTATGTACGTAAAAGGCCGTCCTCTATCCTGTGGTACATCATGGCAATGCTTACGGGACAATGTAGAACAACATTGAGTGAGCGAATGATTCAATCAACAAGTTGAGCAGGAAGAAGCAAAACTTCACAATCTCCTCCGCTGCTGTGCCCAATGGCCACACTGCCTCCAGCCAAGTGACCGCGTCACAAAATTTGCTGATGGTAGTCTAGACGGCATACCATCGATACGATAACGACTTCACATTGAGATCATGGATGATGTGCATGTCATAGGGCGCAATGTGCTTTCGCGCGTGAAACGAGTCATTCACGTGTTGCCAGAAGATTCTTCTTCTGCTCCAGCCTACGAACTCCATGGATATGGGCAACCATGCATCGCACAACAATTCATCCTCCATGGTCGAGTACCCCTACCATTCTTTGTGGTCTAAAAAATGGCATGCCATTAGAAAATAAGCTCAATTACATTTGACCGAACGCCTGCCAGGCATGATGTCAGCCATGGACGTCGTCGACGA
>NC_041386.1:658919679-658921781 GCF_002162155.2 Triticum dicoccoides | reverse complement strand
ACCTCCGGGCCTGTCAGCGGAACGATACATGCATGATGCATTGGATGGCTAAACATGTCTGAACCGCGCAGTTTGAATGTGTGCAGGCGGTTCGAGGTTGGTGTTGGAGATGCCCTAAAATGAGTATAACAAACAGTGCCTAGCTCAAATAAATTTTGAACGGTATCGAGTCAATTTTATTCGGTAGCCACGTCTTTTGCCCCCTCTTGGCATTTGTTTAGTATATTTGGTAGCCATGACCTTGGCCGGGATCGGGATTCACGACGACAGGAGATGTATGGTGGTTGTGCGAGCGCTGACGTAGCTAGCTATTGATATCCTTTACGTTATTTGAATAAGTGACTTCATAGAGCTGAACGTGTGCCTCTACTGAAAACCAACACCGTCATCACGCCGTCATGCTGACGGAACTCATCGACTCCTTCGTGTCTCTACTGGATCAAGAGTTCGAGGGACGTCATAGAGCTGAACGTGTGCAGCACTCGGAGGTGTCGTACGTTCTGTACTTGATCGATTGATTCGAGAAGACGTTTGACTACATCAACCGCGTTAAGTTAACGCTTCCGCTTTCGGTCTACGAAGGTACGTGGACACACTTTCCCCTCTCGATGCTATGCATCTCCTAGATAGATCTTGCGTGAGCGTAAGATTTTTTTTGAAATTGCATGCTACGTTTCCCAACATTCATCAACCTTCTAGTATGTATACTCCTCATCCTACAAGACCGACAAATCCATAGTTTTGCCTATAAAGGAATCCAAAAAACTGCTCAGACATTATTGAACACATAGAGGGCAAAGGTGTATGACGGGAGAAGCGGGAAGTGCTGCAGTGGCGAGAATGGTAGGGACGAGTTTTGTGGTGGTGATGGTGATGCCGACACTACGGGGTCATAATGATGGTGAAGCTAGGATGACGATGAAGCTAGGGAAGGGACGTCATGGATGAAGGAGAAAAGAGGAGACAAAAATGGCAGGTCTACCTAGGCAGAGGTGAATTGATGAAATTTTCTAGTGGGTCCTGTCTATCGGATCCAATGTGGCGGACACGTCAGAGCCTCCCATAACCATGCCAAATATGCGCTGGATATGATAGGTGCCTGTCGGCCTGGATGTATAGGGACGATTTGATGAAGCCGCTTGGGTTGCTATTTCTTGAGCGGACAGTGACTGAACCCGTCCGCCAGATATACAAAGCCGACATAAAGGGTACGATACAAAGCCAATATAAAGGATCCGGTTGTAGATGCTCTAAGCATTGAACGCGAAGGTCTCACATTCGCTAAGGCGCAAAAAGGCAACCACTGCAATGTTAGTGTATTCCTAATTAAGGGCATCTTCAATGTGACCCGCAAATTTTCTCCTGCATCCATCCAGAGGAACCTGTCTATGGACACGGATGCGGGAGCCACATACATTTCAAGCCGGGTTTCCACAAACCAGATGAAATTCATCAAACCCGACAGAATTCATCAAAGCTCGGATAGAAAAGAGCGCAAGTAATCCATACATAGCATGCAAATAAGTCTAGTACAACAATAGTTCAAATTCAACGAGATTAATCAGATGTTCAACAAGTTTTTCATAAACGGATCATGTCGTCACACATACTGCCGCTTCAGCTTCATCCAACGGTGTATGTACTCCTTTTATCCTGTGGTACATCATGCCAGTGCTTACGAATGTGTAGAGAAACATTGAGTGAGCGAATGATTCAATCAACAAGTTGAGTAAGAAGAAGAAAAACTTTACGATCTCCGATGCCGTGCTCAATGACCACATTGCCTCAAGCCGAGTAACTGCATCACAAAACTTGGTGATGGCAGTCTGGACGGCGTACCATTGATACAATAACGACTTCACATCGCGGTCATGGATGATGTGCATGCCATAGGGCGCAATGTGTTTTCACGCGTGAAACGATTCATGCATGCGCTGGCAAAAGATCCCTCTTTTGCTCTAGCCTACGAACTCCGTAGATACGACCAACCATGCATCGCACAACTCATCCTCCATGGTCGAGTACCCCACCATTCTTTGTGGTCTAAAAACCTACATGCCATTCAAAAATAAGCTCAATTGCATTTGACCGAACACCTGCCA
>NC_041386.1:658916761-658919110 GCF_002162155.2 Triticum dicoccoides | reverse complement strand
TGCGGAGTCCTACGCGGCTACTGTCCAGAATCCCACAACTCCCCGGTCCACTTTGCTTCCAATTTGCGGGAAAAAGTGGATCCCGACAAGTCAGTGGACCGATACACTTGTTGGATGGCAAAACATGTCCAGACCGTGCAGTCCGAATGTGTGCGGGCGGTTTGAGGGTTGGTGTTGGAGATGCCCTAAAATGAGTATAAGCATAGTTATACCTAGCTCAAATAAATTTAAATTGAGATTTAAAATTCCTTTGCAAATTTTGGACGGTATCCAGTCGGTTTTATTCACTAGCCGCATCTTTTGCCCCCTCTTAGCATTTGTTCGGTATATTTGGTAGCCATGACCATGGCCGGGGTCGGGATTCGCGACGAGGCGAGCGGTGACGTGGCTAGCTAGTGAAAACCTTTACGTCATTTGAACATGTGACCAACTTTATATTTCTCCACAACCAAGGTGATGAACAAAGATGGACCAACCTGTGGTTGAATGGTTTGGAGGATAGGAGTATTCTCAGCCCACCAGGATTCAAGTCATTGTAAATCTAGAATTTCCGGCGATGCGTGTTCAATGGAAGAAGACGTTTCCGTCGACTACAAGGCGACTACGGTGACTTCAAGTGTATGCTCGTATATATGAGCACTTATGTTTATAGTGTGTTAAAAAAGTGATCAATGAAGGATTTGCAGCGAACCACTCGCGGAACTGCATTGCTGCCGGGTTGGACGAAAACAGGGAGCGCCCACACAGATCTCCAACAAAACGGAGGGCACACTCACGCACATGCCCCTACGTGTTATCCTACGCACGAACACGCTCCTTGGCTCCCTGCCAACCCCGATCCATCTTTATCTAGTTGCGGTGCAGTGGTCATCAAAAAGTATCAGAGGCGAGTCACGTGGATTGGTTTTTCAGTTTTGATATGCGGACCAAGGAGACGGTGTCATCTGTGCTCTGCCGCAGCGCAGCGCCGGCCATCCCGCCCGCCCGCCGCTCGTCTCAAAACCACGGTCTCGATTCCCACCGTATCAGATAACGTCGCCTTCCTCTCCGCGCGCACGCCGGTTTCGCGGTTTCTTGCAGCCTATAAATCCGGCCGGAGCACCCAGCTCTGCCCATCCCATCTCACACACCGCTACTCATTTTCTTACCTGACACACTTCAGTACTGCTGTCCGCTGCTGCTAGCTACCGTAGTTCACTTCCTTCGGATCTCGTGCCACCAGTCTCTTGCTGGCGAAGATGTCTACGGTGACCCGCGCCTACCTCGACCAGAGGCTCGCCGCTGCCAAGCGCTGCTCCAGAGGTAACCAAAGCGATATCATGGCCTGGCGCGCCCGTTCACCATGCCGGCAATGCTCTTGCTGCTCTGTTCCAAGTACTACATTGCAGCTTTGTGTAGTACTGTCTGTGCTGAAACTTGGTGTTCATTAACATCCCTGAGTTGGTTCGAAACTGCAGAGCCAAGGCCACGGCCGTCGCCACCGTCGTCGCCGCCACAGTCCCCACCGTAAGTATACGGCTTTATCACTCTCACTTAGCCATAGAAGTTATATAATTTTAAATTTTGGCATAGCCCCTGGTATTCGGAAGGCCGAACTTGGGGCGCTATACACGCCTAAATCGGACAAGGCCGATTCCTCGCCCGAAGCGGAAAAAATCTTTAAGGATTTGAAACCTCTCGAACAGCGACTAGCTCTCGCCGCATCATGACAGTCAGTTTTCGGCTTTCTCTACTGAGGTGCTCGTCCGGAAGAATCAGGACACAATCGCAGTAGTTCTCCCTGTGCCACCTTAGCCGATATAGCTGTCACATCCCTAGTTCTGACAATGCCTAGTGCATGCATTAGAGTGTTGCACCATGTTTAAATTTCATTTAAACCTGAAATGGGGGTGTTCAAACCCTAGCATTAAATCAACTCAACTAGGGTGAATTAAAATCTTTTCAATAAACCCAAAAGGTTCCTAAGAAAAGTTCATGATTTCTGGTTAAGGAGGAAACCTCTGCCAAAAATGATGATTATATTCTTAGGTCATTTTTGGATTTTTGAATTAAATCATATTGTATTTGACTTTGGGCATTTAAATACTATAAATAATTTAAATGCTCAAATAAATGTTGGAAATTGATAAGGGTCACTGAAATAATTCAGAAAGTACCCATAATTATTTCCAGGATTTTATAAAATGATTTGATATTTTAAAACAAATCAAAAACAAATTGCAGAAATAGAAAAATATAAAACAGAATAGAAATAAAAGAGAGGAGAGAAACCTTACCTGGACCTTACCTGGCAGCCACCCACAGCCCACCCGTGCAGCCCACCAGCCGGCCCAGTTTCCCCCCCAGCCG
>NC_041386.1:658912079-658916100 GCF_002162155.2 Triticum dicoccoides | reverse complement strand
CCACATCCACCCCCCCCCTCGCCCCCTCTCCACATGCCTGAGCTCCGCCCTGACCCCGCGGAGCTACCCACCGACGCACGCGATCAGAGGAGGCCGAAAACGACCGGAGCGTCGTCGTCCTTATCTCTGGTGCCCGGAGATCGCCGCCGTCAATTCGCCGGCGCAGAAGCCTCCCCGAGCCCGCCGAGCTTCTCTTCCGACCCCATGTGAGCTCCTGCATCTTTCCTTATGCTCGCCCCCCCTCTGTTCCTCTCCGCTAGCTCGATTCCGCCGGAGCCGAGAGCTCATCGCCGCCGGCCATGATGCCTCCGTCGTTTTAGCCACCACCGCCCGTGCCTGAGTGTGTCAACGCGTTCGGTGCCCTCCCAGGAGCACGCAGATCCCACCAGCTCCTCCTCCCGAGCACCCTAACGCCGAGCCCAAACTAACCCGAGCTCCGGCCGCCGCTGCCGAGCTCGCCGCCGTCAGCCCCGGCCGCCCCGCGACCTTCCGCTGCCTCCGCTGGATGCGCAGGAGCACGGGCTCCCTCCTGGTGCCCTCAGGGTGCCCAACCGCAGCCTGTAGCGCCGTCCCGAGCAACTCCGGCGAGGTCTCGCCGTCGCCGTGGTCGCCGGCGTCACTAGCTGACGTGGAGCATTAGGTTAGGTGCTAATCACTCAGCTAATTAAACCCTTGTGCATGACATGTGGGACCGCTGCTGTTAAAAAAAACGGGTTAAGTTAAATAACCCCCTGTCAGCTCTCTATCTCACTGACATGTGGGCCTCGATGTCAGTTTGACTTGCTGACGTGGCTTTTGACTGGCCCCACACGTCAGTGACTCATGCCAGCGGTGTGTCACTGACCAGTGGGCCCCACTGGTCAGGTTTGACCGGGACCAGCCCCTGTTGACTATGCTGAGGTCAGCATGACCTAGTGCTGACGCAATAATTCCTTTCTGGAATTTAAATAAATCTAAAATGATTTATTAATTTCAGAAAATGCCTAAAACTTCTAAAAATCATAGAAAATTAACCGTAACTCCAAATTAAATAAATTATATATGAAAAATTATCAGAAAAATTCAAGGAATCCATCTGTACCATTTTCATGCATGTTAGAACAACTTATAGCTGCTGTTTAGCACAAATCAATTAAAAGGGCATTTAAATAATCACATATGGAGTTTGAATTTGAATCTTGTATTCAAACCAACTTCATTTAATCTGTTGCTAGTTGCATTGGCTCAAAACACATTCATTTTGCCATGTCATGATCATGCATCATATTGTGCATTGCATTGATTGTGTTCCCTTCTGTGTTGCCGGTATTTGTCCCCTCTCGATAGACGTGATACCGATGATGTGATCGTTGACACTGATGAAGACTCAATGTTATCTTCAAAAGTGCCAGGCAAGCAAAACCCCCTTGTTCATTCCGATAAAATCCCACTCTCTCGCTCCTGCTCTCTTTTACTGCATTAGGACAACATCGATTCATCTGTTACTTGCTGCGGTAGCTGAACCCCTTTATCCTTTGCATGACCTGTCATTCCACAGTAAATAGATGAAACCCACTAGCATGAGTAGGAGTTGTTTGAGCCCTGTTGTGCCTACTCATTCATGTTTGTTTGTCATGCCTACTACTGCTTAGAGTTGAGTCAGGTCTGATTCATCGGGGATGAATCAGAGGTGTGTGAACATGTCCTACTGTGTGTGAGCTAAGTGTGTGAACACGATTTGGTAAAGGTAGCGGTGAGAGGCCATGTAGGAGTACATGGTGGGTTGTCTCATTGCAGCCGTCCTCAGGAACTGAGTTCTGTGTTTGTGATCCATGATTCAGCTACTACCACGCATTGGGCCCGAAACCAATGGACCCTCTCGGCTTCTTAATCACCCTTGTCCTCTGTCCAGGAGTTGCAAGTAGTTTCTGGTGTTTGTAGTATGCTGGAGGCCGTGGACAGCGCTGACCGTAGGGGTGGGCTGTGATGCGGTAGGCACGTGGCCGGGTAAACCGGGCACCCGTTTGGTGTCACGGAACCCTGTACACATCGTTTGGGGCTGTGAGCGAAACTCCGGCCGGATCTCCTCATGGATGGAACCCGAATAGGCGATAAACCTGGACTAGAGACTCGAGTGTTTAGGCAGGCCGTGGCCGACACCCACGTTGGGCTTCCGCTTGAAGGTTGCCGAGTACATGTCGTGTAAACGGCGGTAAGTGGTGAGAGCGTGTGTGAAGAAGTACACCCCTGCAGGGTTAACATCATCTATTCGAATAGCCATGTCCGCGGAAAAGGACCTCTGGGTTGCTTATATCAGTTCATAGACAAATGAAAGTGGATACTCTAAAATACGCAAGATAAGCGTGAGTGCTATGGAAGGCGTTCTCGTAGGGAGACGGGAGCGGATCCATAGTGGTGTATTGATATGGTGAATATGTGGACTCGTGTGCGCCACCTCAAAAGAGTTACTTGCAATTGTAGTTCAGGATAGCCACCGAGTCAAAGCTGGCTTGCTGCAGTTAAATCCCACCATCCCCTTTGTTGATAATGATGCATATGTAGATAGTTCTGATGTAAGTCTTGCTGGGTACATTTGTACTCACGTTTGCCTATTTTATGTTTTGCAGAGAGACTTCAGTCTCACTAGTATTTCCGCGTGGTCTTCGACGTTTAGCTTGTTACCTCAGCTACGATCTTGTGCCCTCGGCAGGATCTGGTAGATAGTCAGGCTTCTCAGCCTTTTTCATTTATAGATGTCTGTACTCAGACATGATAGCTTCCGTTTGTGCTTTGACTTCTATGCTCTGATTGTTGGGTCATGAGACCCATGTTTGTAATATCTCGCTCCTCGGAGCCTATTGATTAAAATACTTGATTTGTAGAGTCATGTTGTGATGCCATGTTGTATTTGCACATATCGAGCATATTGTGTGTATGTTGTTGAAATGCTTGGTATGTGTGGGATCTGACCATCTAGTTGTTTATCTTTAGTAGCCTCTCTTACCGGGAAATGTCTCCTAGTGTTTCCACTGAGCCATGGTAGCTTGCTACTGCTCCGGAACACTTAGGCTGGCCGGCATGTGTCCTTCTTCGTTCCTGTGTCTGTCCCTTCGGGGAAATGTCACGCGATGAATACCGGAGTCCTGTTAGCCCGCTACAGCCCGGTTCACCGGAGTCCTGCTAGCCCAGTGCTACAGCCTGGATTCACTCGCTGATGACCGACACGTTCGATGCTGGGTCATGGATGCCTGTCCCTGTAAGTTTGTGCCACTTTGGGTTTACGACTAGCCATGTCAGCCCGGGCTCCTTATCATATGGATGCTAGCGACACTGTCATATACGTGTGCCAAAAGGCGCAAACGGTCCCGGGTAAAGGTAAGGCGACACCCGTGGGAATACCGTGCATGAGGCCGCAAAGTGATATGAAGTGTTACATGCTAGATCTATGTGGCATTGAGTCGGGGTCCTGACAGCGTTGGTACCAGAGCTTGACTGCCTGTAGGATTACCAAGCCAAACAGGTCGATGTTGAGTCTAGAAATTCTTTAGTTATATGTAGGGGAATTGATTGTGGGATGGAACGTAAGGCTCTTTTTACTCCTTATACCTCATGGCCTTCTGATCTGAGTCATCATCTTCTCTTCTACGGGGATTAAGAACCAGGCTATCTCTTCTTTCTATTAGGATCACGTGTTACTAATCAGTGGACTTATAAGATTGTTGGATTTAAGTCTCAGTTCAGTTCCTACTACTTCCGTATGTTAATTGTTGATCTCGAAACCTTGATATTGTGCTTCTGAGTGGTTATGCCACCATTTTTGTGAATGTCTCAAATCTTTTCTGAGCATTTACAGCCGTTATGCTGTCCGAGTCATCCCAGGTTTCTAAGTAGTCTGATGCATTTGCAAATCCTTTCTTCCCGGTTCAATGTTCCCATGGGCCAGATTAACCACACTAATCAGTGAGTTGAGGTACTCTGTTACCTTGACATATATGTTGGAGATATTATTATGACCCTAGGTGTCTTAGGGGATCATCTAGTA
>NC_041386.1:658900113-658907474 GCF_002162155.2 Triticum dicoccoides | reverse complement strand
CGCAGAAGCCTCCCCGAGCCCGCCGAGCTTCTCTTCCGACCCCATGTGAGCTCCTGCATCTTTCCTTATGCTCGCCCCCCCTCTGTTCCTCTCCGCTAGCTCGATTCCGCCGGAGCCGAGAGCTCATCGCCGCCGGCCATGATGCCTCCGTCGTTTTAGCCACCACCGCCCGTGCCTGAGTGTGTCAACGCGTTCGGTGCCCTCCCAGGAGCACGCAGATCCCACCAGCTCCTCCTCCCGAGCACCCTAACGCCGAGCCCAAACTAACCCGAGCTCCGGCCGCCGCTGCCGAGCTCGCCGCCGTCAGCCCCGGCCGCCCCGCGACCTTCCGCTGCCTCCGCTGGATGCGCAGGAGCACGGGCTCCCTCCTGGTGCCCTCAGGGTGCCCAACCGCAGCCTGTAGCGCCGTCCCGAGCAACTCCGGCGAGGTCTCGCCGTCGCCGTGGTCGCCGGCGTCACTAGCTGACGTGGAGCATTAGGTTAGGTGCTAATCACTCAGCTAATTAAACCCTTGTGCATGACATGTGGGACCGCTGCTGTTAAAAACAACGGGTTAAGTTAAATAACCCCCTGTCAGCTCTCTATCTCACTGACATGTGGGCCTCGATGTCAGTTTGACTTGCTGACGTGGCTTTTGACTGGCCCCACACGTCAGTGACTCATGCCAGCGGTGTGTCACTGACCAGTGGGCCCCACTGGTCAGGTTTGACCGGGACCAGCCCCTGTTGACTATGCTGAGGTCAGCATGACCTAGTGCTGACGCAATAATTCCTTTCTGGAATTTAAATAAATCTAAAATGATTTATTAATTTCAGAAAATGCCTAAAACTTCTAAAAATCATAGAAAATTAACCGTAACTCCAAATTAAATAAATTATATATGAAAAATTATCAGAAAAATTCAAGGAATCCATCTGTACCATTTTCATGCATGTTAGAACAACTTATAGCTTCTGTTTAGCACAAATCAATTAAAAGGGCATTTAAATAATCACATATGGAGTTTGAATTTGAATCTTGTATTCAAACCAACTTCATTTAATCTGTTGCTAGTTGCATTGGCTCAAAACACATTCATTTTGCCATGTCATGATCATGCATCATATTGTGCATTGCATTGATTGTGTTCCCTTCTGTGTTGCCGGTATTTGTCCCCTCTCGATAGACGTGATACCGATGATGTGATCGTTGACACTGATGAAGACTCAATGTTATCTTCAAAAGTGCCAGGCAAGCAAAACCCCCTTGTTCATTCCGATAAAATCCCACTCTCTCGCTCCTGCTCTCTTTTACTGCATTAGGACAACATCGATTCATCTGTTACTTGCTGCGGTAGCTGAACCCCTTTATCCTTTGCATGACCTGTCATTCCACAGTAAATAGATGAAACCCACTAGCATGAGTAGGAGTTGTTTGAGCCCTGATGTGCCTACTCATTCATGTTTGTTTGTCATGCCTGCTACTGCTTAGAGTTGAGTCAGGTCTGATTCATCGGGGATGAATCAGAGGTGTGTGAACATGTCCTACTGTGTGTGAGCTAAGTGTGTGAACACGATTTGGTAAAGGTAGCGGTGAGAGGCCATGTAGGAGTACATGGTGGGTTGTCTCATTGCAGCCGTCCTCAGGAACTGAGTTCTGTGTTTGTGATCCATGATTCAGCTACTACCACGCATTGGGCCCGAAACCAATGGACCCTCTCGGCTTCTTAATCACCCTTGTCCTCTGTCCAGGAGTTGCAAGTAGTTTCTGGTGTTTGTAGTATGCTGGAGGCCGTGGACAGCACTGACCGTAGGGGTGGGCTGTGATGCGGTAGGCACGTGGCCGGGTAAACCGGGCACCCGTTTGGTGTCACGGAACCCTGTACACATCGTTTGGGGCGGTGAGCGAAACTCCGGCCGGATCTCCTCATGGATGGAACCCGAATAGGCGATAAACCTGGACTAGAGACTCGAGTGTTTAGGCAGGCCGTGGCCGACACCCACGTTGGGCTTCCGCTTGAAGGTTGCCGAGTACATGTCGTGTAAACGGCGGTAAGTGGTGAGAGCGTGTGTGAAGAAGTACACCCCTGCAAGGTTAACATCATCTATTCGAATAGCCGTGTCCGCGGAAAAGGACCTCTGGGTTGCTTATATCAGTTCATAGACAAATGAAAGTGGATACTCTAAAATACGCAAGATAAGCGTGAGTGCTATGGAAGGCGTTCTCGTAGGGAGACGGGAGTGGATCCATAGTGGTGTATTGATATGGTGAATATGTGGACTCGTGTGCGCCACCTCAAAAGAGTTACTTGCAGTTGTAGTTCAGGATAGCCACCGAGTCAAAGCTGGCTTGCTGCAGTTAAACCCCACCATCCCCTTTGTTGATAATGATGCATATGTAGATAGTTCTGATGTAAGTCTTGCTGGGTACATTTGTACTCACGTTTGCCTATTTTATGTTTTGCAGAGAGACTTCAGTCTCACTAGTATTTCCGCGTGGTCTTCGACGTTTAGCTTGTTACCTCAGCTACGATCTTGTGCCCTCGGCAGGATCTGGTAGATAGTCAGGCTTCTCAGCCTTTTTCATTTATAGATGTCTGTACTCAGACATGATAGCTTCCGTTTGTGCTTTGACTTGTATGCTCTGATTGTTGGGTCATGAGACCCATGTTTGTAATATCTCGCTCCTCGGAGCCTATTGATTAAAATACTTGATTTGTAGAGTCATGTTGTGATGCCATGTTGTATTTGCACATATCGAGCATATTGTGTGTATGTTGTTGAAATGCTTGGTATGTGTGGGATCTGACCATCTAGTTGTTTATCTTTAGTAGCCTCTCTTACCGGGAAATGTCTCCTAGTGTTTCCACTGAGCCATGGTAGCTTGCTACTGCTCCGGAACACTTAGGCTGGCCGGCATGTGTCCTTCTTCGTTCCTGTGTCTGTCCCTTCGGGGAAATGTCACGCGATGAATACCGGAGTCCTGTTAGCCCGCTACAGCCCGGTTCACCGGAGTCCTGCTAGCCCAGTGCTACAGCCTGGATTCACTCGCTGATGATCGACACGTTCGATGCTGGGTCATGGATGCCTGTCCCTGTAAGTTTGTGCCACTTTGGGTTTACGACTAGCCATGTCAGCCCGGGCTCCTTATCATATGGATGCTAGCGACACTGTCATATACGTGTGCCAAAAGGCGCAAACGGTCCCGGGTAAAGGTAAGGCGACACCCGTGGGAATACCGTGCGTGAGGCCGCAAAGTGATATGAAGTGTTACATGCTAGATCTATGTGGCATTGAGTCGGGGTCCTGACAATAGCGGAACGTAAGGCAGCAAAACATGGGAGCCGGGAAAACCCAACTATTGACCCAAGACATGATTCGGAGCTGATGCATATAATGCTATAAGTTCGGGGTGCTGCATTTTCGAAAGTGTTCGGACTTTTCCTGCCGTGTTATGGGGTACATTGAAGCCCTTGGCGATCTGAACGTGCCAAAATGTACGGGTGCAATTTGTAATAAATAAACAGACAAGGAAAAAGATAAAGAAATGTAATAATAAGCTGACGTTATACATTATTTTCCATTGTTATGTGAATAATACGTCAAGGCGCATGTATACAAGTAGTGCAATAAGCACAATAGGACTATTTGACATGTCCATAACCAAGGGCGAGCTGCGTGTGGGTATGTAAAATAGGTATAGCGATCGTTATGAGAGACCAGCTGGGGATTCCCTTGTACGTCAAAGCTCCTTGCCTCCTTGGTGTTTCCGTCCAGTGATGGGTCCGATAATCAAGCTATCGAAAGAGCCTCCAGAAAATAGGGACCTGAGAACAAAGAAAAGGGGGAAGGTGTACGGGTCCTGGGGCGGTTGAGCCACATTGTGGACCGCATTGTCTTTATGTGAACTAGATTATTGACTCTAGTGCACTAGAGTCAATACTAGTGACACTATGTTGTCTATATATTCACACATGTATTATGTTTCCAGTTAATACAATTCTAGCATCTATGGTGGAGGAAGGCACCGCACACGGCTAAGAGATCAAGAGATCAATTGTTGTCTCTATGGGGTGCCCCCTCCCCCGTATATAAAGGAGTGGAGGAGGGGCCGGCCAAGGGGGGTGGTGCGCCCTAGGGGGGAGTCCAACTCCCACCGGGAGTAGGACTCCCCCTTTTCCAATTAGGAGAGGGAGAGGGAAGGAAGAGGAAGGAGGGAGGAAGGAAAGGGGGGGCCGACCCCCCTACCAATTCGGATTGGGCTTGGGGGGGCGCGCCCCCTCCCTTGCTCCTTTCCCCGCCTTTCCACTAAGGCCCAATAAGGCCCATATACCTCCCGGGGGGTTCCGATAACCTCCCGGAGCTCCAGTATTGTCCCAATCTCACCTGGAACCTTTCGGGTGTCCAAATATTGTCCTCCAATATATCAATATTTGTCTCTACCATTTCGAGACTCCTCGTGATGTCCGTAATCACATCCGGGACTCCGAACAACCTTCGGTACATCAAAACTCATAAACTCATAATAAAACTGTCATCGTAACTTTAAGCATGCGGACCCTACGGGTTCAAGAACTATGTAGACATGACCGAGACACGTCTCCGATCAATAACCAATAGCGGAACCTGGATGCTCATATTGGCTTCTACATATTCTACGAAGATCTTTATCAGTCAAACCGCATAACAACATACATTGTTCCTTTTGTCATCGGTATGTTACTTGCCCAAGATTCGATCATCGGTATCTAAATACCTAGTTCAATCTCGTTACCGACAAGTCTCTTTACTCGTTACGTAATGCATCATTCTGTAACTAACTCATTAGCTACATTGCTTGCAAGGCTTATAGTGATGTGCATTATCTAGAGGGCCCAGAGATACCTCTCCGATAATCGGAGTGACAAATCCTAATCTCGAAATACGCCAACCCAACATGTACCTTCGGAGACACCTGTAGAGCTCCTTTATAATTACCCAGTTACATTGTGATGTTTGGTAGCACACAAAGTGTTCCTTCGGTAAACGGGAGTTGCATAATCTCATAGTTATAGGAACATGTATAAGTCATGAAGAAAGCAATAGCAACATACTAAACGATCAAGTGCTAAGCTAACGGAATGGGTCAAGTCAATCACATCATTCTCCTGATGATGTGATCCCGTTAATCAAATGACAACTCATGTCTATGGTTAGGAAACTTAACCATCTTTGATTAACGAGCTAGTCAAGTAGAGGCATACTAGTGACACTATGTTGTCTATGTATTCACACATGTATTATGTTTCCGGTTAATACAATTCTAGCATGAATAATAAACATTTATCATGAAATAAGGAAATAAATAATAAGTTTATTATTGCCTCTAGGGCATATTTCCTTCACTTATATATAACATATGCTGAAGTGGCTGTCCAGCGCCCTGTGGGCGGTGGTTCTTGTTCTTCTCCGGCATCGTCGTCCATACTGTCGATGTCTTTGGAGTCGAAATCAAGCATGTCGGTTAAGTCGTCGATAGTGGCTATTAAGTGGGTGGTGGGTGGGGAATGAATTTCTTCATCGTCCGCTTCCCACTCAAGCCGGACATAGTTAGGCCAAGAGTCTCCTGACAGGGAGAGAGATTTCAACGAATTTAGCACGTCGCCCAAGGGCGAGTGCTGAAAGATATTCGTGGAGGTAAACTCCATGATCGGCACCCAATCAGGTTCGATGGGTGCAGATATACGCGGTTCGGAGCCTGCAGCCGGCGACGAGTCCAAGGGTCCGATGACACAGCCTTATTGGAGGCGAAGTCTGTGTTCGGCTCTACCGCCGATGAGTGTGCAGCCTCCGCGGTGGGGCCTATCCACCCGTCCTCGGATGGCACGATCTGCTCCAGATTAAGAGCCGGGGCAGCTGCAGGTGCAATCTCCTGAACAACGTCCGATGGCAGATCTAAGTCATGCTCATCGTGACTGTTCGGCGCACCTGTCATGGGCTCGAATCCATCGAAGATCAAGTCTCTGCGGATGTCGGCGGTGTAGTTCAGGCTTCCAAACCTGACCCGATGGCCAGGGGCATAGCTATCGATCTGCTCCAGATGGCCAAGCGAGTTGGCCCGCAGTGCGAAGCCACCGAATATGAAGATCTGTCCGGGAAGGAAAACCTCACCATGAATCGCATCGTTGTGGATGATCGACGGAGCCATCAAGCCTTATCGTGACGACACAGTGGAACTCTCAATGAAAACACCAATGTCGGTGTCAAAACCGGCAGATCTCGGGTAGGGGGTCCCGAACTGTGCGTCTAAGGCTAATGGTAACATGAGGCGGGGGACACAATGTTTACCCAGGTTCGGGCCCTCTCTATGGAGGTAATACCCTACTTCCTGCTTGATTGATCTTGATGATATGAGTATTACAAGAGTTTATCTACCACGAGATCATAGAGGCTAAACCCTAGAAGCTATCCTATGATTATGATTGTTGTTGTCCTACAGACTAAACCCTCTGGTTTATATAGACACCGGAGGGGGCTAGGGTTACACAGAGTCGGTTACAGAGAAGGAAATCTACATATCCGAATTGCCAAGCTTGCCTTCCACGCAAAGGAGAGTCCCACCTGGAAACGGGACGAAGTCTTCAATATTGTATCTTCATAGTCCAACAGTCCGGCATAAGTATATAGTCCGGCTATCCGAGGACCCCTTAATCCAAGACTCCTTCAGCCGCCACTACCCTCATAGCCGCCGCAACCGCCCGTCAACCTCCTTCGTCTTCGTCCAGCACCAGCCCGTCGTCAGCGTCGCCGTCATCTTCCCCGACCACTTCGTCTATTCCGACCACCGTTGGTGACATTGGCCTCGCGCCGATGGACGCCACACTCGTCTTCGAGTTTTTCTCTGTTGGCCCCTCCGACTTCTCCAACATGGCGTACAGCTCGTGCAGGTCCCAGTCTCCGCATGCCTGGTGCTGGCAACACCGATGCATGCCTTCATTCACGACGTGTCCCTGGGCCTGGCCAGCCTGGTCGGCGCTTCCTTCGACTTCGTCTTCGTCAACCTATGCATGCCCGGTGCTGGCAACAATGGTGCATGCCTTCGTCCACGATGTGTCCCCGGGCTTGGCAAGCCCGCCGCGAAGCGTCGTCAACAACATCTTCTTCCCGGTGCACCACTACTTCGACACCACTGCGCCCATGCTAACTCGGCCCCCCTTGCGCTCGCGGTTCCACATCGACTTCCTCGACACCGGCCACCCCGACTCGACATCGACCACGACATTCTTCACACGGCTACCTCGACCACGGCTACACCACTCACGCGATCGGCTACATCGACAAACGACACAAAGGGCTATCGCCTGATTGAGCAACCTCATCGGTTTCCACTCCAGCCACAACTCT
>NC_041386.1:658898064-658899898 GCF_002162155.2 Triticum dicoccoides | reverse complement strand
GCTTGCCTTCGGATTCTTCTCCAGTCTCACCGTCTGCGTCGCTACCGTTGTGACTGCGGGGGATGTTGAGTATCGTGATTATTAGGAAAGACGAGATAAACTAGGATTTGTTCTAGCTTGTCTTGTACTCCAAGTAGATCATTGTACTCCTATATATATGCCCACGAGGCTCAAACAATAGAACGAACAACTATTCCACCAGATCCCTCTCTCCCTTCTAACATTTACGTTATTTGAACAGGTGACCAACTTTATATTTCCCCGCAACCAAGGTGATGAACGAAGACGAACCAACATGTAGTTGGATGGTTAGGAGGATGAGAGTATTCTTGGCCCACTCGGGTTTAAGTCTCAGTGGGAGAAGATGTTTCCGTCGACTACAAGACGGCTACGGTGACTTTGAGTGTATGCTTGTATATATGAGTGTTTAGAGCAACTCCAACGGGGCGACCCATTTCGTTGGCCGCCGTCCGTTCGGGTCTGCGCGGACAAAAGTGGAGGCCCAACGCGCCGATACAAACCCAAAACGCGTCCGCTTCGCGTTCGCGCCGACGCATTTGCGGCCCAAATTTGCGCCCCAAATGCATCAGCGCGGAGGCGGAACAGACGCCGCGCGCGCCTTCTTGACGTCCGCCGCGGCCCCACCTGGCGGTCGCTCAACTACCCGCCCTCTCGCGGGTCAGCTTAATTTATGACCCTGAGCCCACGCATCAGCGACGGCGGTCGTCCTTTTTAAGCCGACCGTGTGGCGGGGCCCTCCTCATCCATTTTCCGTCCCCATCGAGGCCATGCTCGCTTCGCCGTCGCTGGCAAGCCAACCCTAGCCACCCCAGCCGCCCAAATGGGGCTCTTCTCCGGCAGCAGCAGCAAGTCGAAGGGCAAGGCCCCCGTCGTCCCCTTCCCCATGGAGTTCACCCCGCCTCCGCCTGCGCCTGCTTGCCGGCAGAGGCAGCGGGTGAACGTGCCCGTGCACCAGGTGGAGTGGCACTGGCACCACTGCGTGCTGCTGCCGTACCCCGACGTGACGCTGCCGCACGACTGACATCTGGATCCGGAAAGGATCCCAGTGCCGGCGGCGCCGCGGTCGGCTAGGGCGCATGCGGAGGAGGTGCATCGCCGGCGGGCGCTCCTGACGCGGGAGCAGCGCCGCGATGAGGCGTACGCCTTCGACTCGCTCAACTGGGCGCGCTGGTTCGCCTTCGAGCACGAGGGGGCGAGGCAGCGCGACGTGCGGAGGTTGCCCACAGTGTGCCGCCGCCGCCGCTCATCATCAGGGAGGAAGACCAGGCAGCACGGGACGCCTACCAGGCGGCCCTTGCGGCCGTCTACCGGGAGAGCGAGGAGGACGAGCGGCGCAAGGCGGAGGCGGCAGAAGAATAAGAAGCTCGGTACGAGGCGGCCATGGTGTAGGCCATGGCCCTCTCCGCGGCCGGCGACTGCGTGGTGCCGCCGGTGGCCCCGCCGTCCCCTCCCCAACGCCTCGTCAAGGCCGACCCGGAGCCGCAGCCACAGCCGGAGCCGGAGCCGGGCTCCACCGCGAGCTTCTCCTGGACGGGAATGGTGCGCGAGTGGGTGTCCGCGCCACCGGTTTGGATGGGGGCGACCCCCGGCGCAGGAGGCGGCATACCTCGAGCACGGGCGCCAGCGACGGCTGGCTGAGGAGCGGTGTCAAGGCGACTACGAGGAGATGCTCGAGCGCGACCTCGATTAGGAGGCGCGCGAGACTCAGGAGGAGGCGCCAGGCCGCGGCTGCACAGGCGGGGGCACAGCCCCCTGCGCCGGAACAGCCCCCGCACCGGCACTGCCCCCGCCGGAACAGCTGCCCCCGCGCCGG
>NC_041386.1:658894828-658897813 GCF_002162155.2 Triticum dicoccoides | reverse complement strand
CGCCGACACTGCCCCCGCCGGAATAGCTGCCCCCGGTCTACATCGCCGCCGCATGGGCCACGGCGTTCCCCTGGGCCGACCCTCCGCCGACGCTCATCGACCTCACTGACCCCGAGGACGACGACGACGATGACGCCTAGGGTGCGCTGGACAGCGCGCCGCCTCGTAGTTAGGTTGTTTTTAAAATTTTTTTAATGCTATTGTGGACGCGTGGACTCTCGCCGGCCTTCCTGGTCGGCTTTAATGTTTAATTAAATTATTTTCAGTTGAAATATGCATGCACAGTTTTTTTTTGTCGGCACCGTCAAAATGGGTCGGGCGCGCGTTGGGCGCATACGCCGACCCAAACGCGAAAGCGGACGTCCGTGTCCACCCTGACCGATCAAAACGGATAAAAAGCGGACGAAATCGCCGTCCGTTTGGGTTGGCCCGTTGGAGTTGCTCTTATGTTTGCAGTGTGTTAAAAAGAAAAGTTGATCAACCAAGGATTTGCAGCGAACTACTCGCGGAATTGGGTTGGACGAAAACAGGGAGCGCCCACACAGATCTCCAACAAAACGGAGGGCACACTCACGCACATGCCCCTACGTGTTATCCTACGCTCCCTGCCAACCCCGATCGATCTTTATCCAGTTGCGGGGCAGTGGTCATCAAAAAGTATCAGAGGCGAGTCACGTGGATTGGTTTTTACTATATGCGGGCCATCTGTGCTCTGCCGCGTCGCCCACCTTACGCTCGTCTGAAACCCACGGTCCCCGCACGCCGGTTTCGCGGTTTCTTGCAGCCTATAAATCCGGCCGGAGCACCCAGCTCTGCCACATCCCATCTCACACAACCTCTACTCATCTTACCTGACACACTTCACTTCCTTCGGATCTCTTGCCACCAAGCTCTGCTCCCGCCAAGATGTCGACGGTGACCCGCGCCTACCTCGACCAGAGGCTCGCCGCCGCCAAGCGCTGCTCCAAAGGTAACGGTTCGGGCCTCAGGCCAGCACTGCTCTGCTCGTATATCCCACCCATTGCAGCCTATGCTTGTGCTGAAACCTGACCTGGATTAACATTTCCCTACGTTGATCCGAAACTGCAGAGGCTGCCATGGCAGGAGCCAAGGCGGCGGCCGTCGCCACCGTCGCTGCCGCAGTGCCCACAGTAAGTAGCCGTTCAGTTCTTCAGTTCCAGAGTTCATAGCACATATCTCATTAATGCGTCACCTGTAATTTAAGCTGGCGAGCGTGAGGATGCTGCCGTGGGCGAAGGCACACCTGAACCCGACCGGGCAGGCCCTCATCATCTCCACCGTCGCCGGGATGGCCTACTTCATCGTCGCCGACAAGACCATCCTCTCCATGGCCAGGAAGCACTCCTTTGAGGACGCGCCGGAGCACCTCAAGAACACCTCCTTCCACTAATTAGACTATAAAATAGATCCATTAGTAGTCCGTAATAGTCTGCACGCCGGACTGGAAGTGTCTGCTGAAAGATGGTATTGTAATGTTCAGGCAGCACTTCTATGAAATCAGGCGAGTGGTGTAGTACTGCGCTTCTTTGCCCGCAAGAACTTATCTGATGAAGTGATCATGTATCCACCCAGTAACCTTGAATTAATAATGACTTGCATTTGTACAACTCAGGCTCACCTGCCATCACTCATCTTACATTTTCTTGTTTGTGATTATCGTTTGAAATGGGACACTGGGAGAGCATGCACACGGCCGACACAACACCGCATCATTTGATCCCCTACTCCTCAACTGTTCTGCGGTGTACGTCAGGATCATGCCACCCCACTTTGTTAAATCTTTTGCGGACCGGGCTGCGGGAGGCAGGTGGCTCTGTAGGGTGGCCCCAGTAATCTTTCACTTCAAATGTTGTGTACTGCTATTTTGAACATTTGTAATGATAAATGTGAGTTTAAATCGCCACTTTTCATTTAGTATATACATCCGAATGTACGTACTCCGTATTGAAATCTCTAAAAGGGCTTATATTTAAGAACGGATGGAGTAATAATAAGTAAAAGTTGTAAAAAATTAAATTTGGCATGGTGACATTGGTACATGAACTTGTCATGGAAATCTCACACGATTTCTCGAAACGTGGAAAAAACACTTGATTAGAAATGGCCCCTTTTGGCACAGTGTCCGAATATTGGTACATGCTTAGTAGTTTTTTTATGATAAAAATGCTGGCAATGGATCCACATCTCAGTCGATTCCTGGAGCTAAGCAGGGTGGTTTTCCTACTGGGCTCCTTCCATCCCCAGTGAGGCCTTGTTCGGTTAAGCCACTCCCCAAGTGGATTGGAGTGGAATGGAGGGAATTTGGGGGGAATTTGAACTAGATGGGATTTAATCCATGCCAATCCCTCTCATTTGCCATGGAACCGAACAAGGCCTGAGGAAAACCAGACCCCATTCACGAATCACAGGAGAGTATGAAATCTGATGACTCATTACATACCACTTTGCTCATTGAGTCCATGGCTCGTGAGATGGATCATGATGAAAAAGTGAGCCCATGTGTTGGAAAAGCTCTTACTACTTTATGCATGAGTGGTGAAAAAAAAACTTATTCTGATGTGGTAAACACTCTTCCTAAGGTTGTGGAGGTGGATGAGCAAAATGACTCAAATCTGAAAATCATCAATGATTACATGGTCGAGTTGCCTAACGTTCAAGTGGACATTGAGGTGATTCCTACACCTCCCTTAGTTACTGAAGAGAATCTGCGTTTCAGTCTGCGCAATGTGCAAAACAAGATGGCTAGTGTGGAGGAAAAAGCTATGGCAGTGGCTAAGAAGAGGGACATTGAAGGTACTCCCAGAGACCTCAACTCTTTTGATGCATTATCAAATTCTGAACTTATTCTTAGAGCAGTCAAGATGGGAGTTAATATTCCAGGTGCAGATTTTGATAGTGTGGATATTCTAAGGGAATTGAAAAATGTAGAATCAGGGATAGTTTGAATGATAATCATGCTCAACC
>NC_041386.1:658881960-658894558 GCF_002162155.2 Triticum dicoccoides | reverse complement strand
TGTTGTTCAATTTGGGAAGAAAAAAGAGAGAAAGGTTAATATTGTTATATCTGGACCTACTACCAGAAGTCAAAAAGGGGGTGTTTCCTTACAAGATGATAAGGGTAACTCTACTTTGCCTCCTAGTAGAGTTACCAAGAGGGGGGGGGGGTCAAAAAGAAAAAAATGAATGGTCTATTTTTGAATTGGAGAGGAGCAGGTAAGAAAGGGATGACTACCTGCTTCTCTGAAATCATTAGAGATCATTCCCTCGACTTTATTGGCCTCCAAGAGACTAAGAAAACCAAATTTACTCCTAAGTACTTGAGGAAGATTGACCCCTTTGAGAGATTCAATTTGAACTGGGTCCCCTCCATTGGAAAATTGGGTGGGATTTTGTGTGGGGTCAAAAAGAGAAACCTTAGACAGTGTTGCATGGACAGTGGGTAAATATCTCCTTCAAGTTAATGTGTTTGATGTAAAGCTAAAATGCATGTGGGCCCTCATAGTTGTATATGGGGCTGCCCACGATGAAAATAAAGAAGAATTCCTAGCTGAGTTACCTCGGTCTGCTCCCATATTAGATTACCCTATATTATGGGTGGTGATTTCAACATCCCGCGGGATAGTAGCGAAAAAAATAAGCACCTGACCCGTTCTCATTATGTGGATAAATTCAATGATGTCATTCACTCCTTGAACCTACATGAGATAGATATGGGAGGAGGTAAATATACTTGGACCAACAACCAAAAACACCCCACCTTAGAGAAACTAGACAGAGTTCTGATGAGCTTTGATTGGGAAGATCTCTTCCCTCTAGTCACGGTTTGCAAGTCAGTAAGAGATATGTCAGATCACAATCATTTACTGTTATCCTCGAGTCCTATGAAAACAAGCCCCCTTCACCATCGTGAATTTAGATTCGAGCGTAGCTGGCTAAAAAATGAGGTTTTTTTATCATAAAGCTAAGAGCATTTGGGAACAGTAGTTAACTCGAGTGACCCGATTGATATCCTTAACATTAAGTTGAAACGTATCAAGAAATACTTTAAAGGTTGGGGATCCCACTCCTTTGGCCATGCTAGAAAAAGAAAGCAAAAGATAAAGGAGGAGTTAGAAGAAATTGAGAAAAAGGAAGAGGTCGGACCCCTTGATCCTGATATGTATGAAAAAAGAACTACCTTATGTGCTGAGCTTAATGACATCCTTGCTGATGAGGAACTCTTTTGGCTACAACACTCGAACGAGCGTTGGCTGCTCAAAGGATATCAAAATACTGCCTTTTACCATCGCGTTGCTAATGGGAGGAAAAGAAAAAAATGCTATCCATTCTCTAACGAATGGGGAGGTGGTAATTGAGGGCACAAAAAATCTCCTAGCCCATGTCACCTCCTTCTATAAGGATCTGTTTGGCCCAGCCAGAGGAAATCTTTTCCTTCTGTCCCCAGATACCTGGACTGAGGGAGAAAAACTTACTAGCGAAGACAATTTCCTACTCACTAGTGAGTTTATAGAGGAGGAAGTTAAAAAAGCCTTGTTTGGCATGGAGAGCAACATAACCCTTGGTCCGGATAATATACCGGCAGGATTCTATAAACACTGCTGGGATTTTGTAAAAAAATGACATAATGTGTCTTTTTAAAGCTTTCCATGACAACACGTTGGATATTGAATGCTTGAATTATGGAGTGATTACCCTACTCCCAACAATGAATGGGGCTAAAAAAATCCAACAATATCGTCCCATCTGCTTACTTCGGTGTCCCTATAAGCTAATCACCAAGGTGCTTGATAATAGGGTGGCTGTTTATGTTGATAAGCTAATCAGCCGGCATCAGAATGCATTCATTAAGCACAGAAACATAATGGATGGGAACCTTACTCTCCACGAGGTGTTTCACCACACACATCACAAGAAAAAGTGGGGTTGGTCTTGAAACCGGACTTTGAAAAAGCCTACGACAAGATTAATTGGGATTTCCTTCTGGAATATCATCGTAACCGTGGCTTTGGTAAAACCCGGTGTGGATGGGTGGAGAAAATTTTACACAATGGCACAATGAGTATTAGACTAAATAATGAAGTGGGCCCTTATTTCCAAAGCCACAAAGGAGTACGCCAAGGCGGCCCCTATTCTCCTTTTCTATTCAACCTAGCTGTTGAGACCCTACCGAAGATGATCCTTAATGCTCAAAAAGAAAAACTCCTTACTGGGTTGGCTCCTAATCTGATTGAATGGGGAGTAGCTATCTTACAATACGCAGACGATACTGTGATATGCATAGAACATAATAAAGATGCTGTTGTAAACTTGAAACTTCTGCTATATATGACCGAGCTTATGTCAGGCCTAAAAGTCAACTTCCTCAAGAGCGAAGTTCTATGTGTTGGGGGGGGGGGATGAGGACACGCTGGCCTTTTATGCGGAGTTGTTTAATTGTAATATTGGGCACTTCCCAATGAAATACTTGGGAGTCCCAGTCGGTTATTCAAATCTTCGTGTCTTGGAGTGGGACTTTGTTGATGAAAGATTCCTTAAATGCTGCGAAGCCTGAATTGGGAATGCAGCATCCTCGGGAGGAAGACTTATACTACTCAATTCCTCACTTACGAGCATTGTGTACTGATACGTCCATTTTGCATCATGCAGCATCCTCGGAATGTAGAAGAATAATACAATGAAAGTGGCATAGTCTTTCTTCTCTTCCAGCAATTGATTTCCCACTCTTGCTCATATGCATTCCACTATGATGAAGCAGGTCCAAGTCTCTCGCTTGACAGCAGAGTAGGGCAGGGTGTGACTCGGTGTTAACCTTGGCCTGAAATGGACAAAAATTATGATATCATAGGGAGAACAACATTAATAACATATGAAAATACCCATTATACATAGGGGATTACCTAAAATTGGTGATCATATTTCATTGCCTGTGCATGCAATCGCCATTTACAACATTTTGTTTGCCTACAATGCGCCCTAAGCATTTTTTGGTTAATCTTTTTTAGTGATAAACTCAAACTCCCTTCTATAGCCATAAGTTGCAAGTGCTTATCTACAGTCCTCCACGGAATCAATGATAGTCTCTGCTTTCATATTAGAGTTGCCCTACCTAAGGAGATTACAGACCTATCATCTTCTTCTTCTAGACTGTGAGATGCCATTGCCTATTCCTTGTCGTCGTCAGTCAAATAGCCAGCCACATACACATGTCGATAAGTTTTCTCATCATTAGTGGGTAAATCTTACCAAGTCTAATTGTTAACAGCATGAAACAACATCCACATGGTCCTCATAGACACGTGTCTACCAAACATCAACAACAAACAATCATCATCAGCTACGTCAATAAATTTCTCTAGTGTCATAGTGCCTCATCAGGTAATGCTCGTTGGGATGATAGTAATACTTCTCAAATTGCTTAATTCGGTCCTTCTGACTTACTGACATAGCGTCTATAGGCAATTGATAGTGAAACCCGCCACTAATTTCCAAGCTACCACCGGTCAAGCGATGGGTGTAACACCCATGCAGAATTTTCAAGAACATCAAGAAGTTGTTTGGAGGTACAATCCAACGCAAAGTAGAAAATCATGAGTGCGATATTCGAATAGAAAAAAGGTGAATCGTCAAAAAGGTTCAAGATAATGGTGGATTTCTTACCCCCATGGGCGAAACGATGCTTTCACTAGGCTCCAGAGGCCCTGGCCGTCGTAAAGATCTGTCTGAGCGGAGATCATGAGAACATCGAGGTGGCGGTGGTTGCGGAACAGTGGGAGAACGTGACTCGAAGTGGTGGGAAGAAGAGGGCCCCTACCCACCAATATTTAGGAACGCGCCACTATCGACGGCTAGAGGTGGCCCACAACAGACAAAGACATCAGGTTGGCAAAAATGGAGATTATGGCCTCAACTACGTTCCCCCACATCGGTTGGAATGGTCAAAGGGCTCCTTATCAATATTGGTGGCATGATGTCAAAGTGGAAAAATGGAAATTGTGGCCTCAACGGTGTGCCTCCACATCGGCCGGAGTCTTCTCGTCGCTGCGGTTGATGTGGCGAAGTAGTGGGTCCCAGATGGAATGAGATGATGTGTGGGGCATACATCTAATTCTTTTGCAATCGCAAGTGGCGTGGACTAAAATACGGAAGTTTGAGTGACAAGACTCAAATATACAACTTTGGCAGCGGCACAAACCTATTTTTCCATAAATATAATATTAAAAAAATCCCTCATGGGTTTGATGATATTGATTGAAAATGTATATGTTCATACTTCTTTCCTATAAACTATATCAAAGCGTAATCAGACAAAAGTAATATACACTCTATTTTGAAATGTAGGGAGTAAGCCATATCTATAAAATATCATGACCATGGCTATTGATGATTTCTCTATACTACTCATGTCATTTAATAGGATTTATTGGCATTTATTTGGATAAGGATAACCTTTTGTTGTGGGTCGGATAAGGATAAGCTTGATGCAAAAGAAACTGAAACATGTCGTTTAATGACATTAATTGGATAAGGACAACCTTAATGCAACCACATCTACATAAGACGACTGAACGGTACAAATCATGACCACAAAAACCATATCGATTGATAGACTATTGCATAATTACATATTCTCAGTTGTTCTGTGTTCTTAGGCAATGACAAAAAATAGCATCTTCCAAGTGATCATAGCGTTACTCATGGTGCAAGTCTGCTTGCTCATGATGATGGCAGCACCGGCAGCACATGCAGCTGCTAGACCAGTGGGGTACAATCCAGTGTGCTGTCCTAGGAACATTTACTGTTGCGGGTTCGGTGGCGCATTGGCCAATGCACCCGCACCATCCATTGAGCCTTGATGTGTGGTGTTATTGTCTCCTCGAGGTAGTAAGCTCGACATATAAATGATATATGTAGTTTTATTGTCTCATGTGTTACTTGTTCCTGAATATTTGTGATGCTATTTTCAAGAAGATATTGTACTAGCTACTTATGTAATAAAATGGGAGGAGACTATTATATATATTGTGTTAAACAAAGAGATTCAAATTTATGTTTACGTTATTCCTTTTGGAAACAAGATTACTTGGACACATTGCTTTATGGCAAAAAACCAGTGGTGAGGTGCGTGCCTATGAGAATTTCTGTTTTATCGTTCCGTTGGTCCTCCATTTGTCGAGATTGTCTGGGTCGTGGCAACATGTTTTATTTTTCACAGAGGTCATAACTTTTTGTAGCATTTATTGAGTGATGGAGTACATCACCAATTAGTAGAAACCAACTACTGTTGGCGATGCTTGTTTATGAATCAAGGGATCCACACTCTCTTCCTTTTTTGCAAGAAGGCCGAGGCCATGTATTAAAATTGTCCAACCCTTACAACACCATCCTTACAACAGAAGAAAAATAGAAAACATATCCTGGGTTATATCAAGGGCGTCTTCCTTCCGGACTTATACGGCGTGAGCAAAGCTCGATGTCGCCTTTGGATTTCCAGAACACCTTAGAGCCAGGGTAAATCATTCTCTACATTTTTCAAGTGAGTGCTCAATTCCTAAAAAACAGTCAAATAACTAGTATATAAATACAACTTTTTATTCTTTGATGGAGCACGAAGGGATTGTTTGCCGTGGATCCTACATGTGTAATCTATATATTAATCTATTACTATACTAATTAGAGACACCTTCGAAATTCCCATGGTTAATCAGGAAATACGAACTGCTCATCTGGTGGGACCAAATTATTGCGGTGTAGATATTTTAATTTTTTCTCACATTAATAAAAAATAAACAGTAATTATAAGCCACACATCTGGTGGGACTAAGTTATTACCGCTAGAATTTTGCTCCATTCTAGTAAGCACAAATAATAATCACTCAAAACTTTGTTGTAAAAATAGAACCCTACAAAATTACAGTTCATTCTCTAGTCTCAACAATTCAAAAGAAGAAAGAAAACTCCCATCTCAATATGGGCACTACACAGTTTCTTCCTCTCCCCATTAAGAAGATCATCAACCGCAAACAATCTCCATATATTCCATGGCCACGCATAGCACTGTCCATTGGATTTGCGATCGATGGTCTTGGTCGTTGGCGGAGGCCTTCCTCAATGGTGTGGCCGAACTCGATCTGCGGGTGAGGTCAAGATACCGCTTTGGTCCTAGAGGTTTGGTATAGGGTCTCACGTAAGGAAAATGGACGAAAAATTAAGTGAAGGTAGAGAACCCATAGACAAAGAGAAGCGAAGTCTGTGCCCCAAGCTACTCACTATGCGCACGTGGTTTCGACACTAGATGCTGTTTGTTATTACCAACCATTTGTAGGCAGTTTGATTGTTCTAACTAAACCTGGGCAAGCGCCTGGTCGGGCCGGGCTTGTAAAAGCCTAACCTTCATTTCTCAAGCCTGGCTCGAAGCCCAAAATACTCTCTGTTTTCAAGACCGAGCCCGGCCCGAAATCAAGCCCGGCTCGGACGCTGTTTTTATTGTACGCACGTGCAAGCCTGGCCCAAAGCCCGAAAGCCCGGCCCGAAATACAGATAAAGAGAAGCCTGAGCTCGGCCTGAACTATCTTCCAGGTTGCAAAACAAGGCCCGAGCCCACCCCGAATGTCAAGCCCGGCTGGGCCCTGTCTGTTCATGCCCGAGTTTAGTTCTAACCCCCACCAGTCTCGGCCTCTGCATCAAGCGATGCACACAGTCATTTATTAAAAAGTATCGGGTCTCAAAGTATGAGTAACATCTCAAATTGCCAAACAAGAACAAGAAATCAAACAAATAGTTACAACTGGTAAAATAGGACTATGCCTGAACACCTATCTTATTAACGGACCACCATCTAAACAGGTTGTAGTAGCCCGTGCAACCATCTCCCATGGGTTGCACCCAAAAACCATAAGCCCGCTCTCTACCACACGGTGCAGTAATGACCACTTAGGGATCCAGCCAGTTGCCTGGTAGATAACCTGCAAAAAGCCTGTGCTATTTGTCTTGTTAAAAACACAATCATTCCGATAGTTCCAAATAGCACAAATTAATGCACAAACTAATTTGTGTCGTAATATTGGGCTCAACCCCACCTAGCCAGTTACCAAACAAATTGGAGATAATATTAAGAGGAGGTACGTTCAATGACACTTGTATTGTTCGTCACGATAAGTTGGATATGGGGCAAGTGAGAGACAAATGTTGAGTCGTTTCATCATGATCGCAAAACTACACCGTTTACTCCCCTCCCACCTACGTTTTAAGCCAACTCTAACCGATCCCCTACAAAATAGATGAGGATCCGTCCGAGCAAAGCTTGGTGGATTATATTTACTCCACTAACTTTTGGCCGGACATAGTCGATCCTCTAAATATAACAGAGTAAAACTTTTAATTGGCTTATTATGCAATTCGTTGAACATGGTGTGCGTCTGCTTGGGGACTCCGACATGGCGAGCACCCCGACGGCGAGGAACACGGATTAAACACATAGCTGACCAGGATGCAGATGTTGACAAAAACTGCCACCAAGATGGCAAGCCAGCCATTGCCAATTGCAGCGTGTTGCTTCTGCTGGCAAGCTAAACATTGCTAATCACCGGCCAGCACGGCTTGCTACTCGCATGATCCTGCTCGTCCTGCACCCCGCCTCGTCCCCCATCGCGTGTTGCAGCTCCTGTTGCTTCCCCCTGAGGCCTTGTTTGGTAGAGGTGGATTGAGGAGGTTTTGAGAGGTGGGGATTGAAGATGATTTGGTGAATCCCTCCCTTTCACCCAATCCTCTTAAATTCCCCCATTTCCGCAAACCCCTCACATACCCCTACTATTTGGTACATAGGGATTGGTACACTGGGTTTGCAAGATTACTATACTATAGTTAAAAATGCAATTTTGACAACTTCCAAAGCTCAAAGAATCAGTGGCACTCAGAATCTTTGCTGCAGCCTCAGATGATTAATATTACCAAGCTAACATTAAGCAGTGGCACCCATGGCAAGAAATGAAACTAGCAAGATGGATGCAAGAATAAGAGGAGATAATTATTAACTGGTGTAAAACAATCAAGATATAACAAGCATATTACCATGGAGGACTAAAAATGTAATGTAAGAGTGAAAACTACAAATGATGCGATAATACTGAAATTTCATTTGTAGATGACTTTGTACAGGGTAAGTTTCATGCACATAAAGCATCCAAGATCATGATTTCCTGGTGTTTGGGGGACAAGAAAATACGTGAGAATTAGGTTCTGAAAAGAAGAAGAAAATACAGGCGACAGTGCATTTATTCAGAGCTTGTTCCTCAAACAAACAAGAATTGGCCAATTGAAGAGTTTGCAATGGAGACAAGGCCTTGATTTAGAGCAGTTAATTAGTCCCAATATATTCAGGTGATAGGTAATGATGAGAAGGATTCACAAAGCAAGCTAGCAAGATTCGAATTCAGGCGACAGGGAGCACCGATTGGGTGGCTTCCAACTTTCCTAGACCCTGACAACGATTATCCATCAAACGATATATCCATCCATCCAACGATTTTCCATCTAGTGCTACATATATCTCTAGATAGGCAGATCCACGACAGGGATTGACAGCAGTCACCAGGTGGAGCTGGATACGCATGGAGCTGGACAAGTTCTTCACTCCATGGGAGGAGGAAGAAGGCGTGTCCCCCGCCACGGACCTAGGGTTTGCAGGGGAGGGGATGGAGAAGTGGAGGACTGGAGGATTCAGCTCGGGAAGAACCGGTGGAGGAGCACGTCGACGATCTGGTGGCGGCGGGGCGATGAAGATCCGGCAGCAGGACTCCTCCTCTTGGTGGCGGCGGGACGATGCTCTGTCTCGGTGCGTCTCGCCCGTCTCGTTCCCCGCGGGTGCCCTCGAGGCTTGAAAGACGCGTGGATAGGAGGGGATCGAAGGGGGATTGAGGGGGTTGGGTTGTGCAAACCCCGTGAAACAAATGGGCCGCCAAAGTTTGTCGAGGTTTTTGAGCCCCGCGGGGTTAATCCTCTCGAAACCCTCTCGATCCTCCTGTATCAAACGAGGCCTGACGGAGGACTGCACCCCGCCACCGGGCTCGACCATGTAGTGCCTGAAGGGCCTGAACTCCTCCGTTGGACAGGCCTAAGGAAAGCTGAAGCTAGATGGCGTCGCCGACTGCCTGCGAGATGGGCGCCGGCAGTGAGTGTGGTGCTGCGTGGCACGATGGCAGCATGAGCTGCAGCTTGAGGTCATGCCGAAAGCTCATGCCACAGGCGCTCGGGATGGGACGTGGCACTAGGCGGCGACCCGGTGAAAAGCCAGTGGTGGAGGCGAGGTCGCTGGGGGAGGTGGGTGGCCTAGGCTACGGGTGGTCACCTAGGGGTGCCGGAGGAATAGGGTGGCCACAGAGTGGGGATGGCGCGGTCTTAGGGGGTGGCCCCAGATTTTACTCGGCCGCCTCCAGGAGGAGTAAATTTAGGGGTTGGATAGCCGGATGAGTAAAATTTATCCACCCTAGTACTTCGGCTATGTGCAGCATAAAGAAGGAAAATCCAATTTATCCTCCCTTATAGCCCGATAGAGGATCGGTTAGACTTGGTCTTACTAAGTTGTCCTTTGTTAAAATCACTCATTGTGCATGAATAACCTAAAGGTCTTGATTTTAAAGGGGCCTTTGCTTTTTAAACTTGATTTCAGCACGTCCAAAGACCGGTGTGGGTATTACAGGTGATGTCGTTCTGTTTGTTCATAACTGCTTCTAATGCCCGTTTTTCCTACTAGTGAATATTGGTTTCGTGCATCGATTTGGGATGATTGCTTTGCTCATGGTGTACTTCGGCGAGTCGGGGTCGCTGGTCGCCTGCGTGCAGCTATGAAGTTATTCGTGCAATTTTTTTCTTAATTAATAAAAATGAAAGTCTTTTACCAATTTAACAAATCAATTAGCATTATGCCGAGGAGGGACTGAGGGAGGCCAGCCAAACTGGGGTTGACGATTGCCGACGCGGCTAGGCGAGCTAGGCCAAAAACAAGGAGCGCTCACACAGACAGAAATGGAGTGCACGCTGACTGACACTGCACTTACGCACATCGGCACATGGTCCTACCTATACGTGTTATCCTACGCACGCTCCGTGCCAACCCCGATGGACGTCTGCCTCCTCTTATCCGGTGCAGAGTCTAGTAGAGCGCCCGCCCATCGCGTGCTCCCATTTTAATACTGTATGACCAACGAGGCGACGCCACTGTACCTGTGCTCTGCCCCGCCGCACCGCCCCCCGGTTCTACCAAAACCACGGTCTTGCCTCCCACCGTATCAACTCGCCATCCTTCCCGCCCGCCGGTTGCGCGGTTTCCAGCAACCTATAAATCCCGCCGGAGCACCTTGCTCTGCCAATCTTAGCTCATCTCACTCACACTGCTTACTTGACTTCACTACCTAGCTCACTTCCTTCGGATCTCGTGCCACCAAGCTCTCTTCCACGGCCACGAAGATGTCTACGGTGACCGGTGCCCACCTAGACCAGAGGCTCGCCGCCGCCAAGCGCTGCTCCAGAGGTAACCAAAACGATGTCCCGCCGGTCCTGCCGGACAGCAACGCTCGTGTCCTTCTGCTGTCCGCGTCGCAGCCTATCCCCTCAAAACTTGATCGTAACTGACATGTCTCTGTTGATTTGAAACTGCAGAGGCTGCCATGGCGGGAGCCAAGGCCGCAGCCGTCGCCACCGTCGCTGCCGCAGTCCCCACAGTAAGTAGCCATTCAGTTCTTCCACGAAATCCTTGCACGGTTCATAGCATGTCTCATGAATGCGTTATCTGTAACTTCAGCTGGCGAGCGTGAGGATGCTGCCGTGGGCCAAGGCGCACCTGAACCCCGCCGGGCAGGCGCTCATCATCTCCACCGTCGCCGGGATGGCCTACTTCATCGTCGCCGACAAGACCATCCTCTCCATGGCCAGGAAGCATTCCTTCGAGGACGCGCCGGACCACCTCAAGAACACCTCCTTCCACTAATTAGGCTATACTCTCAATAATTAGTAGTAGTGCGCAATAAACTACACGCCGGCCCGTACGGCCGTACGTGTCTGCTGAATGATACTAGTATGATGTTCAGCGAGAGAGGCGAGGCGATGCAGATCAGGCCTCGCGCTTCTATCCGTGCAAGCACTTATCTCATGAAGTTACCATGTAATCCAGCTAGTATTCTTGGATAAATGAATACTAGTATTTGTACAACTCTAGTTCATCTGCCATCACTCATCTTACATGTGGCAGAGCATAAAAAAAGAATCTCCGACGCCGACCCCTAAAACGGACACTATACCCGTTTGTGAGCCGGTCATTTGACGCTAATCCATCAAACGTCCAGGCACATTTCAAATAGATTTTAAGCAAACTAGATAAAGCTCATATAGATCAAACGATTTTCATTTAATCCAGGTCAAATTCATTACATTTTAGATATATTTCAACTAAACAAAACCGGACGACACTGTTTACCCCGGTCTAAATATTCGTCGGTCGTGGAGGCCTTCGTGTTCCGCATCATGTCTTTACCATGTCCGGCAAGTTCAGTGGCCGCAAGCTTTTGTGAAGTGAAGTTGCCGGAGGGGAAGAATATAACATCATGTCTTTACCATGTCTGGCAAGTTCAGTGGCCGCAAGCTTTTGTGAAGTGAAGTTGCCGGAGGGGAAGAATATAAGATGGGACACGACTCACATGGGACCCGAGACTTGCCCACATCATGTTCTTCCCGGCTAGAGTCCATCATGTGGACGTTGCCGGGCATGGATGGATCGGCCTCGTGGCCATTACGGTTAGGCACGAACCGTGCTAGCGGCGCGACCAACGAGGAACTGGCGACGTCTGTGATGTTTCTGCCCCATCTTCGTCCGTCTCCGCGTCGATCTCCATGAGCAGGGTGTTAATCGCCGCTTGCAGGACGCATTGCCGCCATCGCTTGCGAGGGATGTCGTGAACTGCGGCCAACGACCATGAGGCGAGTCCATTCAACATTTCCGACACGGAGGTTGTCTCATCTCCAACGACAAGTACAACCAGAATAGTTTGATCTATGTACGATGTAGTACGTGGTTTAATTTTATGTTCCATGATGTAGCATAAAAAAAGTAGAGGATGAGATTTGAGGTTTAGAGTATCTCTAGCAGACCCCTAAAACGAGGACCTGTAAACTCAGTTCAAAGTTCGCTCATTGCCTCGGATACGGGTCGAAAACCTCCGCTAAAGAACAGAAACCGTAAATGGAACTGTAAATTTTGAATTCAAGACTTCGCGGAAGAAACAGAAGAGTTCATAGTTCTTGATCAGCATACGTAGTTCATACATACACTAAATTACACTAAATAGCTAGGAGGATAGGCAGCCACCGTAACCCTACAGTCAAAAATTGGCTCACCGGAGCCATCATGGTGCGGTGGCGACACTGCGGCGGCGGACATCATCAGTCGTCGGAAACGAGGTCGACGTAGATGTCGTCCCGCGCCTTCTTCTCGCGGCGCCGTGTGTCTTGGTTGTCGACGAACTCCTTCTTCTTCGCGAGCTCCTGCTCGAGGAGGACATCGTCGAGGTTCACAAGGGATTGTCGGCGCCCCTCCTCCTCCCCCCGCACACTGTGCGCCATGAT